>NW_004955424.1:344497-352911 GCF_000276665.1 Chinchilla lanigera
AAAAAAAAAAAAAAAAAAAAAAAAAAAAGAAAAAAATCTGCATGGCAAAATCACCTTAAACAAAGTCCAGAGTATCAGAGGAAAAAGTATAACTTAAAGAAGACAAAAAGCTCAATCTTCCAAAATATATATGCAGCTCTTAGAAACTGATAAGAAAATTGTCAGTATCTTAAAGGAAAATATTCCTACAACTCCCATAGACCCTACTTCCAACCCAATTAATTGTTCAATGTTCATTCCATCTTCATCTTTTTTTTTTTTTTTTTTTTTTTGGTCTTTTTCAGACAGGGTCTTGACAGGCAGTTCAGGCTGGCCTTAAGCTCACTTTGTAGCCCAGGCTGGTCTTGAACTCACAGTGATCCTCCTGCCTCAGCCTCCCGAGTGCTGGGATTACAGGCGTGTGCCACCACAGCCGGCTCTCTTCATTTTTAAAGCCTCCAATAGATGATTACACTTGCAACTCAACAGGATCAGACAGGTGGAGTAGGGGACAATAGAGGTAAAAAGTACAGAGGCTGTTGCAGGGTGTGGTGGCACATGCCTGTGATCCCTGCACTTGGGAATCTGAGGCAGGAGGATCACCATGAATCTGAGTCCAGTCCGGGCTCCACAGTGAGTTGAAGGCCAGACTGAACTTCATAGCAAGACCCTGTCTCAACAGAACAAAATAAAACAGAGGCTGGGGTGAAGCTCAGGGCTGGAACAAGGGCTTAGCATTAGCAGGTTTCGTCCTCAGCACCCCAAAAAGTGTATGGCCTGCAAGGCATCCCACCCTAGAGATTCAGGCTCTCATGCCTGGAAGTTTTAGGCGGGGCCAAGCAATCTGTTTTTTTTAAAAATTATTATTTCTGGAGACAGGGTCACATTGTGTAACTCAGGCAAACCATGTTGGCTTTGAACTCGCTATAGTACTACGTAACTGCCTCAAACTCTCCAACTGCCTGCCTCAGCCTCCAGCCAGTTAGCATCTCCGTTTTAACAGGCTCCTCGAGTGACTCCACGGCAGGACTGGGAAACACAATGGTCAGGCCAACTCTCCAACCTCAGCGCTGGTGAGGTGGGGCCAATCCACCGGTCTGCAGTTGCAAGGGCCGCAGTGTCAAGCCCAGCAGCAGCAGAATCACAGCCCATGTCACGACAGCCATGGCTGCCTATCCAAGGAGAGGCAGCTGCTGACCTCAAGAAATAGAAGGTCAGCAAAGGGCGATGGGATGAGAACTGCAGTGAGAAAAATGAATCTGGTGCCAGGGGTGTTGGTCCCAGCACTTGGGAGGCTGAGGCAGGAGGATTGCTGAGAAGTTCAGGCCAGGCTGAACTACATAGTGAGACCTTGTCTCAAAAAAAGAAAAAAAAAAAACCAGAAAAAAATCTGGGTTCAGTTGGGGTTGGTGAAGAAGCAATGCGGTAAGTTAGCAACACATCAGATACACGAAGACTGTCCAATGAGGCCAGCAGGCCACAGACCACAGAGGCCTCTGGAGCTAAGATCAGGGACTCAGTGTGCTTGCTGGACACAGGCTGGGTGAAGACCATGGTTCTGTCTGACCTGCCAGCTCCTCCCTCTGCAGGAGAAAAGCCGGCTTTGAAGACACTGGTTCACCCACAGCCACCAGAGACGGTATCTGGGATCCAGGCACTGGGGAAACGCAGGCTCAGGGGGAAGCAAGAGTCTGAAGGGCTAAGTCCGACCCCAGGCCGCAGCCGTTAACCTTGAAGATCCCAGGAGGTTACTGCAGTGTCACTTATTTGAAGCATTAGTCACGTCTCCACTTTTCCCTCGTCCTAGTCAGGCAGCCTGACCACTTCATATTCAAGTTCTACACCTGCCTTTTTTTGAGATAGAAGAAGAATTAAGTCTTTCTAGAAGACACCCTGTATCTTCACAGAGATCAGGTGCATGACAGTGTGGGGATTTGCAAATTAGCATATCTTAGATAAGTTTTGCTCATGGGAAAGCCTGGTTTACCCTGGAAAGACAAGCTGCTTGCTTTCAGTTTCCAAGGCACAGAAAGTGACCTTGGGTTGAAAAGCTGCGTTGGCGTAGGCCCTGGGGTCTTAAGGAGCAAGCCGCTTCTCCACAGCAGAAGCTGGGGGGCGCGGGAGGTATTGATCGTTTATCACCCACGCCTGGGAGCCACTGGCCAGGGCTGGTGTGCTCAATAAATAGTTCCTCTTTTCTTTTTTCCTGAGACCAGCTCTTACTAATTTGCTCAGGTTAGGCTCAAAGTCAGTCTACCTGCCTCAGCCTCCCAAGTGCTGAGACAACAGGAAGATACTAACATGCCTGGCTGTAAGTCACTCTTGAATTCATAAATGAACGTGGCTACAAACTCACCAGAAATACTTGCTGCAAGTATTTTTCAAGGCATGTAGAAATACTTGACAGGGTTGGTAAGCTTTGTCTAGTAACAGTACTCAGAGAACACTTTCTCTAGTCTATGCTGGATATTATCTTGGATTACATTTCCCTAAATCCACAAGAGAGTCCAGTGATGACTTCAGATGACTCCCCCCCCCATACTAGAGATTGAACCCAAAGCCGTATGTGTACTACACAAGTATTCTACCAGAGAGCTATACCCCCAGCCCTACAAGCCTCCACACATGCTTTAGTATAATAAACTTTCATTGTATTTTCACTTAAAAATGAAGGGTTTTTTTTTTTGTCTTTTTGAGACAGGCTCTTGATATACAGTTCAGGCTGGCCTTGCACTCTGTTTGTAGCCCAGGCTGGTCTCGAACTCACAAGGATCCTCCTGCCTCAGCCTCCCGAGTGCTGGGATTACAGGCATGTGCCACCATGCCCAGCTTTAAAAATGAAGTTAAAAGCCAGGGCTTGCTATGATTAGATTTGGGGTTTGGGGAGGTCATTTTGAGGGGGCAGAAGGAGAGGAAAGCGCATGAGGAGGCAAGGTCAGTGGGTGGCTGACCATTGCAACCCAGGTGACACCACAGTGCTCCGAACTGCCACATCACCATCGGACCATGAGAGCAGAGCGCTGTCACGGAATGATTTTTTTTTTTCCGGTACCAGGAATCAAACTCACAACCTTGTGCTTGCCAGGCAGGCGCTGTGCTGCTGAGCAAAATCCCCAGCCCCGATTGAATGTTGATATTAAAGAACCTCTAGCTTCTGGCTTCAATGCCTGGGTCAGTAAGGTGATTCAGCAGAGAGGCTGGAACACAAGGGGAAGCAGGTTCTAAGAGAATCTGGATCACACAAAGTGGAAATGTCCCATAACTGCTGAATTCGGGGCCAAGAGCTCAGGTCTGGATTGGAGTCACCAGCACCAGGCTGGCTTCGAACTTGTAATCCTTCTGCCTCAGCCTCCCACATACCAAGATTACCCATGTGTGCCATCACACCCACCTGGCACTTCCTTTTGTTTTTTTTGTTTTGTTTTTTTCTCTGGTACCAGGAACTGAACTCACGACCTTGCGCTTGCCAGGCAGGCGCTTTGCCGCTGAGCTAAATCCCCAGCCCTGGCACTTCCTTTTGAAAGGGAGGGAACCCACACCCACCTATAATGCTCAGTGAAGCTGCCAAATCGCAACCAGCCTTGGTGGCTTCGGGAATAGAAATTCACTTCCTCACAGTTCTGGAGGCAAGGAGTCTGAGATCAAGGTCCCCACAGGCTGGCTTCCTCTGCAGGCCTCAATCCTGGCTTTGCAGAGGGCTTGCTTCCTCCTGGGCCTCTGCGTGGCCTTTCCTCTGTATGTGTGCGCATCTGCGCAACGGTCTCTTCTTATGAAGACAGGCGTCATGATGGCTTAGGGCCCATTTTCTACATGCTCTTCGAGCCAGCAAATCCCAGCTGGGAACTTACCATCTTAAGTAAACAAAACCACATCTTACACTGTACAAGTACCATGTACTAACCGATTGTGCCACCATAGCTCCTAAACTTATCTTAAAATACCTTTTTTTTTTCCATCTTTTTGAGACAGCGTCTCACTATGCAGTTCAGGCTGGGCTTGAGCTCACTTTGTAGCTCAGGTTGGTCTCGAACTTGCAACAATCCTCCTGCCTCAGCCTCCTGAGTGGTGGGATTACATGTGTGCACCACTACACCTGGCTCACCGTTTTATTTTTCTGAGACAGGGTTCCACTGTCTCAGTGGGTTCAGGCTGGCCTTGAACTCGCTATATAGCCTAGGTGGGCCTTGAATTCATGATTATCCTCCTGCTTAAACCTCCTAAGTGCTGGGATTACAGGCGTGCACTACCACACCCGGCTACTCTTTTTTTTGAGAAAAATTTCTCAGTTCTCATTTTGGGTTTTTGCTATTTTTTTGTGTATTCCTGCTTATACATCCCTGAATGGGCTTATTATTTATATTCCAAGTAAGTAAAGATCTTCATTAATTCAACGTAAACTTTTAAAAAATTGATATTTACTTACCTTATGGTGTTCAAGAGGTTGAAAACAATGAAAAATAAAGCTCTGGTTGCCATGAAGAAGTAAGTGTACTTACTAACTGCAGTGGCAGGCAGAAAACTAGACAGGGACATCGGCAGATGTCTGCTTGTGGGCTTGTTTTTTGTTTTTTTTTTCCCACCTGTGGGTTTGTGTAGATGAACCAAGGTGAAGCAGCCTAAGTTTGCAGGCATTGAAATAACATGAAAGCTATTTCCAATTTAATGACCTTTTTCCTTCCCTGGAAGGAAAAACTATTGCTCAGTCATTTCAAAGATGCAACAATCATATTCCCAAGTGGCAGCGGAAAATAAGATATTTTTATTTGAATTGAATAATTTTCCAAAATGTTTTATTTTTTTTGGTGAGGACAATACGAAACAGCCTAGCCTTATTTTACACTGGCAGGAAACATTATCAATTGCCTTGAATATATTACGTGAAAAGGCAACTGAACAACATTATTACAAGAAACTTGCATTTTAGGCATAATTTTTAGTCTGTATAAGTGCTTTTAATATTTATTTATTTATTTATTAATATTTTTTTTTAAAAAGGCTTTAACTAGTTCAAGGCCAGCCTGAACTACACAGCAAGACCCTGGTCTCAGAAAGCTGGCAGTGGGCAGGGAGGAATTTTGACAGTAAACAAGCCTGGCCGTGGAGACAGGCTTTCCCTGTGTAGCCCAGGCTAGCCTCAAACTCACAGTGATCTTCCTGCCTCAGCCTCCCAAGTGTTAGGATTACAGGTGTGCACCACCACACCTGGTAATAGTTTTATATTTATATAATCAATGTGTGATTGAAAATAGAGAGATGTAACTTTCAATTCCCTAGACAAGGACAAATCCCCAGGACTGGGATGTATGTTGTAATAGATGCAAAGAGTCACTAGGTGGCTCTGTGTTTTTTAAATAGAACTAAGGTCCACAAAAGACATACTTAAGGAACAAAATATCCCTACTAGGTAGAACCTTTAATCAAAATAATAAACCATGATTTGCAATAATGGCCTCTCATTTAGAATAATTTGGGTTTTTTGGCTTTTTGTTTTTGCTTTTGTTTTTCTTCTGGTACCAGGAATCAAACTCGACCTTGCACTTGCCGGGCAGGTGCTTTTGCCGCTGAACCAAATCCCCAGCCCTTGTTTTCTTTCTTTTTTTTTCTTTTTTGTCTTTTTTGAGACAGGGTCTCCTTATGCAGTTCAGGCTGGCTTGAGGTCACTTTGTAGCCCAGGCTGGTCTTGAACTAGCAATGATCCTCCTGCCTCAGCCTCCCGAGTGCTGGGATTACAGGCATGCGCCACCACGCCCAGCTTATTCAGAATAATTTGGAGCGATGGGTTAATAATTAGACTCTAGCCAGGCGTGATAGTGTACACCTGTAATCCCAGCATTTGGAAGGCTGAGGCAAGAAGATCGCTGAGTGTTCCAGGCCATCCTGGGCTACATATAGTGAGATCCTGCTTCAAAAAAATCGGACCCTAAAGAAAAACTGCAAAGCATGTATGGGTGAGCAATCTGCTGACAGATAAAGAAGATATTATATATTCTTAAGAACACCAGTTACTAAAGGGCACAGACTTCAAAGCTTTCATAATCTAAGGACTTCAAGGTCCCCAACTTTTATTTTGTACTTTCTCTTTCTAGTTTAGGACTTTTCATTTAAAGACACATATACAATTTGGGCATTATAATATTAAATATTGCTCTCTAATTTTCTGGGTCATAGTTGTCTCTCTTATAACATCCCAGAGAAACATCAAAGCCAAGCCAAACAACTTCCTTGTGGGCCATGTGGGAAGTGGAGGCGGGTATCATGTTTATCTAAATTAAGAACATATTTAGACCTTTAAACCAAAATACGATTCAGACAAACACCGTTCCTTTCCACAGCATCTTCCTGGAGAAAGAAACAGTGTGCTTTTGAGTTCACAATAACTCTTTTCTACTTCCAGAGAAGATGACTACACAGTTAATTTGAAGTGAAATTTACATCTGAGGTTTTCATTTTTAAGAGGTAAGCTGCTGAAGTACAGAAGTAAGCTTCTCGTGAAAATAAACAACCCGGAGATTTCCAAACTATTAAATATTCCAAATTATGAGTCGGAGCAGCTACCCCAAATTGACTGACTTCTCAGAAAACGACATTCAACCTGCAACTGGCAAAGTCAAAAAGCTTTTCCTTTCTTCTCCTCTCTTTTTTCCTCTGTGTAATAATTTTGCTGCATAAGAAATGACAGAGATTGCATAAGTCACTAGGGCAGGAACATACAGAGAAGAACTAGACATGAAAACATGATTATTCTTTTCAAATAAAACCGAAAAAATAACTCAGTTCTTAAAAACACCAGTAGGTCCCCAAATATCACTCTTCCTAAGAGAAAGTTACCTCTTAAACGAGGACCTCAGACCTGTCACTTACTAAGAACACATTTAGGAATATTTCTAAGTGTAAAAAAGACCATTTTTTCTTATTGCTATAGTCGTGAGCCAATAAATAATGATCGCATGGCACGTGGGGTGGCCATATTCAACTAAATTTTTTTCCAGGCAGGGAACCCCATCTGCAAACTTGGAAAATTGAGAGAAATCGTGTGCTAAAATTAGGAGAGACCTTTTCTCTTTTTGCACAGCTGAAATTACTTTAAACTCAACCTTTTAAGCTTTCCGCTTTAAAATGCTAATTCCAAAATCACTCACCTAAATTGTCTGAAAATTTTCACCTTTGAAAAGATAACAAAATCACATCCAAACCCCGAACACGTCCGGTGGAAAGGACAAGTGAACGAACAGAGATTGGCTGGAAGAAATGAAACACCGATTTCAGTTGCTCTGATCAGGAAAACCCGGAGTAAAAAGGGTCTCACACCGAGGGTCCCCGGGACTGCGTTCCACAGAAGGGTCGTCAACCTACCAACTTGAGACCATACTCATAAGTGAAATAAACCAGACTCACGTGTGTTAACATCGTATTGGCTCCCTAGTGTGAGAAGCTGAAAGAGTAAATAAGACCTAAAATGTACAATACATATTGTGAAACGGGAAGAAACTGTTCAAAAGGAAAGAACAGCTGGGATGGGGGAAAGGAGGAAAGAAGGAAAGGAAAAGCAAAGATAGTAGTTAAAATCGTTATATCACTAATTTCTCTCGGTTCATTGAAAAGAAAGGTTTGTGCTAATATTGTTTGGACAATTAAATGCCTCTATCTTGAGCTCTGAGTAACTAATTTAAAGATAACAATACGCAATGCATTAACCACTGTTACGCTTGAAATTTTTTTATTTTTTTCTCTTTAAAATTTTTAAACAGAATTGGTGGTAGTACATGCCTGCAGTACACGATGACTGCACCCGTCGGGGGGAGGTGGTACGAGGTCATGACACGTTAATTCTTCCCACTCCCCGCCCCCCGCGGTGCCCTTCCTGTCCGCAGACCTCTGGATCTGCTTAGTAGTTTGAGATCAAGATCGGGAGCCCATTGGCTGAGAGCCAAACACGAATCCCGTAAGTGGATCGCGAAAGATTAGCCCGTACTAGGCGGGTGGCCCGAGCAGCTGCCCCAAACGGACTTACTTCTCAGAAAACGACTGTGCAGTGTGAGTTATCTTCTCGTCTGCATATTCGTTAAAACTTGTTACGGGGTTAAGAGCCGGTAGACTCGGAAGCCGGTGACGCCTTTCACCTGAAACCTGGCGCGCGGCTCTCTCCGCCCGGCCCGGGACAGCGCGGAGGGGCGTGGCGTGGGCGTGGCCGGACGGGGCGTGGCCAACCCAGCCCGGGAGCCGCGGGTATAAAGGCCCGCTCCGGGCTCCGCTCGCACGCCTGTCCGACCCGGCCGGGACCGCTCTTCGCGGCGCGAGGTGGCCCCCAAAGGGATGCAATCGCCCGAGCGGCGAGACCAGCCCCGCTCTCCCCTGGCCGCGGCCGCGCCGCACCCGCCCTCGGCCGGCGACATGACCCTGTACTGCGGCGACAACTTCGGCGTGTACTCGCAGCC
>NW_004955424.1:353999-368043 GCF_000276665.1 Chinchilla lanigera
AATCCCGCGTCTTTCACAAAGAGCCCGAAGCGGTCACGCTCGGTGCGCCTCTTTCTCCACCGGCTCCGTGAGCGGCTCACCGGGACCCTGGCGCTGCAGGCATCGTGACCCGCGCGGCACGGGGCTGGGAGAACCTCGGTGCGTGCTGCAGGTCGTGGGGTTGACACCTTTAGGTAGTTAGGAATTTCTCAATCAGCACTCCAATTGCTTCCATCTTGTTCAGTTTTTTTTTTTTTTTTTTTTATTAATATATGCTTGTAATATATAAATGACCACATGCCTCCTGGGGAGTTGATAGATGTACATAGCACATCTCAGTTCTTAAATCTCCTAACTCTCCAGCAAGATTGTATCTCTTAACCCCGGCGCGGGAGGTGGGGGTGGAGAGAAACAGAATCCTACTTGAGGTTTTTTTCAAGGAGGCCAGGATAAGAGCCTGGCAGGGAGGAAGCTGGATTAGGAAAAAGAGAAAGCATTTTAATCCCACACTACTGTGGCGCTTAGAACAAGCTGATCTCTGAAGGCATATTGTGTGTGTGTAGTGTTGGGGATTGAACCCAGGGCCTTCTGCATGTTAATCAAAGCTCTGCCACTGAGCTGCCTCCCCAGTCCCTGAAGTCACTATAGCAGCGATTTCTAATAGACTATAGACTACAAGCCACATGTGATTGTAGGTGTTCTAGTAGCTACATAAAAAAAAAAAAAAAGATGCTAGCTGTATCATTTTTAAGTAACCAAAATGTCATTTCAACATATAACAAATATAAGAATTACTGGTGAGGTCATGTTATTTTCTTGGGTCTAAGTCTTTAAAAATCTTGTGTGTTTTACGTCACATCTCGATTGGAACTATGCACATTTCAAGTGCCCATGGCCGCCTGTAGCTAGTGCTTACTCTGCTGCACAGGGCATGCTGTTGTAGAAGATGTCTTGATTTGGCCTTTGAATTACCCAGGATTATTATGTCAGTTACCTGTGAATTCCTATAAATGTCACACTATACGTTCAAAGCTACTGGTGGTATCTTGAAAGCTATGAGTACCTGCAAAAACAAAATAAAACCAAAAATAAAAACCAAAAAGGAAAAATCGGAAGCCAAGGCTGTAGAGAGGAAAAAAAAAAAAAAAACCCACTGTTGGTACCAAGAGAGCCTAATATACATATCCAGATATTACATAATTTTTCCTGCAACTATCTGTAGAAAATAACTTGACTGGAAATACTGTGCTCAACGGGACTGCCTGCTAACTCTTAGAGGCGTCTTCACCCCGTGGTTAAGAATGCAGACTCTGCGGTAATCCTAGCTATTCAAAGGGCAGGAGGATCGCAAATTTCAGGCCGCTGCCTTGGGCCATTTAGCAGACACTGTCTCAAAGTAAAACTGGGCTGGGCCTGTAGCTCAGGAAGAAGGCCCTGGCTCAATCCGCAGGACCTGGAAAAAAACAGTCGAGTCTGGAGCCAGCCTGCTTAAATGCTGGCTTTACCTTGGAAGTGATTGTGTGATACAGTCCAAACCAGCCTGCCCCGCCATTCCCCATCTCAAAAGTGGGGCCAGTTAACATATCTATATCTCCATGGATCTGTGAGCAGTAACAGGTTATCCAGGTGAGGGACTCAAGGTTAATGCTTAATACTGTCAAACACTAGGATTCTTTTTGTCAGCAGTGAAAAGAAACTACCGAACCGGGCGTGGTGGTACACGCCTGTAATCTCATTACTCTGGGAGGCTGAAGCAGGAGGATCAAAAAGAGTTCTAGCCCAGCCTGGGCTAATTAGCAAGACCCCTGTGTCAAAATTAAAAAAAGAATTGGGGATGTAGTATAGTTTAGTACTGGTTCAATTCCCAGTACTGAAGAAAAAAAACAAAAAAACCATTGAGTGATAGAATTGATTGACGTCTTTTCTACTTCAGTTGTTGATAGTGAGGGACGTTTATTTTCTAGGTAGAAGGCAAGCATTGCATGCATTAAATGAGTGCCTAACGTTTGCCCAGTGGGCAGAAAGCTTGTGGGCATGTGCTGCACCGTGTCCTGCCCGACATTGTGAATGCTGGCTACAGAGTTGCCTAGAGCTTCAAATATGTGCCTCCAACAGTGGACTGATTTTACAGCTCGCTGCCTCTTTCCCAGTGGGATGTGTTTCAGGGACAGGAGCCATGCACTTTTAGGGAAGAATATAAAACCTTGTTTTCACCACTTGTGTGTGCCAACCTCTATGCTGAGATAGCATTTAAGACCCCACACTACTGACCCCCATTTTATAAAACAAATGGAAGCTCAAGTTTTAAATAGCACCACAGTTGGTGGCTTTGCTGGGTCACACCCTTCGGATCTAGAGTAAGAGAATGCATTGCGTGATTTTATTGCGTGTGCCTCCGGAATAGAATTAGGTCTTAAGGTTGAAGTAGTAGACATGTCGAGCTTTCTCTTTAAAGTACGGAATGTCTCCTCCAAAAAGTGGCTAAAACACTACCACAGACTGAGAATTTTGCCCTCTGCTCAGGTTGAAAGCAGAGTACAGGGATCTTCTCTTTCCCTCAGTTTTACTTTCTGGGTTTCACTTATCTAAAATGAACTGCAGGGCTGGGGATTTAGCTCAGTGGCACAGCGCCTGCCTGGCAAGCACAAGGTCGTGAGTTCAATTCCCAGTACCAGAAAAAACAACAACAAAAAAAAAAAACAAAAAATAAAATGAACTGCAGCCCAAAAAATATTAAGTGGAAATTTCCAGAAATAAGCAGAGACCACATTATAATTGTTCTATTTTATTGTTAATCTTTCCCAAAGCCTAGTTTATTAATTAAACTGCATCTTAGGTGTGTATGGGAAACAAGGCAGCATGTGTTGGATTTCACAGTCTCTGGTTTCGGGGAACCACTGGGCCCAAGGGGTCACTGGGGAGATATTTCGTGAAACAGGTCCTCCTCTAACTCATGCATCTTTCTTCCTCAGGAAAAGGTAACTATTGGACTCTGGATCCAAACTGTGAGAAAATGTTTGACAACGGGAACTTCCGTCGGAAGCGAAAGCGACGCTCTGAAGCCAGCGCTAGTTCCTCGGCCGCAGCAGCGGTGGGGACATCAAAATCAGAAGAAGGACTGGGGGCTGGCGAGGGCAGGAAGCCAGAAGGAGACAGCCCCTCTTCCCAGCTGCGGCTCCCGCAGTCCCCGGAGCCCCTGGAGGGCACCAAGAGTACTGCGTCCTCCCCGGGCTCCTCCCTGCTCAGCTCCACGCCCTGCCTCAACACCTTTCTCAGCAGCCTCAGCACCCTGAGTGGTGGCAGCGGCGGCGGCACCCAGCGGTCCTTTCCCGGCAGCCGCCACCTGGGCATCCAGGGCGCCCAGCTGCCCCCCAGCAGCCCATTCCCCTCCACCTCCATCCCTGAGGCCTCCTCCGACACCTTGCAGCTGAGTGGTGGCACCAGCAGCAGCCAGCGACCTTCCTATTACAGCCCTTTCTCCGCCAGCAGCACCAGCACAGGCCAGAGCAGCCCCTTCAGCAGCCCCTTCTACAACTTCAGCATGGTTAACAGCCTCGTCTACCCCCGGGAGGGCTCGGAGGTGTAGAGACAGAGAGAGCCTGCACTTGAAGCAAGTTTCTGAGCGGTCCTGTGTGTGGTCTGGGGAAGCAGAGAACGCCTAACTCCAAGGAGCTTGTCCAGGTGTCTCTGGATCGATGCAGACACAGGTAGCCTGTGAGCCCCGTGTGGGCTGGGACCACCTCTGTTCTGTTTGTCACTATTCCAGCAGCTCCAAAACATAAGCCAGTGGAGTTCCTGACTGCGAGGACCACAGCAGCTGCACCTGAAGCAGTAGAGAGAGGTCGGCTGAAGCCTGCCCTGAGCAGCTGGTTGGCTTCTATGTGGCAGGGTGTCGGGCTTTCTAGAAAAGCCAGGTAATCTGAAATTTTATAGGAAATGCCACAAATCCTTGAACTGTATTGCAGCTCACAGGTCCCCTCTGCCTGATATCTGGTGGGTACCAGTAGCAATAAAATACATCCAGCCCTGTGTTCGGAGTGCTATAGTAGATGACTGGACACATTTTTTTTTTGGCACATATTACCCTGTTACCCTCACAGCAACCATGGGAGGTAGGCATGACCAGCCCTCGTTTTCGTTTTGAGGGAGGTAGAACTCTGAGATGTTAGGTCGCTGGCCCAAGTCACACTGAACATTGCTAGAGCTGGTGCTTGTAACTTCACTGTTCTGATTCTTAAAAACGAACCAGTCTCATGGGTAGACTTCCGTAAGAATGGAAGGGGCTAGGGATGGAGCTAGAACTCACCTAACCAAAGATTCTAATTCTAATTAAAAGTCTTTCTTTCCTTTCCTTTTGTTTTTTGGGGGGTTTGTTGTTGTTTGGATTTTTGTTTTTTGTTTTTGTTTTTGTCTTGTCTTTTGAGACAGTGTATTAGTTTCTTGCCTGCTACCTGCAATTTATTTAGAGGAGAGCTTGGTTTGGGTTCATGGTTTTAGGCCATGGTTGGCAGGCTCCACGACAGAAATGGCACAGTAAGAGGGCATGACGGAAGAAGGCTGCTCAGGCTGTGGTGGCTGGAAGGCAGAGAGAGAAGAGCCTAGAACAAAAATATACCCTTCCAAACTGGGCATAGTGATGCATGGCTATAATCTCAGCACTTGGGAGGCTGAGGCAGGAGGATTGCCATGAGCTCAAGGCCAGCCTGAACTACACAGCGAGACCCTGTCTCTAAACACCAAAAGGAAAAAAAAAAAGACTTTTGTGGGACATTTTAGATCAAAACCGCAAGAGACAAGCTCTAGCTATGTAGCCTGTGCAGTCCTTGAACTCTGTAGCCCTTTGGCTTCCAACTTGGAATCCTCCTGTCTCAGTCTCCTGAGTGCTGGGATTGCAGGTGTGCACCACCACAGCTGGCTGAAATAAGTCATTTGGAATGGTTTTCCTGGGCAGCAGAAGCAATACCACCTCTGTCTTATCCTGCTGCTGTTGTCCAAGGTCAGAGAGGACCAGCGCGTGATGGTTAGCAGCATCCTATCTCTCTTAGCTGTGTCCTGGATATTTCATTTTCTAACAAAGTATTATTGAATTTTACAATTAGAACAGTTTTTAAATGGGATTTTTGTAGCTTTTACTATGAGAAACCATTTGTGGTCAGATTTTAAAAAAATATATGTATAATTTTATTTATTTTAGACTTCTTTCACTTCTCAGAGGTATCTTGGAATCACTTTTGTGGTCTCCTTCCCAGGTCCGGCAGAGACCCTGAGATATTAGAATGGCAAAGTGTCCCAGAAGTATTAATTTAAAAATGCAGATAGTTGTTGGGTTTAGGAGAATAGCTTTCCACTGAAATGACAATAATGTCCTATGAGTTGCCTTCATACCATGTTTTTGGGCCTTTGATGTGAGGATAGTTGGGTGTTTTTAAGATTTTTAGAAACTGTCATGCACATTGTAAAAGAAATTTATCCCTGTGTATTTTTTTAAAAGATTCTCACAACGTTACTTTAAAATTTATTTAGGAATAAACGTGGGGAATTTGGGGAGGATTATTTTTCTATGGCTTGTGAGGTACAGATTATATCACCCTTGCCTTTTTTTTTTTTTTAAAGAAATAAGGAAATGCCATTGCCTTTTAGCTATAGTGCAGAAAGACGACCAAAGAGACTACCTACCCCACTCCGGTGTATCCCCAAAACCTGTTTCTATGATTATTTTTGTATGTGAAAAAATCATGTACTTTTATATTGTTTCTATCAAGTCTATATTGTGAATTAATTTATAATGTGAACAAAGACAGCAAAGAAAAATTTTTTCCCTAGAAAGTACAGGGTGGGCAGAGAAGAATCGTGACATGGACTCTGAGCGACTTAGCTTCTGAAAGAGCTGGAATAAAACAGTTATTCTTTGGGGAGAGTCTCTATGCTGCACGTTTATTTCTAACAGTAATGGTTCCTCCCTTCAGCTTTGGGTATGATTCTGGGGGAAGCCATCATTCCCAAGGAAATTGCCAGACTCCTGGACTTGGCCCTAGCTGGAAGGAACGCAAAACCCAGCGTCGTCCACCAGGGTTCCTCAGCATCAGCCTTGTGCTGCCCTAGGGGCGGGATGAGTCCTTGTTGCCCAGCTTGTCCTGTGTGTCAGAGGCTCAGCAGTGCCCCCTACCCATGCGATGCCTTGAGCGCAGCCACTCGGGTGAACCCCAGGAGGGTGGGGGGCTCAGCCCATGGAGGATTGATCTCACCCAACACCCACAACCTGCCAATGCAGCAAGCCTGTCCAGGTAGGCCCTAGGGCCAGTAGTTGGGCCCTGGCTAGGTCAGCCTGGGCCTGCAGAACAGACCAGTTTCTGTCCTGTGTGCTGGCTTTTCTCCTAGAGAAGTCGGCTGTGAGCCAAGCTCAGATCTGGTTAGCCCAGCACGCTGGAGGCAGAGTCTTTGAATGTTCCGGTTCCTAATTAGAGTTTCTTTGGGTAATTTCCTTCTTCACACCTGATTATTTCTATTAATACAGATTTGGGGCTGGGAATAATCTTGACTGAAACATTTCTTGGGAGGGTCAGGCATGAAGGTTTCTTGGAAAGTTTTTTTTTTTCCTGGGGAAGAGTTCTTTGAGATAGGGTCTCACTACGTAGCCCAGGCTGGCCTGGACTCAGCCTCCTGAGTGCTGGGATTACAGGTGTGCACCACCACGCCCGGCTGAGAAAGATTTTTAAAGTACGCATATGATTAAAATGTAGTTGGTGGACGTTAAATGCTAGATTCCTGCCATTCGTGAAGGCAGGTGGAGAGAAATCTGGACAAGGGCAGAGGTCAGCAGGGTGGCTCGAAGCGCTGGCTGAAGAGTCGCTGCTGCCTGGGATGGAGCAGGGACACCCGGCTCTTGCCAGGTGAGGGTTTAGAGAGGGAGGGGTGGAGGGGTGGAGCTGTTACGGATGCTGCCAAGTCAATATTGCAGTCGCACTGACCCCTGCATATGTGATTTTTGTTTTGGCCTGGGAAGCAGGTCAGAAGTCCTAGGTCTGCACTGCTGTAGATACTGCTTAGCTTGGGACCCTGCAGAGGACAAGGTGTCCTGCGGTGTGGGTGGGGATGGGCCCTGTCCTGGGGTTTCCCTGCAGCGGGAAGAGCCGGGCTCATGTCCCAATGGTAGACCAGGTCTCCCACTGGGCCCTGCCTGACTCCAGGGTGCCACTGCTTTCCTGCCCTCTGGGTCTTGGTGCACTGTTCAGAATCACCCCGTTGGAGGGGCCTGGGAAGAACTAATGAGCAGGTTTCAGATTTCCCTCTGACACTTTCAGATCCTGCGTCCTGTTTCTGAGCTTACTGGGAAAAGGCAGCTGGGGAGCCCAGGAGCTTTGGAGACGGTGTCCCTGCAGCCCTCCCCTCTGCACCCCCAAGGGCACTCACAGGTCCCTCGGAGGCCAAACCGGGTGAGCTCTGGCCACAGACACATGGCTTCACAGAGGAGGCTCCCAAAGGCTCCTCTCTTAGGTTGTTAATGAAAAAGAAACCCGTGGTGCTTCCTGGGGCAGCGGATCAGGGCCGGGCTGGGGGCCTGGCGCCTGCCTGGCCTTTGTCATGGAAAGCCCTCTGCTGGGGCATGCGGGCCGGTGGCTGGCACCACCAAAAAAAGAAGGAATTTCCTGTCAGATTCGAAAACAAAAACGGGTCAGAAAAGACAGCGACCTGGCAAATTCCTCCTGGGGAGATATAGAGCACAGGCCTTTATCATTTTAAAAAAGATAAGCATTACAATAATAATAACCCACTTATCAGGGGCCGGGCACTATCCCGAAACATCTATATGAAATATAAAGTGGCTCCATTAATCCTTGCAACAACTCCACAAAGCATACACTGCCCTTACCCGACTCCCAGGCTAGAACCTTGGAGGTCTGGAGCTTGCAAAGCTGCAGGTAAGTGCTGGAAGCAGGATTCAAACTCAGACCGCCGGGTGCCGTAACCTGCCACCCCGCCTCTCCCTTTCGAGTAAGTTCCAGTCGCTTCCCCAGAGCCACAGGCGTGGCTGCTGCTGACTTGGGCTTAGCAGCCAGGCTCCAGTCCGCTGCTCAGCGGTGCTGTTATCCACGAGTTTCCCTTCTACGTTCCCTGGGGTTGGGTTTTGGGTCTGGGGCTTCTTTGTGAGGACACCGGAAGGTGAGCCGTGGCAAGGGGAATCACAGCCTGGTGTGTCCCCCCAGGACCCGCAGCAGCTGGATCAGAGGCCCACGTCTTGACTCTGAAGCTGCCCAGGGAAGCCAGACTTTGAGATGACGCTGGGAGCCTTGGACTCCTCGGAAATGTATTCACTAACTCTGCAAATCCAGGTTGGGCACCGTGCCCTGTGCTGGCCTTTGAGGATACTAATGCGACTAGAACCATCCTCCTCCCACTTCCGTTGCTCCTAGTGAGAAAGTCAGCTTCAGCTTCGAAGTGCAGCTGGCAGCCGGGGCCCCAAGGCTGGCTGATACCTGTCCCCGACCTATAAGCTTCCAGAGAGGGAAGGGGATTGGCTTCACCTCCAGCAGGAGAGTTGGGCAGCTCTGCATCCCGGAAGAGGGTCGCAGCTCCCGGCTCCTTCCCTTCCTTACAACTCCTGCTAGGACAAGATGGACTGGGACGGTTCCAGGTACCCAAAGCGGGCAGAGCTGACCAAGGTCAGGTGGTGCTCACTTCCTGCCAAGCTGAACCTGCTCAGACAGTCTTGCTATGTAACCCAGGCTGCCCTCGAACTCGCAGTGATCCCCCTGCCTCAGCCTACAGATGTGCACCGCCATACTCAGCTCATCTGCACTCTTGACTCCCAGCTTTCAGGCCACAGTGTAGGGGAGGAGCAATGGGGCCGACTTCTTCTCGCACTTCAAAGGAGCTTTGCAGCAGCGCCAAGCCTGCTGGGGTTTTCTCCTCCCCGGTTTGTCCTTCTGAAGCACATTACAATGCAGGATCACTCTGCCTCTGTTGGGATCCAAGCAGGGCAGCTCCAGCAGAGACTCTGGTCCCCCACGGATACCTAATGATCCTGTTGTCCCCGCCCCCGCCTTCTCAGGTCAGTACAGGGGGTTGAACCAGGGTGTTGGCGCTGAGCTCCACTCCTAGTTTGAGTCTCGGCTACACTGCTAACTTGCCAAGGCTGAATTTGAACTTGTGATCCTTCTGTCTCCACCTCCCAGTGTGTTGGGATTACGGGTGGCTCCTAGTCCTTTTTAAAGTTTATTTTTGAGATAGTGTCTTGCTAAATTGCCCAGGCTGGCCTGGAACTTGAGATTCTCCTGCCTCAGTCTCCCAAGTAGCTGGGATTACAAGTGTGCACCACTATGCCCACCTATGCTATTTTATTTTAAAAAGAAAGGCCCATTCTCCAGGTCAAATGATTATCTTATTGGTCTAAGAAAAAGATACATTTTCCTCATCTCTGGGGAAACCAAGGCACAGCACCCACATCACCCTGATGTTTATTTGTGATGCACCACGTTTGCCAAACCGGCATCATCAGGTACAAAAAATAGAAAAAGCTACCCTCCTGCTTCAGTTTTAAATGGGCAAACTCCCAAGTATTTTTGCTATGTTTAGCCAGGATTTCGAACTCAGCCCAGCCACTTCCCAGCAGGACTTCCCTTCCCTCCTCCCCCGCACTCCTGGAGCTAAGATTCTCCACTCCACACCTGCAGCCTTTGATCCTCAGCCCCTCAGTTGCCCCCAGTGCTCTAGAAGACTTTCAAGTCCTCCCCCTTTCCTAGATTTTGGGAGGCAAGAAAACCCCTGTAGCAGCTGTTACCTGCACCTCTATTTGCAGATGGATGGTGAGACTGCAGCAAGGGCTTTAAAAACCTTTCCTGCAGCCCAGCCTTCTTCTGGGCCCATGTCTTGTCCTGGTAGATCTGCCTCTGTGTTGCAGGATATAGTGACTACACAGGTCCTGCCAGTGTAGGGCTTTCACCATTCCTAGGATAGTTGGGGGGTGGTGAGAATCCTGTTCACGGAGGCACACACCTGTAATCCCAGCACTCCAGAGACTGAGGCAGAAGGATTGTTCAAGTTTGGGGCTATGTTGGGCTACATGAATTCAAGGCCAGCTTGATCTACACTGTCTCAAAAACAAACAAAAAAGCATTCTTTTCAACATCTTCCATGCTAGTAAAAAGGGTTAGGATGCAATATGTACCCATATCAACTCTCCTGCTGAATACATCCATTGTCTCGAACCAGTGCCAAAAAAGTAAAGGCAAGGGCGGGGGGACTGGGGGGTGAAGACAGGAGGGAGGGCAGGGAGGGGGAAGTGACACTGCTGGAGATGTGGAATGAGTATGTAGCAGTTCCCCCAGGTGAATGTCAGTGTCATGTGTTGCAAACATATACTAAGAAAGAAAGAAAGAAAGAAAGAAAGAAAGAAAGAAAGAAAGAAAGAAAGAGAATTCATTTTAAGAATGAAATTTATAGCCAGGCATGGTGGCACATGCCTGTAATCCCGGCACTTGGGAGGCTGAGGCAGGAGGATTGCCAAAAGTTTGAGGCCAGCCTGGGCTGTATAGTGAGTTCAGGGTCAGCCTGAACTATACAGCAAGACTCTGTCTCAAAAAACCAAAAAAGAAAAGAAAAGAAATTTATGTCTCACTCTCAGTCAATTATAAAAATGATAATTTATGCATACTAGGAGTAGCAGAAAGACGCAAAAATGAGAAAGGAACAGAAGAAATATCGGATGCAACCATAGGAAGAACTTCCCAGAGGCAAATGAGTGCTTCCTGAGGCAGTGGCTGTGGGTGGCATCACTTGTGCGGAGACAGTGTGAGAGGAGAGCAGGGACATGAGGGGGTCCCGGGGCATTTTCCTGCCAGGAGGGAAAAGAGGATGGAGCCGGCTTTAGGGAGGAGGTGCAGAAGGGCTGAGCAGAGCTAAGAGGAGGAGGCTGACGAGTGAGTGTGAAAGGAAAGGAAAGTGTGGAACATGGGTTTAACCTTGGGGATGTTAATTCCAATGTTTTCTAAAAAAAATCTGTGTAAGTGCCAAAGTCCTCTACTACTAGTGGGTGATACCCATTTGGGGGTGGTGCTGGAGCTGGAACCCAGGGCCTTGCGCATGCCAGGCAACCCCTGATCCACACCCCCAACCCCTCCTGGTTAAAGCATTCGTAGGAGTTAGTTTTATAATTCTGGGTCTCCCACATGCTAGGCAAATAATCACTGAGCCCCAGCCTCAGCCTCAGCCCCAGCCCCAGCTCTTTGTTATTTGGAGACTGAGTCACTACACTGGCCAGGCCAGGCTTGAACCTGTGATCCTCCTGCCTCAGTCTCTCAGCTGTCTTGACTGAGGTGTCGGGGACACCAGGTCCCGGGCTGCACTTCAGCCAGGAGGACAATCTTGAATCCTGGTCTGTAGACGCCAGCAGACCATCAGAGGGTTTTACACAGGAGTGGCTGCGAGCTCACCAGGCTAATCGCTATGGTGACCTTGTAGGCAAATCAATAAAGTGGCCGATAATAAAATAAGCATAAAAACATTTTTATTCCTTTTACATTATTAACAGAGTAGAAAAAGAAAAAATACCCTATGTGCAATGCTGTATAACGGGAGAAGAGTTGGAGGTGGGGCTTAGTGGTACAGAATTTGGATGACATGAGCGGGGGCCCTGAAGCCAATAACAACTTGCCTAGCAGTAACCGACAGCCACCATAAACAAGGAGAACACAGCCTAGTGTAGCAACGCATGCCTGTGATGCCAGCTGATCAGGAGGCTGAGGCAGGAAGACCAAAAGTTCAAGACCAACCTGGGCAACTTCATGAGAACCCGTCTCCAAATAAAATAAAAACAGAGCTAGAGGTGCAGCTTAGTGTACCGGGCCTGTATGAGGCCCTGGGATGAATCCAAAAAAGAAGGAAGCAACAGAAGGAATGTTGCTAGGGGTTAAAAAATCTTGAGTCATTTATGGCTTGTGTCTAGATGTCACCCCAAAGGCTCATGAAGTCACAGGGTTTTTTCTTCAGAGGTGGCTGAATCTAGAGTGTGTGGTTGATTGGTGGTGCAATGCTGGGATTAAGAGTGCTGTTTTTTGTTTTTTTTTTTTTTATCTTTTTGAGATAGGATCTCACTATGCAGTTCAGACTGGCCTTGAGCTCACTTTGTAGCCCAGGCTGGTCTCGAACTCACAATGATCCTCCTGCCTCAGCCTCCTGAGTGCTGGGATTATAGGCGTGTGCCACCACGCCCGGTAAGAGTGCTGGTATTAAAGGTGGGTGACTGCCGGATCAAAGCACTGATTGATTGGATTGACACCGTCCTAATCCCAGCAGCGCGGATAGAGTGTAAAAGGGGCAGAAAGACACTGTTGTGTTTCAATAGTTGATTTTGCTGTCTTCTGCTGCCATGAACTGTTGTTCCTCTGCCATGTGCCACCCTGCCTTGGAGCCAGCCAGTCGTGGACTGAAAGCTTTACAAACTGTGAACTAAATAAAACTTTCCCCTATTATCTTTGGGTGTCGGGTATTTCGTCTTAGCAATGAGAGAAAAGTAAGTAAGATATAGTTCCCTGGTGCAAAGCTCAAGCAGGATCTCTGGAAAAAGATCTATACACAAACATTCCAGTAAAACTCTGGAACTTCAAGGACAATACCCACAAAGGAAGGAGAACTGGATGGGCAGCAGACTTCTCCACAACAGCACTGGGGGAAATCCTGAAGAACTGGATCTTGGAGAGAAGGGAACGATGTCAGCTATGAGGACAAGGGCAGCAGGTCTCCTCTGATATCATTGCACCCGTTTATAATCTGCATAACATGCAGATTGAAGCTAGGGATGTTGGACTGCTTGCCTAACACACAGGAAGCCCTGGGTTCAATCCCCAGCACAGGAAGTGGGGAAGAAGGAGAGCGGAAGGGCATGATGCAAATCCCAGGGGGGAGGCATCCAACTCAGAGGGCACAGTTAGCAAGAAGAGGGATTGGTTCTGCAGGTAGATAGTGCATCGGCTCACCTGCTTGGTGCGTGATCACTGAGCCCTTCTCTGTGCTCTGTGTGTCAGACGGTCTCGGGCACTAGAAATCGTCAGTGGACAAAAGAAAGCACAGACCCTGTTCTTATGGGGTATGGATTCTCACAGGGGGCACAGGAAGTAAATACAGCTCCACAGTCCCTTATTTCTAGGGATAAAATCGAAAAGCTCTGAAAACCCTAATGTGTGTGGGTCTGTGTGTGTGCATTCCATGTAAATTCATTTGGCAGAAAAACATGATCTAAACTAACCTGCAGTGTGGTGCACATCTATAATTCCAGCACTCTGGAAGTCTTAGGCGGGAGGATCTCAAGTTCAAGCCCAGCTGGACAACAACTGGGTGAGATGCAGCGATGGTCCCGTGTGGCAGAGTTCAGAGGTGTGGCTGTGCTCCAGGGGAATATGGCTGCTGGTCTCTGCCTGGACTTGTGCTGCTTTTCTGGTGCTGCCCTTGGAGCAGGACAAAGCAGAGGGAGGTGTGTGGGCTGAGGACGGCTCCATCCTACACTGGCGGGAAGACTTTGCCAAGAGCCCAGAGCGTTTCAGGCAGAGGGCACAGGAGGTCAAATGCCAAGGGCACAGGGCAGCGCAGGCACAGGGTGGGACTCTGCTCCGTTCACTTGGGAGGCAGAAGGTGCTAACTCTGAGGAGTGGAAACGTCTTGAAGGCAGGATGTCTCCACTTCCAGCAGAGATGGGCCTTATGGGAACACAAGAAGCTACGGGGGGTGGGGAAAGTTAATTGCTCAGCCAAACCGCCCTTGCCTTCCTTGCCTGAAACAAACACCTGCCCTCGGCAGAACTCTATGACTTTTTATTTATTTATTTATTTATTTTATTTTATTTTAAAGAATAAAAGAAGAATAACATAATGATAGGGGGGACAGCAAATTACAGACAAAATGGTAGGAAATTATCAATGGTTATCATTTTACATATTACTATCTACAAAATAGTTTCTCAGGAAAACAAATAGACAAATAATAGTGAGTTAGAGACAAAAGAGGTAGGAGATTATCAAGAGTTGTTGTGCTATACTTTGGTATCTTCAAAGAGGCTTCTAAAGAAAATAAATAG
>NW_004955424.1:369233-398101 GCF_000276665.1 Chinchilla lanigera
GCCCGTTGTATGGCATATATTCCCAGGGGTTGTTCAAAGTTTCAATGATTCACACACATCCGTGGGTGGGCAAATGCAGTCGGTGCGTGGTGGTCCAATTGTGTCACTGTTTCTCTGTGTCATGATAGATCCCAATTGAGCGGCGGCGGCCGGCCTATGGGCCAGCACGCAATAGCGCTCGCCGCCGCATGGCTCCCCATGTGCTTGGGGCCCAACCTCCGGGAGCCAGCAGGCAGGAAGCTAGCCAGCCAGAAGGCTGGTGCTCCCCACCCACAGCTCCCTGTGCACCGGAAGCCCTCCTTCCGGGAAACCCCGAGGCCGGGAGTGAGTCGCCGGTCCGAAGACCGGCGTTCCCTGCCCGAGGCGGAGCCCACCCTCCGGGAGCCAGCAGGCAGGAAGCTAGCCAGCCAGAAGGCTGGCGCTCCCCACCCGCAGCTCCCTGTGGGCTGGAAGCCCTCCTTCCGGGAAACCCCGAGGCCGGGAGTCCTCTATGACTTTTTAAAAATTAAGTTTATTGGGGGCCGGGGATGTGGCTCCATGGTAGAGCTCTTGCCTTGCAAGCACAAGGCCGTGGGTTCAATCCCTAACATCACAAAAAGTAAAAACTAAAAAAATTAAGTTTATTGGTACAGTTTAGGTGTACAAAATGATCACGGTCATCACAGGGATTTGTGCCTGTACGTGCTAATCCCAGTTCCTTTTTTAACCTCCTCCCCCCTCCCTTCAGCCCCTCTTCCCCTCCTCATTTTTGAACTTTGTTTCCATTTTATCCTTCTTCTACCATGTTTTCTTCTCCCTTCCTATGCTTTTGCTGTTAATAAATCTGGGGGTTTGAGTCAGTTTGGGCCTTCACTCCATCCCCATGAGGACCCCTGGCCCCAGACAAAAAATTCTCCATCTCTTCATCTTCTCTATCTCTCCAACGGGGTTTGTTGGCCTGAACCCAGCACGCAGGGATGGTGGGGTCTCAGAGGACTGTGGCCTGGGGATTTTACTCCCAGCTGAGGAGTAACGGCAGGATATTTCTTAATAAGGGGGGAAGGGGCTGACCAAGTTCTAAAAGAATCAGCCAGGCTTAGGGGGTCCATAGGTGAATCTGTTAGGAAGTGGCTGGGAGGTGGAGGTGGTTTGAATCAGGGTGATAGCATAGTGATCAGAGTTTGGGTATATTTTGTTGTTATTTTTGTTTGTTTGTTTTTTGTTTTTTTCTGGTACCGGGAATCAAACTCACAACCTTGTGCTTGCCAGGCAGGCACTGTGCTGCTGAGCTAAATCCCCAGCCCCCGGTTTGGTTTTCTTGAGACAGGGTCTTGCTACATAGTTCAGGTTGACCTTGAACTCACTATGTAGCCCAGGCTGGCTTCAAACTCATGGCAATCCTCCTGCTTCAGCCTCTCAAATGCCGGGATTAAGGGTGTGTGTCACCATGCCTGGCCATAGAGTCTGGATATATTTTCAAGGAAGAACTAATATAATTTCCCACAATAAATATACTATGTACTGCAAGCATATATTAAAAAGTAGATATAATTGCTGATGAATTGGAAATGGGGTATGAGAAAAAGAGCGGCCTCTGCCTTAGATACTTTTCTTGATGCTGAGACAATAATACTCAACATCCAAGGTTGAATAAGGAACGGTTTATTTGGCTTATAGTTTGTAGACATTTCAGGGTACAACTGGTGGCCCCAAGGCAGGATTGTGCGGCAGAGGGCACTGCAGAGGAGAAGCAGTCCATCGCAGGGCAGGGCAGGGAGCCAGCAGTGAAGTAGCAACCAGCGGGTGATGACAGCAGCTTCTTTCTGCCCCTTTTGTACTCTATCGAGGCTACCCAATTTAAGGGGGGTGGCAAACTAATCAGTGGACTAATTTAGTAATCACACAACCTTAATTGCAGCGTCACACTCTCTAGGTCCACCCACCTCTGAAAAAGCCCCAACCTATGACTGCATGAGGCTTTGGGGGACACCCAGACACAAGCCATAGCTGGTTCCTTGAGTCATTAACTAGAAGGAGGCAAGAGAAGAAAGAGTGGTAGAGGAAGTGGCGGTGTAAGGAGAAAGGGGAAACCAGATCAGATCGTGAGATCGTATTAATGTCTACTGCTATAGCAAAGTAACTGAGACAATCAGCTTGAAAAGCAGAGAGGTTTTTCTGGGCTCATGATTTGGGAGACTTCATTCCATGGTGGAACACTGCTGAGCCTGTGGTATGGTAGGCAGCATGAGTGCAGGGAGGATGTGGGGAGCAAGCTGCCTGGCAAGGGGTAGCTGGGAAGGGAAAGGGAGAGATGAGAAGAGGCCAGACTCATAATATCCCCTTGCAAATGACTGAAACCTGTGTGTATGTGTGTGTGTGTGTGTGTGTGTGTGTGTTCTTAGGGGTGGAATCCAAGGATACTCTGTCCCAGACCCACATCCCCAGTGGTTTTAAAAATTAAACAAACAAACATTATTTTGAGACAGGGTCTCCCTGTGAATTGAATTTGTGACACTCCTGCCTCAGCCTCCCTCAATGCTGAGATTATAGGCCTGTGCCCTTGTACTTGGTCAGTTCTACCTCTCAGTCTGTCATCCCCCAGTAACACTATGGGCCTGAACCAAGCCTTTAAAAAACATGTGGGTTTTTAGGTGATGCTAATGCAAAGCATGGAGGGTTGTACGGAGCCATCGGGGGTGAGGCCGTGGGCTGGGGTCTGGATGTGGGAGGGGTCTTAGACTTCCCGATGACTAAGTGGGCAGGTGGCAGAATAGGGTCAGCGTCGTGGCTTCCAAGGCAGAGCTTACTATTAATTTATTAATTGATTCATTTGTCCTGGGGCCTTCGTCCTGAGCTCCACCCTCAGCCCTTTTTATTTTTTACTTTACTTTATTTTATTTTATTTTATTTTATTTTATTTACTTTTTTAGGGTCCTCATTAAGCTTCTAAGGTGCCCAAACTGGGCTCAAACATGTAATCCTTCTGCTTCAGCCTTCCAGAGGGCTGGACTTACTGGCTTGTGCCACAGCAGGCTCCAAGGCAGATTTTAATGGACAGGCTATCAGCCTGGGGATCGCAAGGAAAGAATTGTTGACTTTAAACAGTATTTGTATTATTTGCCATGGCAGTATTCCCTTAGGTGTTCCTAAGTGCTTACACTTTCTTTGCTTAGTGTCCTCATTTCTTTTGGGCTGGGTGTAGGACACTGGGACTGAACCCAGGGCCTTGCACATGCCAGGCAAGGGCTTTACCACTGAGCTACGTACTCGGCCATCTCATTCCTTATCTTTCATTTTGAGACAGGGTCTCTCTAAATTCCCAGGCTGGCTTCAAACCTGACCCTCCTGTCTCAGCTTCCCAAGTCGCTGGGATCACAGGTGTGTGCCCTCATGCCTAGCTTTTCTTTAGAGATGTTTTCTTTCTAGTTGAAATAAAAGTTTTTTTTAGTACAATTCTCTTTTTGTCTTTTTTAAAATTTCTATATTTCTGGGTCCGTGTTTCCTGGCCGTGATGATTACAGTCTTCAAGGGGAGCTAGTACATGTGCACGACACATCCGAGTTCTGCCTACATACCGATCCCTTCCCTCCCAATTCTGGAAACATATGAGACAGAGTCTTACCAAAGTCACCAACTTGCCCAGGCTGGGACAGACACATGAGCTCTGGGTTGATCCGTCAAGCGCTGTGCTTTGTGCTTAGCTGCCACTGAAGCAGAGTTGGCATCAGCGCAGCTGAGGGGACACGCTGTCCAACTCCGCGGTGTGTGATCCGCAGAATCTTCCCGAGGAGGCAGCCCTCTAGGTTTCTGAAGATTTATTTCCCACTTTGTCTCCTGTGTGTGTCTTGCAAAGCCATGTTGGACAGCAACTTTCTCCCGCTGCAGAACTGCGTCACTAAGAGGGAACAGCAGCAGGATGTCCCACGATGGTGCGATGACCCAGCTCGCAGCAGATGAAACTTGTGACACCCACACGGAGACTCGGCACATCTTCCCACTGCCAGACGGAAGCAACTACCTTGATGTTTAAACATTATCCCATGCACATTCCACAGCAGGTACTAAAGGCCATGTTGATTGTCTCCATAAAGAAATGGCTTCTGGAATAGGAACTACTGTTAGTTGTGACCAGATTAAGTTTGCAATATATTACTATTATCTGAGTCCTTCACTTTTTACACTTCCTTGACTTCAAAACTAGGTGCGGGCCAGGTGTGGTAGCACATGCCTATAATTTCAGCACTCAGGAGGCTGAGGCAGGAGGATCATTGGAGTTCGAGACCAACCTGGGCTACAAAGTGAGTTCAAGACCGGGGCCTGAACTGCATAGTGAGACCCTGTCTTGAAAAGACAAAACAAACAAACGAAAACTAGATGGGGTTATGAAAATAAGGATCCACCTTGCATCATACTTCATAAGATTTTCCACAGATGACAGAGGTTCCTAGTGGCTCAGTATTATTTAGTGTGGGTCAGAGCTGGATCCAGGGTTTCTGTGTCTACTTAGTCATTTATTGTGATCTCAGCCTGCTGCTTGGATAACATACCGAGTGAAAGTTCTGTGGAAGTATATCCTTGCGGTGAATTCAGCCATACGTGAAATTATGTTCTGCCCTAAAAACCAAATACTACAATGTTCCCCATTAAAAAATATATATAAATTAGTAAATTCCTAGATGTTGAATACTACATAACAGTAAACAGTTAAATCTAAATAAAATAGAACTTTTTCTAGGACTATTTTATTTTATTTTTATTATTTTTTTTTTAATCTTTTTGAGATAGGGTCTCACTGTGCAGTTCGGGCTGGCCTTGAGCTCACTTTGTAGCCCAGGCTGGTCTCGAACTCACAAT
Source organism: Chinchilla lanigera (assembly GCF_000276665.1). Lineage (NCBI taxonomy): Eukaryota > Metazoa > Chordata > Mammalia > Rodentia > Chinchillidae > Chinchilla > Chinchilla lanigera. The sequence goes on from NW_004955424.1 coordinate 374,067, forward strand.
GATCCTCCTGCCTCAGCCTCCCAAGTGCTGGGATTACAGGCGTGCGCCACCACGCCCAGCTTCTAGGACTATTTTAATTAATAAAATTGACACAGGCTGCGCACAGAAGTGCATAATCTCAGCTACTCAAGAGGCTGAGGCAGAAGGAATACAAGCTCAAGGCCAGCCTGGGCAACTCAGTGAGACCTTGTGTCAAAGTAAGTAAAAAGGGATGGGGTATAGTTTGTGGGAGAGCGCTTTCCCAGCATGTACAAGGGTGGACTGAGTCCCCAGTACAGGAGCCTGACGGGAGGTAAAATTCTTGAAAAGATCAAGAAAGAAAATACAAAGAAAATACAAGAGCTCTGAATGGTGATCAAAAATCTATACCTAAGAAACATGTGAGTAAGCACTACAGTCTTTCAGTCTTTCTTTCTTTGTTTCTTTCTTTCTTTCTTTTCTTTTCTTTTTTTTTGAGACAGTGTTGTCTCACTATATAGTTCAAGCTGGCCTTGAACTCATAGGGATCCTCCTGCCTCAGCCTCCCGAGTGCTGAGATTATAGGCATGCACTACCACACCTGGCCTACAGTGTTTCTAAGACTGTATCATCCCAATGTTTCTTTTAAACAAGTCTGCCAACTTATTAATATTTTCTAGTGAGCCAGAAAAATCCTGGTGCTTTTCAAACTGGGTAGCTCTCTCAAAGAAAACTATAGAAAAATTCCCCTTATCCTGGCTATCATGGCAATGCCTGTAATCCCAGCACTCTAGGAGGCTGAAGCAGGAGGGCTGCAAGTTCTAGTCCTATCTGGGGAACTTAATGAGACCCTGTCTCAAAACAAAGAATAAAAAGGGCTGGAAAGGCCTTTACTTCAGTCCCCAGAACTGGAAAAAAGGAAGGAAAGACTTCCATATGAGTATATGCCGATGTATACGAAAGTCTGCTGGGAGAGATGCCACAGTCTCTTGTGTTTCCTCCAAAAAACGCAAAACTCATATCTTTAAAAATAATTAAAACTAATGAGCTAGGCGTGGTGGCGCATGGCTGTAATCCCAGCACTTGGGAGGCTGAGGCAGGAGGATCATTGTGAGTTCAAGACCAACCTAGACTACAGAGTGAGCTCAAGGCCAGCCTAAACTGCATAGTGAGACCCTGTCTCAAAAAGAAAAAAAATAGATAAAACTAATGAGATAGGTCAGTAATACGATCTTATAATCAGATATAAGATTTATATATACAACTTCATGGTTTCTCTATAGACTCACTCATTAAGTAGAAAAAAGAAAAGAAAAGAAAAATTTAGCCAGGTGTGCTGATGCATACCTATAACCCTGGCATTCAGGAGGCTGAGGCAGAAGGATTACAAATTCAAGGCCAACCTGGGCTACATAGTTCAAGGCCAGCATAGAATACATAGCAAGATCCTGTCTCAAAACACACACAGAGATACTAACTGCCCTTTTATTCCAAACTATATTTTCAATGATGTTGCAAATAGTCTTCAAAGACAGTGATAGACCCTCCAGGTTTTCCTACTGTCTGGTGTACTAAAAATAGTCTCCTGCTAGTAGTTCTGCTTATTTCTTCTTGTAAAAGATTCAAGTTTGCCAAGCTTGGACTCTCTTAGCTGTGGCGCAGGGCCACTGCGTGACAGTTTCCTCTTGGCCCCTCTTCTTTGTCCCTCGGGGACTTGAAGGGTGAGCCAGACCAAGGGGCTGTGATGTTTACGGCGCGTGCTGTGCTGTGAGGAACAAAATCCTTGTCTCTGACCCAGGAGTCTTGTGTACCCTGAGCACACCTGACCTACAGCAGATGATGCCCAGCACTACTGCAGGTGACTTCTTAGCCTTTGAGCGGTAAAAGTCCCAGACCCTTTACAATTCTCAGCAGTTGTACTATCGGGTTGAATTCAATAACGTATTTAAAAATCACAGATGGGGGCTGGGGATTTAGCTCAGCGGCGCAGAACATGCCTGGCAAGCGCGAGGTCGTAAGTTCGATTCCCCATACCGGAAAAAAACAAACAAGCAAAATAAAAATAAATAAATAAATAAATAATAAAATAAAAATCACTGATCACTGTATAGCCCAGGCTGGCCTTGCCAAGTGCTGGGATTACAGGCATGCACAACCATTCCTGGCCCACTCGTTTATTATTAAACTAAATAAAACAACCAACATCAGCAAAAGTGTTTCTTACCACCCTAAGAACACAGGAAACACTTCTTCTTTTGGGAAAATGTTTGCCAGGAGTGGTGGTACATCGCTGCAATCCCAGCAGTTTGGGAAGCTGAGCCAGGAGGATCACAAGCCTACATAGCTGTCTCAAAACAAAAACATGTATGTTTTTAAAAAGAGACCAGAGATATAGCTCAGTCCCAGAGTTCAATCCCCACTACTGAAAAAAAAAAGTTCTTCTGAGTACTGTAACAATACCTGTGATCTCAACCTATTCAGAAAGCGGAGACAGATGGATCAAAAGTCTGAGGTCAGCCTAGGCAACTTGGTGAGACCTGTCTAAAAGGAGAGAAAGAAATGAAAGAGAGAGAGACAGAAAGTATGAGGGAGGGAGGGAAAGGAAAAGAAAAACAGAGAAAAGACTCAGGGATGCTTAAGCAGGAGAACTACAAGTCTGAACCCAACCCGGGCAACTTGGTAACTTAGTGAGACCTTGTCCCAGAATCAAAAACAAAAAGTTAAAAAGGGCTGGAGGTATAGCTCCACCCAAAGACCCCAGGTTCTATCCTCAGTATCACACCCACAACCAAAAAAAAAAAAAAAGGGTTTTGCCAAGAACCAGGAATAATGTTTTAAAAGTATTCCTATTAAAGACAAGAATAAGGCAAAATTGTATACTATTACCTATGTACTGTTCTGTATTGAGCTGAGACTACTTAGTAAAAGTAACAAACATATAAATATTGCTAGTCATGGTGGTGCATGCCTGTAATCCCAGCACTCTGGGAGGCTGAGACAGGAGGATTCCAAGTTTGAGTTCAGCTGAGGCAATTTAGTGACTTTTGAGACCCTGTTTCAAAATAAAAATATTGCCAAAGTGCTGGAGATGTAACTCAGTGCCAGGGCCCTCGGTTGAATCCCCAGCACACACTCACAGCCCTCAGCCTCTGGGTCCAGCTTCTTGTTTGGCGAGAGAGAAAGCACCCTCCTCCCCCTGAGCTCTTGCTCACCTCCGTTGCTAATTGGTCTCTGTCAGAACGATGAATTTGGGCCTCTGATCGCCTGTCAGGCTTTTGCAAAGAAACAGGAGCTTGGCCTGCCTTTGAGGCTCGGTGCATTTCCCACTACCAAGAAGACCAGACACACAGCCAAGCCACCTAACCCCAGCCCTGTGGAGAGGAGCTCACGGCTGGTGAGACCTGCACCGGCGACGCAGTGCGCAATCCTTTGGGTCTCCACGCCTTCCCTCTCCTTCGAGCCCTGCAGGCCTGCCTTGAGCACCCCCTATGCCGAAGGGGAAGGAAGGAACTCCAAACAACTGCGAATGTGCGTGCTCACTGGTCCAGCCACCCTGTCATTGGTGCTTTCTGGCACTTGCCTTTCCATTTTTCTGGGGTGGTTTGATTTAGGGCACTTTTTTCAGACAGGGTCTTCCTACGTAGTTCAGTAACCCTCCTGCCTCAGCCTCCGGAGCACCAGGACTACAGGCATGATGCCTGGCTTGTGGTCTTTTTTACTCAGTCTCCATCCAGGGCGCTGCCTCCTTGATAGTGGCCCATTCTACCCCCGATGAGGCAAACACCTCTTCCCTTCCTACCTTTGCCCTTCAGCTTGGAGGCTGCCGGAAGATTGGTTTCCCCCTGTAGCCCACAGCACTGGGGAGAGATTTCTGCTCTAAGGCACTGGGCAAAATCCCCAGGGCTTGGTTGGAATTTTACAAGATTTGCAAAGCTGTGCGGCAGGAAACTCCATTCTCTGACATCCAAGGTGTGCTTTCTGGCATCTCGTTCAGGAGATAAAAATCTGTTCCCGAAGCACCTTACAGCGGTCTCATTCCACCCACATGAAACCCTGATAAAGAGCCCAGGGGCCTTTCTTTGCTCAGTGCTGTTGGTCAGGAGCAAGGACTTCTGGAAGTCTGGCCCATTTCCAGAGGAACATGCTCCAAGGCGGGTCCAGAGCCACTTGGGCATCTAGGTCTCCCTCCCTCTGTGTGCTGCTGGGCATTGATCCCAGGGCCGCAAGCGATCAGCCACTGAGCTACAACGCCAGCCCTGTTTTGTGTTTATTTGTTTGTGACAGCGTCTTGCTAAGTTGCCCAGGCTGTCCTTGGACTTCCCCCGCTCCTGCCTCAACCTCCCCAGTAGCTCGGGATTACAGATGCTCGCCACTTTGCCTGGGCTTAAAGTTTCTCGATAAGCAAGCAAGTCAAGCTTGTGTGCTCTGTTACGGTTATTCTTGCTTGGGAACAGGAATCGCAAGTAGAGGAGCCCTAGCAAAAAGTTCAGGTGACCCCGGATGGACACTTGGTGGGCAGAGCCAGCTGGGCTGGCGCAGGAGGTCAACACACCTGGAAGAAAGATCTGTGCCCTCGAGTGGGAAAAAGATGTCACAGAGCCTCTCAGCGCCCCCATCTTCCTCACACCAATGGGATCTGTCAGAAGAGACTTCATGGTGTCTATATCAGAAGTCCGCAAACTACAGCCCTCGGGCCAAATCCCCTGGCAGCCAAGAGTGGCTGAACGGTGGGAGAGGGGAAGTTCCCTGCGAGGCCCGTGTCAGTGGCTGCTGTAAAGTGCTGTGTGGACCTGACTCTCCTGCTGCTCCTTGTGGACCCTCCACACCGCTTTGCCTCTGCAGATCCAAGCAGCGGCCACCAAGACCGTACGACCTGAGAGCTGGAAATGTCACCGTCAGGCACTCAGGAGAGAGGATGTGGCGAGGCCCAGCCCAGAACCCACATTAAACATGGCTTTTTTTTTTAAAAAAAAGGGGAGAATAATTGGGGGGGGTGTGATTTAATTTATTTATTTATGTTTTTGAGACAAAGTCTCACTGGCTGCTACTTCAGGCTGGCCTTGAATATGTGTGTATTTTTTTTTTTTAACAGTGTACTATCTATTGTATAACTAACAAATTAGTTGCTTTTTTTTTTTTTTTTTTTGGTCTTTTTGAGACAGAGTCTCTCTTTTTTTTTTTTTTGAGACAGAGTCTCTCTATGCAGTTCAGGCTGGCCTTGAGCTCACTTTGTAGCCCAGGCTGGCCTCTTGCGGAACGATCCTCCTGCCTCAGCCTTCCGAGTGCTACGATTACGAAAATGCGCTACCACACCCAGCATTAGTTGTCTTTTTATACTCTACAGTTGCCCAGTACTTCAGATCTGTCACTGACATGTACACTGCACAGTGTCATTTCTAAGGGACAGAATGAAAGTAATCACACATTTTCAAGATATAACTATATTCAGGACCGATCACTATTTTCTTTTTTTACGGGGTTGTGCTCTTGTGCACGGCTAGGCAGATGAACGGGTTCCACCTTCGGCAGGTTTGTGGGTGCACAGAACACACTTTGGTCATTCCCCACAGCACTCCCTTGCCTCCCCCTCCCCCCAAGATGCAGCCTTGGCTTCAGCACCGCTGAGCTGACATAAGCTTTATAGGGAGGCAGGCCTCTGCTCAAGCCTTAGTTGATTAAAACATCGTGCATTTTTATTTCAGAAAATATGCTCAGCCATGGTGTTGGCTTGTGAACATTTTTTTTACCTTAGCCATTTTTTTTTACGTTTATGAAAGTGCTCTTAATTATTTTGAAAAGGAAAACGAGCAACTTTTCCAACATGGGCGCGCGGGGCCAGGCAGCCTCGTTCAAAGGCTCCTGGGTTCCCCTCGCAGGCACCAGGGCCACCTAATTGTTTTCTCCACACAAAAGGCGGATCAGAGAAAACGGCTTCTTTCTTCTCCCCCTGCGCCTCATTTCCCCCGCACCTGGGGAGCCTGGACGCGGAGAGCGAGTTCAACACGCATCTGATGATGGGTTACACCAGAGCGCACCGAGGCCTAAATCCCTCCCAGACTTACGGAGATTTTCCGCAGCTTAACTAGATTTCTAATTGTCCTGCCACCTGTACAGAAATGTACAGTGTGTGCTAATCTCGAATTCTTTTCTGTTTCCATAATCTTGGTAGGGTTTCCTGCATTCACATGGTAAATCCCATGTGGCCCACCAATCTTAAGGAGGGAGCGAAATTCACTTTTCCCACCCCCAGGATGAAGGTCTCCCTGGGGCTGTTTGGACAGTTTTTCTCTCCTGTGGTCCCCTGGCCCCCGCCTTCCATGCTTCCAGTGCAGGAGTTTGTCGGAGGTCTCAGTCTCCTCCTAAGACCTCTGTCCTTCCTGAGCCAGTGGGGAGGAAATGGCAAGGGTTTTCATGGAGGAACACCCAGGCTTCTAGTCTCCCCTCAACATATTTATTTTATTTGGTTTCTTTATTTCAAGGCGACACTGAGGTTGCAGAATGAATGAAAATATAGTTTCTGTTACTTAACCTTTTTTTCTGGATGATTTATTCATTTGTTTGTTTCTGGAGACAGGGGCTTGCTATGCAGTTTGGGGTGGCCTTGAACTCACTATGTAGCCCAGGCTGGCCTCGAACTCCCAGCAATCTTCCTGCTTCAGCCTCCCAAATTCTCCACCACACCTGGCTTTTCTAGACATTTTACAAATGTCTGCCATGTGGATGCCTGCTCTTTGGGGATTGAACCCAAGGCCTTCCCACTGAGTTAAAATCCCAGCCTTTTCCCATTGACTGACTGATTGATTGAGTGGGTGATTGATGTGTTGATTGAGACACAGTCTCCTTAAGTCACTAAAATTGCCCAGGCTGGGTTCAGATTCTCAGTATCCCTGCTTCAGCCTCCCAGAACTCTGGGAATAAGGCGGGAGTCCCCACACCCAGCTGCCATGTGACTTTAGACAAATTGTTTAAATACCACATTCCTGTGTGCCATGTCAGAATGACGTATTTTCTGCCCTCTATTCAGGAACTGAACATGATAAAATATATGGAGCCAGTTTCTACTTTTTTTTACTACTTTTTATTCCCTTTAATGGTTTGATCCATCTTACCTTCTTACATCTGGTAACCTGAGCAACTTCACTGAAGATAGCAATAGGTAATATAACAGCCACTGTTAATTCCTCTCACTTTGTTGTGAACTCCTGTATCGTTTTTCATTGTTTTTGGGTTGTTTTGTTTTTCTCTTTGTTGTTATTATTTTGTTATTGTTTTTTACTCTCTTTAAAATAGAAAGAAAGGGGGGGGTGGAAAAGAAGCATTTTCAAAGTGAAACTACTTTTATAAAAGGAGGCTTTTTTTTTTGTTTTGTTTTCCGGTATCAGAAATCGAACTCACGACCTTGCACTTGCCAGGCAGGCGCTGTGCGGCTAAGCTAAATCCCCAGCAAAAGGAGGCTTTTTAAGTGTTGCTTGTTTGTGCTGGGGGTGGAACCCAGGGCCTCACTCATGCTAGGTGAGAGCTCTAGCCCTAAGCCTCCCTCCCTGACCCAAGGGAGGCCTCTTGAAGGGGGGCAAAAAGGGGAGCTGCTGCTCAATAAGGAGCAACTTTGTAGCTTGAGTGAGTTCCGTAGATTTGATACATAGCGTGGTGACAACCGTCAATAAGAACATCGCACAGCCTGTTGTGACGACCTGGGGTTTCCTACCGTACAATTCACAGTGTGGAGCCAGCTTAGGTGCCCATCAACAGATGCACGGACAGAGGAAATGTTCTGTATTGAGGCTTTGGAGTATTACTGAGCCATAAAGAAGGATGAAATTCTGTCACTTGTAGGGAAATGAACCCTGTTGAGCAAAATAAGCTGGACAGAGGAGGGCAAATGTCACATATTCTCCCGCATGTGTAGACCCTAAAAAAAGACGACCAGAAAGCCGAAGGGAGTCCGTCACTAGACAAGAAGAAGTGAATCACAGAGGGTGTAAGTGTCGATAGTGGAGGAGGACGTGCATTATATGCATTGAAATCCCCCGGAATGCGAAACTGAGGGTGGGGCAAGGAGGCGATGGGGAGCGGGTGGCCCCAGTGTGTCGTGTGCAGCACAGACCTGCCGAGACCAAGCCGTTAATCTGTGCAACTGGTGTGTGCTAGTAAGACAGATGTGAAACCAGCAGAGTAGGAATAGTGTGCCCTGCAGTCGCGCTTTGCTCGGAGACTGGCTCCCGTGTGTGCTTCCCACCCCATACAAGGTAATGAGGTGGGTGACGGGTGAGTCGCCTTGGACGCCATCTTTGTAAATATAAATGTAGGCTGGGCGTGGTGGCGCATGCCTGTAATCCCAGCACTCGGGAGGCTGAGGCAGGAGGATTGTTGCGACTTCAAGACCAGCCTGGGCTACAAAGTGAGCTCAAGGCCAACCTGAACTGCATAGTAAGACCTCGTGTCAAAGAGACAAAAATAAAATAAAATAAAATAAAATAAAATAAATGTACATCATCATACACCTGGATATATCCCATTTTTTATTGTCAATCATCAATCACACCTTGATAAAACTAGGGCAGAAAAGAGGCTTCCTCCTCCTCCCTCCTTTTTCTTCTCCTCTTCCTTTTTTTTTTGAGACAGGGTCTCCTATGTAGCCAAGGCTGGCCTCAAACTCATGTTGATCCTCCTGCCTCAGCCTCCTGAGTGCTGGGATCTACAGGCATGCGCTACCATGCCTGGCTTCTCTCTGCTATTTTTGCAACTTCTGTGAGTGTGATTACTTCAAAATAAAATGGTTTTAAAACTCACATGCAAAGCTCTTAACACAAGCATTAAAATGCCTCGCCTCTCTGTGTTGCAGACCTGAGCTTTATTCTTACTTCCGGTTACTATCTCACTGCGCAGTAACCGTAATGACTAATAATATTTGTTGCGTGCTTGCTGTGTCTTGGGAACTACTGTCGGTACTAGGTACCACATTTGCGAATTCTGACAACGTCCTTCATGATTCTGATCCGTGTTTTACAAACAGGGAACCTGGGACACAGAGAATTCGGTCACTGGCCCACGCTCCCAAATTTTAGAAAGTCGAGGAGCCAGGACGCAAACTACTTTGACCTGATAACCCTCCTTCCAAGAGAGCTCCTAATTTACCCATTTGCACACATCGAAGCAAGGTGGTGCCGGTGGGAAGCCGTACCTTTGCTCTGCTTCCCTGTCTCCTCCCCAGGTGCCTGGCTGGTAGGTGGGGACGACGTGCGCTGGGATGGTTGGCATTCCTTCCTCCGGCTCCTCAGCCCCACCTATGACTGACCTTCTCCGGCCCAGAGCTGGTGGAGATCTCCCGATAAGCAGCTCCTTCCCTGAGGACAGGCCTTCCCCCACCCCACAGCAAGTGTCCCAAGAGAAGAGCGAGGCTACCCCGCCCTGCAGGCTGCAGGTGCAGATTCAGTGCTCTGGGCTGGGAGCCCATATTTTTAATATGGTCTACAGATGAACTATTTTTGTTTGTTTGTTTGTTTTCCGGTACCGGGAATCGAACTCACGACTTCGCACTTGCCAGGCAGGTGCTGTGCAGCTGAGCTAAGTCCCCAGCCCCTACAGATGAACTATTATCATTAGCCAACTTGGGGAAATAATGTCTTTAGATGATGCTTTCCCAGAGGGTGTAGTGAACTCTGGGAGGCTGTGGCAGGAGAGTGTAAGTTCAAGCCCAGCCTGGGCAATTTGGTAAGACCTGGTCTCAAAAGAAAAAATTACAAAAGAGCTGTGGAGGTGGTTCAGGCTGAAGGCCCTGGATTCAACCCCCAGTACCGCAAGATAAAGGCAAAGGAAAAAGATTATGTATTTCCCAAGGTACCTGATAGTAAGGCAACGGGGTGCAGAGCGGTGGTGCGGGGGACAAAGCAAGCTGTGAAACCTTATGAGACCCACGGACAACTGTGTTCCCGGGAGCAGACTGTCCTCTCGTCCCGCAACTCCTCCTGCTAATTTCATAGTCCCTTGGAGACAGAGATGAGTCAGCCCGCCTCCCAGGGCCGCTGTGAGGGTTGGCATGATGCCACGGGAACTATTACACTGTTGTTGAGGCTGGCCTCAAACTTGATGCGATCCTCCTGCCTCAGCCTCCCGAGTGTTGGGATTACAGGTGTGTGCCATCACGTCCACCATAATAATTTGCCGTCTGCTATGAGTAGGGTCAAATGAATGATCAGCCGAGCACCCCTCATGTGGAAGGGTAGAGCAACAACCCCGGGGGAAAGATCAACTGTGTGTGCAGTTTCCACAAAGGTTAGAAGAGGTCCAGGAGGCAGAGCGGCAGAGGGTCTCGGCAGGTGACACTTCACCCAGCAGGAAAATTGCTGTAAAGGGGCAGCAGCCGCAACAAGACCAGCTCTGTAAAAGCCCAACCGTGGTCAGTAAAGGAGGTCCTGTAGGAGACCTGAAATCAATACTGACAGAAAGAGCTGAACGAACCGAGTCCCCTGACTCTGGAAGTGAAGCTACCTTCTATATGAAGACCCCACTTTCCACCCCTGAAACACCCTGCCTCCTGCCCCACCCGGAGAAGCCTGGCCGGGCTCGGGCTCGGGTCTCCTGACTTTCGGATTCTTGGAGGGAGCAGCTGTGCTAGGGAACTGGTTCCCTCAGGTTTCCTTGCTTGTCTGGAATCACAGCTCACTCTGCACATCTGGAGCGGGGATCTCTACCCCTGGGCAGAAGGGAGGCAGCAGAGATAAGCAAGCCTGGAGGGCAGCAGGCATCTTAATGAGAGCGTTAACATCTGCAGCCTTCGCCACAGGATAAGAGTGGCCTTGCTGGTGGGAATTATTTCCACTCAGTTTTTTCAGTGAAGTACTTTCTATTTTATCAATTGACGCGACATTCTTGAGGACTGACTCAGGGAACGGAGGAGCTCTGATCCCCTGGGGACACTGTTTATAACGGTGTTTATGGAATTATACTTTAGGGAATGGCATTCTTTTGGGATATGAAATTAGTGATTCTCTCGGGCAGGAACAAGGTGACCATGTACAAGTGTACCGCACAACTGCCTTCTAATATAGAGCCTTTGGGTAGAGGGGTTTTTTGTTTATTTTTTAGACGGGGACTTGCTGTGCAGTTCAGGCTGAACTTGAACTCACTATGTAGCCTCGAACTCATGGCAGTCCTCCTGCCTCAGCCTCCAGAGTGCCGGGATTACAAGTGTGTGCCACCACCTCCAGCTGGATGTAGTTGTATAGTTTTGGGTCTGAGTCATCTGAGAACTCTTTTTGTTTTGTTTTGTTTGAGACAGGGTCTTGTTACGTAGCCCAGGCTGGCCTTGAACAAGCAGCAATGCTCCTGCCTCAGCCTCCTGAGTGCTGGGATTACACTCGTGCACCACCATGACCAGCTCCATCTGAAACTTTATTTTTTTAATTAATTAAGTTTATTGGTACATTTTAGGTACACATACTGATCACAGTCATCATAGGGAATTTGTATCTGTACATGATACGTATCTTGTTGCTTCTTTTTTTCCATTCCCTTCCCCTCCTTTTAATCCCTTTCCCTTCTCATTTACAAAAGCTGTATTTCCATTTTTTCTTTCTTTTCTCGTTTTTTTTCTTTTCCCTCCCTTTCATTTCCCCTCCCCTGTCCCTAGTTCCTCTTCCCATTTGAACCATTTCTTCCTATTTCACGATATCTATTACATGTTGTCGTCCTCACACTTTTGGTTTCTCATACCAGAGAAACAACACAGTACTCACACCTGTGTGTCTGGTTACTTCCCTTTGGAGTTCCATCTGCAACTTTACTACAGGAAGTTCCAACCTTACCTGGAAGGTCTGTAGACACCAGTGTCCGCAAACTGCTTCCAGTGATGTGAATGGATGCACATGAGAATTTGGGAAGCATGGTTTTTGTTCTTTGGTTTGGTTCAGTTTTTGGTGTGTGTGTGTGTGTGTGTGTGTGTGTTTTGTTTTGCTGACCCAGGGTCTTGCTATGGAGGGCAGGGTGGCCTTGAATTCACTTTGTAGTCCAGACTAGCCTCAAACTTGAAGAGATCCCACCTGCCTCAGCCTCTCAAGTGCTGGTATTATAGATGTGTGCCACCCTGACTGGTAGTAGTTTTTTTTCTTGAAACCATTCTGATTGGTTGGAAGTGATATCTCATTATACTTTTGTTCTGCTTTGCCCTACTGGCTAATGATGTTAAACATCTTTTTATGTCTTATTTGCCATCTTCTCTTCGGTAAAGTGTCTTTTCAAGTGTTTGCTTGGTTTTCTGATTAGATTTTTCCTTACTGTTGCACTTAGAATATTCTTTATACATCTTGGACACAAGTGTTTTGGGTGGTGTGATGGCTGGGAAGTGGGCGTGGCCTACAAATTACATAGCTCCAGGACACGTGCAGAGCAGTTCCCAAAGCTCTGTGCTCGGAACCAATCAGAGAGTGCAATCTTCAGTTCTTCTTGAGAGAACTTGAGCAGGTTTTTGATAGGATGGCCTAGGCCTGGTTAGTCGGAGGAATGGGGGATACGAAAAATGGCTACCACTGAGTTCGGAGCCACTATGCGCTCTCTTGCTCTCTCTCTTTTTTTTGGTACCAGGAATCGAACTCATGACCTCACACTTGCCAGGCAGGCGCTGTGCCCCTGAGCTATATCTCCAGTCCTGCTCTCTTTCACAGCGGTCCACTCCCACCCTGAGGCTTGTACTTCTTTTCCTACTTTTAATTGACCCACACCTGCTCTGCAGAGCCTGCTTCTTTTCTTTTCATACCTTTAATAAGTGTAAAACCTCCCTGCCTTTTGCACTTGCCTTGACCAATTCTTTGTTCAGGACAGAGAAAACCTAGAAACTACTTCTAGAAGGAGACTCCAGCACTCCAAAACCCAGGAACATTTCCACAGAGCAAAAGTTTCTAACTTTGTTGGACAATATTTCATGCCTATGTCTTGTACTCTGAGTGACTACTATGAAAATAACAATATGTAATGTATTAATTATTATTACTCTCCTACTATTCTGTCTTACCTTTTTTTTTCTTTTTCTTTTCTTTTTTTTTTTTTTTTTTTTTTTTTTTTTTGAGACAGGGTCTTGCTATGCAGTTCAGGCTGGCTATGAGCTCATTTTGTAGCCCAGGCTGATCTCGAACTTGCAACAATCCTCCTGCTTCAGCCTCCCCATGCTGGGATTACAGGCATGCACCACCATGCCTGGCTGCTATTCTGTCTTGAAACTTTTATTTTTATTTTTTCTCTTTAAAATAAGACCATTAAAAGAATGAAAAGTTTCTAATTTTGATGATGAAGGCAATTTATTAATTTTTTTATCTTTGATATCATGTCTTTGTTGTCATGTCTAAGAACTCTTCAGCTAGTCCTAGATCATAAAGATTTTATTCTATTTTCCTCTAAAAGTTTAATAGTTTTACATCTGACATTTAGGTCTGATTTATTTTCATATTTGTATAGGATATGAGGATTAAATCAAGATTCCTTCTTTTTGCTCATGAATATTCAATTGTTTCAACATTTACTATGAAGACTATCTTTCCTCCACTGAGTTGCTTTTGTACCTTTGTCAACTGGTGAAGCTGGGCATAGTAGCCCATTCTTATAATCCCAGTGCTTGGGAGGCTGAAGCAGGAAGATTACCATGAGTTTGAGGCCAGCCTGGACTACACAGTGAGACCTTGTCTCAAAAAAGAAAAAAGAATCTGTTGGTCAAACTCCGTGTGGGGCTATCTCTGGGCTCTTCTAGACCATTAATCGTAAATGTCTTTTCCTTGGCCAATACCACACTGTCACTTCCTGAGAGATGTACAGGTTGATTAACACTAATTCAAAAATCTGAAATATATTTAATATTAACATGTGGAATTTTCTTTGTTTTTCTTTCTTTCTTTTTTTTTTTTTTTTTTTTGAGATAGTCTCCTGATATAGTCCAGGCTGGCCTTGAACTCACACCAATCCTCCTGCCTCAGCCTCCCAAGTGCTGGGATTACAGAAATGGAAAATTCCACTCTTGACCTCTTGTGATGGGGTCATGGTCATAACAAAGGTGCATTAAAAAATATGGTATGAAACCACCTTCAGGCTATATGTAGGTGAATTTTATGTTTATACTTGGGTCCTATCCCCAGAATATTTCATTAGGTGCATAAAAATATTCCAAAATGTTAAACATTAAAATTTGTTTTTTTTTTGTATTTTTTTTTTTATTTTAAAGAATAAAAGAAGGATAACATAATAATAGGGGGGACTTAGCAAATTACAGACAAAATGGTAGGAAATTATCAATGGTTAGATAATAACATATTATTATCGACAAAATAGTTTCTCAGGAAAACAAATAGACAAATAATAGTGAGTTACAGACAAAAGAGGTAGGAGATAGCGCACGGGGAGCCTCGGGTGGGGAGCGCCGGTCTTTGGACCGACGACTCACTCCCGGCCTCGGGGTTTCCCAGAAGGAGGGCTTCTGGCGCACAGGGAGCTGCGGGTGGGGAGCGCCAGCCTTTGGGCTGGCTAGCTTCCTGCCTGCTGGCTCCCGGAGGGTGGGCCCCCGGTGCACGGGGAGCCTCGGGCGGGGAGCGCTGGTCTTTTGGGGTCTTCGGACCGGCGACTCATCCCCGACCTCGTCATTCCCCAGACGGAGGACTTCCGTCGCACAGGGAGCCTTGGGCGGGGAGCGCCAGTCTTCCGGCTGGCTAGCTTCCTGCCTGGTGGCTCCCTGAGGGTGGGCCCCTAGTGCACGGGGAGCCTCGGGCGGGGAGCGCCGGTCTTTGGACCGACGACGACGACTCACTCCCGGCCTCAGGGTTTCCTGAGTTGTTGTACTATACTTTGGTATCTTCAAAGTGGCTTCTAAAGAAAATAAATAGAGCTATACATGAGTGACCTATTGAAAAATCATTAACTATTCTCAATGGTTGTTGTAGGAAACACATAATAATAAACAGACATCCATTTATGAAATAGGATAGGAACATTACAAACTTTACACAGTTATGGATAGATTAGTAGGAAAATATCAATGGCTGCTGTAATACGTGGTGGTATCTTCAAAGTGGTTTCTCAGGAAGACAGAGATATGCAAGAAGGACCTATTAAGTAGTTACAGCCTAAGGGTTGTCAAAAATAGCATATTACCTCCTCACCAGTGACTCCTTTCACTGAGGTATGATGGCTGGAAGGAAGGCCAGGATTGAAAAGAAGGACCAAGAGACTTGCACCTGTGACTAGCAACAGGCTGTTTTCTTGTTCCTCCATAGTCATGATTACCCAGGGCTCCTCGATGGAGATGATGGTCTGGCCAGAGGGAGAAGGCAGACCATGCCCCAAGCCCTCTCATTCCTGTTGGACTAACTGGTAGCATGGGTCTGAGCTCTGGGGCCTCCACCTCAGAGGGCAGACCAATCTCCAGTGGTCTCCTTTGCATCCAGGGCATGGCCCATGGGGCCTCTTAGGGCAGTTCCTCTTGAGGTGGCCTGGCTTTTAACAGTGGTAGCAGATGAATGCAGTTTGTCGAGTTCTTCTTGGAGCCCCGGGAATCAGACCTGGGATCTGTTTCTCTTAGTGGTGCAGCAAAAGCAGCTGCTTTTTCTCAGTCTCTTTGTTTTCTCTCCTTGGCCTCCTCCTCATCATGGCTATAGAATACTGAGGAGGCAATTCTTACTAATATCTCAAGTGAGCTATCTGGGGTGAAAGCCATTCTTTGTAGCTTTTTCTCTCCAGCTTCCCATTGCTTTGGACCCCACAACCAGTTAGTGTCCTCTCCCCAACTGTCAGCACAGTCAACAGGAATCCTGCTGCAGACTTCTCCGGAGCTCCACCACAGCCTGTACTGTCAGGGGAAGAATGGCTTCCAATGAGTCTCTGCAAGTATTGTGCAAGGTCCTCCTGGTTTACAGCTTCCGAGCGGCTCTGGTGACCACAGTCCACAGGACCTCTGACTCCGTGGGCTTGGTCTGCATTCTCATGTTCTCTGAGTCCTTGTTCAGCAGCTGCTCCTCTGCTGACTCTGGACCTTTCTGGTTCCCAATGGCAGGAGCAAGAGTGGCCCGTTGTATGGCATGCATTCCCAGGGATTGTTCAAAGTTTCAATGATTCACACACATCCGTGGGTGGGCAACTGCTGTCGGTGCATGGTGGGCCAATCGTGTCACTGTTTCTCTGTGTCATGATAGATCTCAATTGAGCGGCGGCGGTGGCGGCCGGCCTAAGGGCCGGGGCGGAATAGCGCTCGCCGCTGCATGGCCCACCCTCCGGGAGCCAGTAGGCAGGAAGCTAGCCAGCCGGAAGGCTGGCGCTCCCCACCTGCAGCTCCCTGTGCGCCGGAAGCCCTCCTTCCAGGGCACGACGAGACCGGGAGTGAGTCGTCCTAAACATTAAAATTTGAAGCATTTCTGGTCCCAAGCATTTTGGATAAGAGATACTCATCCAATAATATATGAACCTCACAATCAGGTGGCTCGAGGCATCTCAGTTTACTCTTTCTTAAAATTTCTCTGGCTGGGCTGGGGATGTAGCTCAGTGGCACAGTGCCTGCCTAGCAATCAAAAGGCCCTGAATTGGATTCCTGGTACAAAAAAAATAGTAAAAATTTCTCTGGCTGCTCTAGTTCCTTTGTCTGCCTACTCAAATTTAGGAATCAGCATGACTATATCTATAAAGACTTATGTTGAGTCTTCCAGTTCATGAATGTGCTACACCTCTCCATTTACTTAGTTGCTTATTGTTACTGTTGGTTTTTTTTGTCTTTTTGAGGCAGGGTCTCACTATGCAGTTCAGGCTGGCCTTGAGCTCACTTTGTAGCTCAGGCTGGTCTCGAACTCATGATGATCCTCCTGTCTCAAGGATTGGGATAATCCTCCCAAGCGCTAGGATTACAGGCGCGCTCCAACATGCCCTGCAGCTATTCTTTTTTTTAAAAAAATTGATGTATTAACCATCTTTCCTGTTGCTGCTACAAAATACCTGACACAAATTTAAGGAGGAGGAGTTTATTTGTGCTCACAGTATCAAGAGTTCATTCAGTCTGTGATCAGCTGGCTCCCCAGCAGAAGCACCACGGTGGGAGGCTGTGGTCGAGGAAAATTGCCCATCATAGGGCAGCCAAGAAGCAGAGCCAGGAAGAACCCAGAGAGGAAGAGGTGGAGCCAGATAGAGTCCCCAGGACCTCACATCCCTCCATACCTGCCCAGATACACTGTACTAATCCCCTAGGTAGCTCTCAAGCCCATTCAATGAATCTTTCTTTCTTTCTTTCTTTTTTAGTTTTTTTCTGGAACTGGGAATCGAACTCACGACCTTGTGCTTGCCAGGCAGGCACTGTGCTGCTGAGCTAAATGGCACAAACACAGCCCCAAACCCATTAAATGAACAAGAAAGACTAACCGTCACAGCTGAGCGTGGTGGCCCATGCTTGGGATCCCAGCACTCAGGAGGATGAGGCAGGAAGATCACCATGAGCTCAAGATCTGGGCTACACAGTGAGTTCAAGTCCAGTCTGAACTCCATAGACCAGTCTGTTTTAAGAACAAAAGCAAAGCCAGGCATCGGGCTGCATGCCTATAACGCCAGCACTTGGGATTAACTGTCACAATTAGCATTTTGTAGTTTTTAGCATACAGATCCCTGTACATGTTTTGTTAGATTTATACCCAGTATTTCTTCCTTTTTTTTTTTTGTTTTGTATTTTTCCGGGGGACTCGAACTCACGACCTCGTGCTTGCCAGGCAGGCGCTGTGCCGCTGAGCTAAATCCCCAGCCCCTTCCTTTTGTTTTTTGAAGTTATAAACAGTATTGTGTATTATGCTTTTGATTCGTTTCCAGTTGTTCAATGCTCGCAGTCATTTGATTGCTTTTTGTGTATTGACTTTGAATCTGGAGCATCTATTAACCTCACTTATTACAGGCATTTTCCTTTCTTGGTAGAGTCCTTGTGATTTTTCTTCCTTTCCAATAGGTATGCCTTTAATTTCCTTTTTTTTTGTACTATAAATCGAACTCTCTACATCAAGCTTACCAGGCAGGCACTGTGCCACTGAGCTGTATCTCCAGCCCTAATTTCCATTCATTTATTTATTTATTAACTCGCTATGAAGTTCAGGCTGGCCTTGAGCTCACTTGGTAGTCCAGGCTGGTCTCCAACTCACAATGATCCTCCTGCCTCAGCCTCCCGAGTGCTAGGATTACAGGCATGCACCACCAAGCTCCTAATTTTCTTTTAATTTGTTGGAATACACCCTAATTTATTCATTCATCTGTTGATGGGCACTTGACTTTTACTTTCTTCCAGGTACCTCTTTTAATAGTAACATAGGTGGTTAGGGCATGGCAAAGCTGGCTGGGGAAGTAGGTGTGACCTGTTAAGATCCCGGACACATGCGCAGAACAGTTCCCAAAGCCCTGTGCAGGGACTTATGGGAGAATTTGAGCAGGTTTTTAGTAGAATAGACCTGCCCTCGGCCTGAGGTGTGGGATCCCTGCATGGCCTCCCAGGACCCATACATAGAAGTTCTCTCTGGTGTCCTCCACATAGAAGGACCTAGAGGCCACGAAGAGCCTGCCGTGGCGGCTTTCCTCAGGGTGGCCCACCCTGCTTTTCCAGAGTGTTCTTTTATCTTGCTTTTTCTCCTTTCGCTCGGACCAAGCTCGTTTTACAGAGCTCTTCACTTTTACAAGACTTGCTTTTTGCTCATTTCATCTTTTTTTTTTTTGAGGTGAGAAGAACCAGCTCCAGAGGAGACACCAGCACCACAAAACCCCGTGACGTTCATTCTCCGAGTCACTTTTAGAAGGAGCTAAGGGAAAACAACTTCGCTGCAAATCCACATTCTTTTGTTTTTGTTTTGGGAACAGGTTCTCACTACGTAGTTCAGATTGGTCTTGAAAGGCTGTATGACCTAGCCTGTCCTCAAATTGAACAATCCTGCCTCAGATTCAGTTCTGGGATTACAGGCATCGGCCATCATGCTCAGCTAAATCCACTTTTTTGTTGTTGTTTTGAGACAGGGTCTCGCTGTGCAGTTCAAGCTGGCCTTGAACTTACCATGTAGCCCAGGCCAGCCTTGAACTTGCAGTGATCCTCCTGCCTCAGCCTCTTGAGTGCTGGGATTACAGGTGTGTGCCACCACACCTAGCTCAAAACACTTTTTTTAAATAAAAGTGTATAAATCAATGGTTTTTATTACATATCCATGTGCAACCAATGGCACAATCAATTTTAGAATATTCCCAAAACTTGAGAGGCTGAAGTAGGAAGATTGTGACTTCTAGGCCAGTCTGGACTACACAGCAAGGTTAAAACCAGCCTGCACTACATACTGAGACCTTGTCTAAAAAAAATTAGCATATCTTCATCACCTTAAAAAGAAAGCTTACACCCATAACTATTTAGGCCCAGCCTTCTGGTTTCCTTAGCTCTGAGCAACCACTAAACTATATATTTGCCCAGCCTGAGTATTTCATATAAACAAAAAATAATATAATACATGTTTTGGGTGTGACTGGCTTCTTAGCATATTTTCAGAGTTCATTAATGTTATTATAGGTATCAGTGTGCCATCCTTTTCATGGCTGAGTCATATTCCATTGTGTGGATGTAGCACTTGTTGTATAAACAGTTGGGCTGCTTCCGCTTCCTGGCTGTTCTGAAGGATACAGCTACGAACAAGTTTTTGTGTAGTTCCATGTCTCAGAACTACCTAAGAGAAATAGGCATTTCTGGGTCCAATGGTAACTCTGTATTTAACCATTTGAGAAACTTCTTGATCCTTTTCCAGAGTGGCTATCTTTATCGAGGTTCAGATCAGGATCACAAATCATTCTGTAGACTTCTATGAGTAAAAACAAAACAAAACTGTATTTTCTTTTTCTAAAGAAAAGGAAAGCCAGGTGTGGCGGCACATGTCTGCAATCCCAGCACTCAGGAGGCTGAAGCGGGAGGATCGCTGTGAATTCAAGGATAGTAACCTGAACTACATGGTGAAACCCTGTTTACAAAAACAACTACTCCCCTGCCGTCCCCCGCCCCCCAAGGAATCAAAAGAAAGAAAAGAAACACATTGAATCCAGCTGTGGAGTCGGCGTTCATCAACCCGTGGATCAGCCCACGGCATTGAGGGGAGGCCCCCCAGGCACAGCAGCTCCCGCCTGCCGAGCTCCGCGCAGGGGCTTCTCTGGGGGCAGCGCGGTGTCAGGGCACAGGCCTGACCGCCCCTGACCGGAGACAGAGGCCAGAGAGCCGGTCCCGCCACCCTCATTAGAGGCGTCTACGCAGCCCGCCTTCCTTCTGCACCCGGGCAGGGGTCACTGTGGGCCGAGGTAACATTAATTATTTTTCCGCTTGTCGGATCCCATGAAAGAGACGTGAAAACGGCCTGTTTGTTCAGGGCGCACGCAGGGGCTGTGAGCTGATTCTGTCAGACCGAGTCAAGGCCTCTCAGGGGTGGGCGGGGTGCTTGGTGGGGCCCGGGGCGTCAGGGCCCAGTCGGGGAGCTCCAGCCAACCAGCCGCGTCCCCTGGGCTGGGAGAGGCCTGCGGCAGCTCCCTCGATGGGCAGCACCAGCTTCTCGCTGTGATTTGGGAGCCCTACAACTGGGTCAAGGCGTAGTTACAAAGTTCAGCAGATACAAAAGCCAGCTTTAAAAAAGTCTAGGCGGGTGTGGTGGCGCACACCTGGAATCCCAGCCTTTGGGGGGCCGAGGCAGTAGGGTTTCTCTGAGTTCGAGGCCAGCCTGGGCGACATATCAAGACCCTGTCTCAAAAAACAAAAAACAAACTTTAACAATACATTATCAGGAGCTTCAAGGGGAGACACTGGCCTGCATCCTGGCATGGTAGCACCCACACTCACTGCCCGTTCCTAGTTAGCAGTGACCCCAATCCTTTCTGAGCAAAGCTGCCCTCCGACCTTCCCACAGTGCCCTCAGGGTGGTGAGGTCCAGTGTAACCCACATCCTGCCTGCCAGATGGCCCTGGGAGGGAAATGGTGTCCCCAAGATCACACATGAGCCCAAGGGGACACCAGGGCCAGCGTGTCGGTGCTTGAGTCCCCATTCAGTCCGTTGTCACCAGCCCCCAGCTTCCCAGGGACCCAGAGTATAAATAAGGAGCAAAATACAAGGTAGAGGGCCGCCAACAAGGATGTTGATCCTTTGCAAGAGACGGAGGGAGGCGGCAAAGAATTAAGATGTGTCATGCGCATGACAAACTTGATCGTCCTGTACTGCAGACGTGGACCAATAAAGATAAAAATGGGAGATGTTTCTGTAGTGCCCCAGGTGATTCGGATTTCACTGCAGGTGGTCGGGGATCACCAGTCCCTAACGTAAGTCCTGGAAAAAAATCTATGGGAGAAAAAAATTTTTCATTATCAGATATGGTTTGGAAACTGGATTAGCCAAAGCTGAAAAAAAAATTTTGAACCCTTTCGTACGGGAGCATTTACGTAAATCGCCAAGATGGAAGAGGACGCGACTCCCTGACCCAGTGGGTTTGGTTCTGCATGGTCCCGTCCCAGACGCTGCTGTCGTTTACTTAAATACCATGTGGCCAGTGAACGTGGTTATTCCTGTGTACTGACATTTTGTGGGTGAAAGAAGAAGAAAATAGTAGGAAGTTCATGTATTAGTTCACATAGAAAATTAGCAGGGCGTGATGATACATGCCTGTAATCCCAGCACGCGGGAGGCTGAGGCAGGAGGATCTTTACGAGTTTGAGGCCAGCTGAGACTACAAACTGAATTGCATAGCAAGACCCTCTCTCAAAAAAGACCAAAAGAGAGAGAGAGAGAGAAAGAAAATAAAGGTTTTCTGATACTTTCAATTTTCTAAACCCCAGGAGGCTAATTTCAAGTTTTATTTATTTATTTTTTATTTTTTAACTTTATTTTACTTTATTTTTGTCTTTTTGAGACAGGATCTCACTATGCAGTTCAGGCTGGCCTTGAGCTCACTTTGTAACCCAGGCTGGTCTCAAACTGGCAATGATCCTCCTGCCTCAGCCTCCTGAGTGCTGGGATTACAGGCATGTGCCACCATCCCCGGGAAGTTTTATTTATTTTTGTCTGGTTCTTTCCATTGGCTGAGTGCAGAGCTTGACCTACAGTTGTTATTCAGGTAGTGTCTGGTTTTTGTTGTTTTTTTTAATGGTAGGAATTTTTTTTTGTAGCAGGAATCAAACTCAGGACCTTGAGCTTGCCAGACAGGTGCTTGTGCCACTGAGCTATATCCCCAGGTAGTGTCTGTTAAATGAGTTTTTTAATAAATTAAGGAATCCATAGGCATCTACTTGAAAGGTAATGAGATACTTCAGTCTTCCTGAGAAGTGAGATGTTTCCTTGTATTTCCTTAAAAATAAACAGGTCAGATATTCCCGTCAGACTCTACAGAAAGAACGTCACAAGCAAAGCCTTTTTTACTCTGTACGTAGAACACTAACCATATAGGCAGACTGGGCAGGAACAGTTGCATAAGTTGTACACTGTATAAATCATGGCAGCTCCCATTTACTGTTTCCAAGAAGTATTTACAGTTGACCTGAGCTGACAGGACAGACTCGTAAGAATAATTAAAGAACAATCAAAGAGAGTATCTGGTTGTTTTAGATGCTGTGGCTCAAGCTTTGATGTGTGTGTTTATATTCTTATGATATTCTTGGTTGGTCTTGTGGGGTACAAATAGTGACGGACTACAGGAAGGAGACTGTGGGTGCCTGGGAAACTCTTCCATGTGGAAGCCTCGCTCTTCCAAATCCACTCACTTTCCATGACAGGCTGGGCTGGGCTCTCCTAATCATGGACCCTGATTCTGCAGCGTGGTTCCAGGTCGCCTGTCCTGGGGGGTGCTGAGCCCTGTCCTCTGCATTTGCCTGCTGTGGCCCTTGCTGTGGGACGCCTGCACCCCCATGAGAGAATCCTGGAGTTGCTGCTGCTCACTTGGCGCTGGGCAAGGTCCTCGCCTTTTCTAGGTTCTTCTTTTGTTTGTTTGTTTGTTTTGAGGGACAGGGTCTTACTATGTAGTTTCGGCTGACCTCAAACTCACTATGTAGCCCAGGCAGACCTGGAACTCATGGCAATTCTCCTGCCTCAGTCTCCCCAGTGCTGGGATTGCAGGTATATGTCACCATGCCCAGTTTAGGTCCAATTTTTTTCTTCTCTTTTTTTTTTTTTGTCTTTTTTTTTTTTTTAATTTTAAAGAGAGTAGTACATGAGACACAAACAAGAAAATGGAACAGTAGCAGCATGCCAGTATCACGAACATAAACAAATCAAAGCAAGAACATTCAAAGTAATCCAGGGTCTCAAGACAAATTAACACAAATCATCAGTGGTTGTTACATTGCATATCACTATCCTCAGCTACACTGGTCAGATTATCAGATGTAAGAATGAACGATTGCTCAAACCATTAAAGAGAATAAGAAAATAATTCTTCAATAAAACATTAGAGATAATACAGAGTTTCACTACACAAGATGGTAGGAGTTCACCATTGTAATTCCATTGCATATTATTCCTTCAGATCAGTTGCTCAGACCACCAGACACAAGCATGCAAAATCAATCAGAACATAAAAAATTGTGAGCATTAACTGTTCATTTCAATACACCTTCAGACAACAGCAATACAGTCATCACAGCTATTCATATATATATTCATGTTTTGCCTTTCTTTTTTCTTCTTTCTCTCATCCCAGTCATTCCTTCATTTGAGCAATTTCTTTCCCTTTCCTATCATCTACTGTACGTTTTGAGTTTTACCGTGTCTTTCAGGTTCCTGCACCAAGGAGACGATATGATGTTTACACATGTGGGTCCAATTTATTTCACTTATGAGTATGGTCTCTAGTTGCATCCATTTACCTACAAAAGCCTTGATTTTCTCTTTTTTAATGGCTGAGTAATACTCCTTTGTATAGAAATACCACAATTTTTTTATCCATTCCTCAGTGGTTGGGCATCTGGGTTGTTTCCAAGATTTAGCTATAACAAACTGTGCTGCTATAAACATGGGTGCACATATATCACTGTGGTATGATGTCTTTAATTCTTCTGGGAAAATACCCAGAAGAATAGCTGGGTTAAATGGGACTTC
>NW_004955424.1:401696-473286 GCF_000276665.1 Chinchilla lanigera
TTTACATTGATGGTTATAACTGATATGTACTGGCTTATCTTTGTCATGCTATTCTCCTGCTGTTGGATCCCCTTTTTCCCTCTGTGTAATTGCTTGCTCTGCTTGGTGGTTTCTTTCTGTTGTTCTTGAAGTTGTGGTCTTTTTTTATCTCTTTCTAGTATATCTTTTAGTACTTTTTGTAGGATTGGTTTGTCACTCATGAATTTCTTCAGTTGTTCTTTATCATGAAAATATTTTCTTTCTCCATTAAATTTGAAGGATAGTTTTGCAGGGTACATCAATCTGAATTGGAAGTTGTTTTCTTTCAGTACCTGAAAGAACTTCACTCCAAGCTTCACTCCAAGCTCTTCTTGATGGTCACTGATGGTTTGTGTTGAGAAGTCTGCCATGATTCTGATAGGCTTTCTTTTATAGGTGATATGTTTCTTTTCTCTACCAGCTTTTAATATTCTGAGCTTTTGTTGAGTTTCCAGGATCTTGCTCACTGTATGTCTGGGGGTGGATTTATTTGGGTTATGATTTTTTTTTTGTTTTTGTTTTTTGTTTTTTGGTTTTTGGTTTTTCTCCAGTACCGGGAACCGAACTCACGACCTTGCGCTTGCCAGGCAGGCGCTTTTGCCGCTGAGCTAAATCCCCAGCCCCTTGGGTTATGATTAACTGGAGTTCTATATGCGTCACTTATCTGGATGTCTGATTCTCTTGCCATGCCTGGGAAATTTTCTGCTATTATTTCTGCAAATAGTCTTTTTATGTCATTTGTGTTGACACCTGTTGTTTCATTAATACCTATTAATCTGACATTGTTTCTCTTTTCTTCATCTTGCAGTTGTTGGATTGTTGTTTCCTGGTTCCTTGTTTTTTTATTTTTTTATTTTTTTGTCTTTTTGAGGCAGGGTCTTGCCATGCAGTTCAGGCTGGCCTTGAGCTCACTTTGTAGCCCAAGCTGGTCTTGAACTTGCAACCATCCTCCTGCCTCAGCCTCTCGAGTGCTGAGATTACAGGCGTGCGCCACCATACCCGGCCTCCTTGTTGTTTTTAAGAGATCCCTCCTTTCATGTTCATTAGTGGCAATGCTGTCTTCAAGGTCTGAAAGTCTATCTTCAGCTTTGTTCAGGCAGTTTTGCAAGCTTTCAATGGAATTTTTAAGTTCCTGGATATCTGTTTGCATCTGTTTAACACCTTCTAGTTCTTTTCTATATTGTTCCCTGAAGGTTTCTTTGAGTTGTCTATGCTCTTCTATTTTCTTGTCTGTGTCATCTTTGGATATGCTGAACATTTCTTTCATTATTGTTGTCATTTCTTTTCTCACCTGAGACATTCTTTCTGATCTGATGTCTTCGATGTCCTGATGGAGTTGTTTTTTTACTTCCGTTGCTATCATTTCAGAAATCTCAGGTGTATGACTTCCAGGCTCTTCTGTGTTGATGCCTCCTTGATTTGTTTTGAGTGGTGTGGAGGTCTGGGATTGCATTTTGCTCCTTCATTTTGTCATTTTTGAAGAACCAGAGACTCCCTGTAGTGCAGTCTCTCTGTCCTGATTGTACGTGAGTGGCAGGGCGAGAGTCTGAAGATCCCCAGTGCTCAGTGTAGCTCCTGTGCTGGAGAGTGGTGGCAAGGTGGGGTCCCAGATGCTCCCGACCTTTCTTACCTTCAGTTGGCTCCCAAGAGTGTGTGGGAAGGGTGGGGGAGGCTCACTGGCATTCCTGAGACTGTCTGGGGTTCGGCCCAGCTTCCACAAGAGTAGGGGGGATGCAGGCTGAGTTCACCGAGGCTTCAAATATTGCCCAGGACAGAGCCTGCTTCCCACACTGGAAGGGGAGGGGTGAGGGTGAGCTCCTCGAGGCCCCTGATTATGTTCAGGTTTCAGCTGAGCTACCAGGGGGGTGTGAGTTGTTCTGGCAGTGACCATCAAGGCCCCAGGAGTTGTTCAGGGATCCATGTGCCTCACACCCTAGTGGGGTAGGCCCCAGAGAAGTTCACCGGGTTCCTAGAGGTGTCACATTCAGCCTAGCCCCAGAAGACACACTATGGGTGTGGTAGGGAGCCTCCTAGGCCCCAGAGGGTGCCCGAGGTTTCGCCTGCCTTGCATGCTGGTCAGGGAGGCAGAGCCCAGACTCACCAGGCTTCCTGAAGATGTCTGGGGTTTCACCCAGCCTACTTTTTTTTGTCTTTTTGAGACAGGGTCTTGCTATGCAGTTCAGGCTGGCCTTGAGCTAACTTTGTAGCCCAGGCTGGCCTCACACTTGCAGTGATCCTCCTGCCTCAGCCTCCCAACTACTGGTATTATAAGGGTATACCACCATGCCTGGCCTTGTTTATTTTTGTTGTTGTTTTTTGAGAAAGGGTCTCATTGTGTAGTTCAGGCTGGCCTTGAACTCTCAGTGATCCTTTTTTTTTTCTGGTACTGGGGTTCAAACTCAGGACTTGGCACTTGCCAGGCAGGTACTTGTGCCCCTCAGCTACATCCCTCGGCGATGCTCTTGCCTCAGCCTCCCGAGTGCTGGGATGACCTGTGTGCGCCACTGCACCCAGCTGTTTTCTCTCTTTTTATATAGGAACGATGGTCCTTTCTCCTGTGGAGTTGTGCTGGGGCTTCCGCATACTGTACACACCTAGCACCGAGGGCAGCACTGGGCTTTACCCCTTGGGGAAGGTCCTTCTTCCTGCCCCGCATCACCCAGTGCTTGTGGCCAGGCCAGGGCCCCTCGCGTGCCCTGCGCTCCCTCCAGTCACCACGGCGTGCTCCATGCTGGCACTGGTGGGTAAGCCCCTCAGGGCTCTGGGAGTTCAGCTGTGGGCGGCAGACCAGGAGTGCACAGACCTGGTGTCAAGCTCTTTTTCCTTATCTGTGTGTGTGTGTGTGTGTGTGTGTGTGTGTGTGAGAGAGAGAGAGAGAGAGAGAGAGAGAGAGAGAGAGAGAGAGAAAATACTCTGGAGATCTGATGCGGGGCCTTCGTAGGGAGCTACATCTCCAGCTCTTCTGACTTCATTTTGACACAGGGTCTCATTAAATTGCCCAAAGCTGGCAGTTGGGACTTGAACTTGTGACCCTCCTGCCTAGGAAAGGACCGTCTTGCCTAGGCCGTGCTGGGGAAGGTTTCACTCCCTTCGTGTGGCCACGCTTAGCAGGACCGCCAGGCACAGGGCCCAGGACCACTCCCTGTCTCTCTGGTACCCTGGCTCCAGTCTCCCAGGATCTGGAACCTTTCCCCCGCGGGTCTCAGAACCGTTCCTGGCTTGGGCTCCAGATGGACCAACCCCTCAATCCATGTAGCAGCAAAAGCAAGACTTGTTTGCCTCACCCCGACCAGGTGAGAGTAACACCCCAAGGACCAGGAGCTTCATGCCCACACAGCTCTCCAAGGAGCCTCGTTCAGACAGGGTCCGGCTGGGTGTGGTGGCAGAAGCCGGTCGTCTCAGCTTTCTGAAGGCTGAGGCAGGAGGATCCTGAGCCGAGAGCCAGCCGGGGTTATAGAGGGAGTCCCTCTGTCAAAATAAATAATAAACTGGGTCAAATGATGAACAAGATTTTCCAAGTTCAAGTATATTTCTTTGTCAACTTGACTCGTGCTATAATGTGCTTGTTATGTAACGCTGGGCTTGGTTTATATGCTGCTGGCGGTGGTGGCACACTCCTGGAATCCCTGCACTTGTGAGGCTGGGACAGGAGGATCCCTGTGAGTTCAAGGCCAGCCTGGGCTACATAGTAAATTCGAAGCCAGCCTGAGCTCCGTGGCAAGCGCAAAAAAAAAGCCCCAAAGCCCCCCAATACCCCGAAGCAGATGTAGACGGGCCTAGCCTCCCTCTCTCTGAGGTTCTCGGCGGCCTGGCTGCTCCGCGTGGGACGCAGACAGTTGCCTGGGTTGAGCCAGCACAGCTATGCTGCAGTCGTAGAGAGCACAGTGACACCGCCCAGCGGAGCGGCAGCGCCACCTTTTCTCAGCCCGGCCAGGGTCACGGCGGGCGTCCGGGCTTCTGGGCTGGGGTCCCGAGCAAGCACCCTCCGCAGGTGCCCAGGGTGGCGGCGGCGGGAAGCGCCAGGGAGCGCGGGCTGGGGGGAGCCCAGGTGCCAATTACGCGGGGATAAATAGCCATTACGAGGGGCCTGACAGCGGCAGGCGACCGCAGCCTCTTCGCGAGCAGCTGCTCATTCTCCCATTGATCCCCGGGCTGGGCCGTGCTCCTGCAACCCCAAATAACAGGCTGGCGAGGCGCGCGGAGGGTGAGCTCGCAGCGCGGGCCTTCCTGTCGGATGCATCTGAAGCGCTGCCAGTAGAGATAATTACGCCCTGCGCTCCTGCGTCCCAGACAATGCGGGGATCAACACCTGCCTCTCGGAAATCAGATGAAAAAAGTGTTCAAGGTTTCAGCTCAGGAAGAGACCAGCATCTCCCAGAGGTTTCGGTTGGATGAAAAAGGAAAGAGAAATGGAGCAGGAAGAAAGGAAGGGACGGGGGAGAATGGAAAAGACGCGTGAAATCCCCTGCCCAGAATCGCCTTGGAAGGCAATAAGGAGGCTTTGTTTGCTGAGTTCCCGCTGGCTTCCCTGGAATATCTGTCTGAGTGCCTGTCCCACAACCCAAGGGCTTCCCACTTGGGATTTAACAGGGAGCCAAGAATCCCCCAGGAAGCCCAGCCTTCCTGCACATCTGTTTTTTTTTTTTTTTTTTTTTTTTTTTTTTTTTTTTTTTTTTTTTTGGTTTTTCTCTGGTACTGGGAACCGAACTCACGACCTTGCGCTTGCAAGGCAGGCGCTTTGCCGCTGAGCTAAATCCCCAGCCCCCACATCTGTTTTGTTTTGTTTTGTTTCTGAGACAGGATCTCACTATGCAGTTCAGGCTGGCCTTGAGCTCACTCTGTAGCCCAGGCTGGTCTTGAGCTCTCAGTGATCCTCCTGCCTCAGCCTCCCCAGTTGGGATTATAGGTGTGCGCCACCACACCCACGTATCTAGCACATCTTTGTGTGGCTGAATTTAGCTGTTTGTGGGGCCCTGTGTAGGACCTGTCCCCACCCTTCAGCGTCATTGTAGATGTGGTCAGTGGAGCCCTTTGGGGCCTCGTCTCTGCGAGGAGGTACAGGCCAGGGTTAAATGCACAGGACTGGGAATTAGATTTCTGCGTGGACTCTCCCTGCTCTGTTCCATAGCACTGACATCGAGCAGGCTACTGAGCCTTGACCCTGAACTCCCTCCGCTTTTCTGTGTCGGCAGAGGAGACCGCACGCCCTTGGGGCTGGTTCCCGGATCTGACGGAAATGAGGGGGAAGGCGCCAACCTCGTGGCGGGCACCGACACATGTAGGCTGGATTTCGTGGCGAGTGGGAATCCCAGGGCGAGGAAGACAGGGGAGGCTGCTAGCTCACCAGGCTTCAGTTAGGCAGACACAAAACCACACCTCTTATAGCAGTGACATTTCATTCCTTCCCGTGGTAAAACGCTCCCTACGGGAATATGAAGCACCCTCCCGCCCCTCAGAAATCTTGTCGTGAGGTTAGTTTCATATTACTTTGTTTTTTAAACCTCGTGAACACTAAGCATGAGCTATGCCCCCATGTTTTCATCTTGCGGTAAGTGTCTCATGCATATATGTATGTTGTGTTGACAGTGTCTTGCTACCGAGTTCAGGCTGGGCTTGAACTCCCCAGGTGACCCACGCTGGCTTCAAACTCCAGCTGATCCTCTTGCCTCAGCCTCCCAGTGTTGGGATTACAGGCAGGCACCACCACGCCAGGCTTAAGATTTTTTAATTGACACAGTGATTGTAGATGTTTATGGGATACGGTGTGATCAAGGCATCTACACAGATGGGGAATCAGTGTAGCTCTCACAGTAAGCACTGATCATCTCTTCAGAAGACACCACTCCCCCTAAAGATTTTTTTTGTGGGGGAGTTGTGGTGGTGCTGGGGGTTGAAGCCAGGGCCTTGTGCATGCAAGGCGGAGCTTGACCCCTAAGCCACAGCCTCAGCCCTAGTCCCTTTCTCTGAAGATTTTAAGAGCAGAAGGTATCAACTACAGGGACCCTTGTGCAGGTTCACAGCCCACAGAGCCACCAGAGGGACCCCTGCGATGGAAGAGCCGGATCCAAGCCCTGGCCTTCGGCTAACTGGTGCCACAGGTGGGGAAAGTTTTGAACCCTCCCCCTGCTTCCTCTCTACTCTCTCCTTCCCCAACTCCTCCCTCTCTAACTCTCTCTTTTGAGAGAGACATTTTTATGTTATTTATTTATTTATTCTGAGACAGGGTCTCGCTATGCGGTTCAGGCCGGCCTTGAGCTCACTTTGTAGCCCAGGCTGGTCTGGAACTTGAAACAATCCTCCTGCCTCAGCCTCCCGAATGCTGAGGTTACAGGCATGTGCCATCACACCCAGCCTGAGCGAGACATTTTATTTAGGGAATGGAAAGAGTTACAAGTTCAAGGCCAGCCCAGGCAACTTAGCAAGATCTTGCCTCTGAATAAGACAAATAGATGATGAATAGGTACACACACAGAGAGATGGTAGAGGACAGACAGGTGATGGATGGAAGGGAAGGTCTGAGAGTGTAGCTCAGTGGTGGGGTGTTTGCCTAGCATGTGCCACATTTTGAATTCAGTCCCCAGCCCCACAAAGGAGGAGGAGAAAGAGGAGGAGGAGGAGAGGAAGGGAAGAAAGAAGAAAGGGAGGAGGAACGGAAGGAAGGAAGAATAAATTCATCGGTGAAGTCAGCTGGACCTGGCACGTTTCTGTGGCTTTGTTTCTGGTGGGAAGTTTTACTACAGAGAGGACACAGCTCGTACCCGAGAGGCTGCAGAGTCCTCCCGTCCCGCTGCACACCTCCTCTCTCCCTCACCTTCCCTTCCTTCTGTCCCTGTTAGAGGACTCACTCCCCTCCTTGGCTCTAAAATTGCAGTTTAAATTTGCAGCAGGTCATTTCCTTAGCAACACAGACTAATTTGTGACTCAGAAACTTTGGAATTTAAAAAATCTCAGAGGTGCAATTCATACTCGTCCCCGAGCAACCCCTGCAAGACAATATTCCGAAAACCTAGCATAACTGTTAACACAGTGACTTAGGGTTGTTTTAGCACGACAGGAAAATGGGGCACTGGCTTCCCTTGCCCTGGTCCTACAAACTCCCTGGAGCTAACACTTGAAAAATATGCAGGAGAATGCCACAGCCCGGCTGAGCAAAGGTGACCCAGCTCCGATGACAAAACAAGTCCCGCAGGGGTGACACTGACCACAGAAGGAACTGGCATCGCTCAGTGTAAAGAGGGTTTCTTAATTGGGTATGGTGGCGCACACCAGCAGTCCCAGCACGCAGGAGGCTGAGGCAGGAGGATTGCCATGAGTTCAAGGGCAATCTGGGCTACATAGCAAGACCTTGTCTCAAAAAAAATTTTTTTTTCTTGTGCAGTACAGGGACTTGGGGTCAAATCCTCCTCCCTAACCACCTGCCACTCCCGCTTGTAATACACACACACACACACACACACACACACACACATACTCACCGCTGTTCTGCACTGTTTCTTCTCCAAATTATCGAATTATCCAGTGGTCAAAAGGTATGTGGGCCCATGCAGGCTCCCTCAGCCTGTGGTAGGACCAATTTGTGAATGGGCTCCAGAGCGAAGCGCCCAGGGTCTCCTAATTGGAGCTGACTGCTACGGAATGACTGCGGCCACCGACCCGGAGGCCGCATAATAAGCTCTGCCACCGCCCGGGCCTTGACCACGGCCGTCTGCGGTAATGAACTTGGAAGGTTCACCGTAGACTGCAAAAGGGGGCGGGAGAGAGCAAAACACAGTCCGGCTCTTGTCGGTGCGGTCAATGCCGGCTTCTGTCAGGGGAACAAAAGAGAGTCGGGAGCGCGGAGGAGGAAGGGGCTGGGGAGAGGACAGTGCCGCAGTGACATCCAGGACAGAGGGCTCCGGGAGGACAGGCTCGGAGGTCACGGACACAGGGGCCGGGCGCCCAGCGTCAGGCGTGAGGCTCTGCAGCTGCCGGCCCCCGAGGTCAGGGGTCACTGCGTGTCACTGATCTGAGGGTCCCGCTCCCTGCACCCCTCCAGGTCACCGCAAATCCCCGTCACCCACACCCGCAGAGGAGCAGGCCCGTGTGCACGGGGCGCACGGATGGTCGCCCTCATCGCGGAAGGGTTTGACTCTGAGACGGCGGAGAGGACCGAGCGCAGAGGAGTCGACTGCCCCGAGCTACATCCTCAGCCCCTTTTCCCGTTTACATTGTTTTATTGTTTGGACACTTGCTCCTTTCATCTGTGGGTGGACACCTAGGTTGAGTCCTTGTCTTAGAGCCTGTGAACAGCGCCACAACAAGCACTGCGTGTAGGTCACACTTTAGTGCGCCGACTTCATTTCTTTTGGACGTTCGGGTGTGCCCAGAGGGAGGACAGCTGGGTCACACAACAGGTCTATTTCTAGTTTTTCTTTTTTCTTTTCGGTACTGGGAATCGAACTCAGCACCTTGTGCTTGCCAGGCATATTTCTAGTTTTTTAAGGCACTACTCTACCGCTTTCCTTAATGGCTGTACTAACCTACTTTCCCAAGAACAATGTACAAGAGCTCCTTTTTCTCTCCATCTGTTACCTTGTGTCTAGATGTGCCCCGAAAGCCTCCTGCGGTCACAGGTGGGCTTTTTTCAAAGGTGGCTGGATCTAGTGTGTGTGACGCTGGGATTGACTCATGGTGCAATGCTAGGCTCAAGGGCACTGGTAAGAGTGTGAGTGCCATCCGCTCCAGTAGCCTGGGTAAGATGTGAGGGGCAGAAAGAGCTGTGGCCGGCTCTTGTTGCTTTGCTGCCTTCCGCCTACCATGGACTGTTTCTGCCCTTTGATGTGTGTCTGTGGTGCCAGCCTGCCCCAGAGCCAGCCGAGGATGGACTGAAACCTCCACACACTGAGCCAAGTAAACCTTCCCTCCTTTAACTCTGGGTGTGGGGTACTTTGTCTCAGCAATGAGAGAAAAGTAACTAAGACAACATTCTTGGCAGCATTTTTTTTTAACTAGGATTCTGACTGAGCTGAGATGTTACCTCATTGTAGTATTGGTTTGCATTTCCATGACGATTGTATATATATAATCTACCTGTCTATCTGTCTATCTATCTATCCATCTATCTATATATACACACACACATAGATATTTATATTTCTTCTTTTGAGATGTGTCTATTCAGGTCATTTGTCCATTTTTAAACTGGATTACTTGCTTATATTTAAGTATTTTGAGTTCATTATGTATTCCGGATATTAATCTCTTTTTGTTTTGTTTTGTTTTGTTTTGTTTTCCAGCTCCGGGAATTGAACTCACCACCTTGCGCTTGTCAGGCAGGTGCTCTGCCACTGAGCTAAATCCCCAGCCCCTGGATATTAATGTTTGTCAAATGAATAGTTACTAAATGTTTTCTCTCATCCTGTGGGTTATCTCTTCACTCCCTTGATTGTTACTTTGTTGTGTGGAAGATTTTATTTTACTTTATTTTATTTCATTTTCTTTTTTTTTTGGCTGGGGACTTAGCTCAGCAGCACAGCACCTGCCTGGCAAGCACAAGGTCATGAGTTTGATTCACAGTACTGGAAAAAAAAAAACAAACCAAAAAACTTAGCATTTCATTTTGTTTTTTTGAGACACAGTCTTGCTTTGTAGTTCAGGCTGGCCTTGAACTCACTCTGTAGCCCAAGCTGGCTTCAAACTTATGGTGATCTGCCTGCCTCAGCCTCCCAAGTGCTGGGACTACAGGCGTGCACCCCCACACTCAGCGCAGATGCTTTTTAGTGTGATGTAATATCATTTGCCTATTTTTGCTTTTGTTTCCTGTGGTTCTCGAGTCATATCCAACAGGTTATTGCTTGAACCAATGTCTCAAAGTGTTCCCCCTGTTCTGTCCTAGTACTTTTAGAGCTTCAGGTCTCACATTTGGGTATCCGACCCATTTTGAGTTGATCTTCATACAGCGTGAGAGACACAGTCATCAGTTGTCCATCTTATGCTCCAGGTATGTCCTCCTGGAAGCACCTGTTGAAGAAACGAGCTTTTCTGCAGTGTATGTTTCTTATACCTTTGTGTTGGTTGGTTTTCAATGTGTAGGTTTCTTTGTGGGATCCCCATTCTGTTGGCCTGGGGTCTTTTTTTTTTTTTTGGTGGTACTGGGGATTGAACTCAGGGCCTTGTGCATGCTAGGCAAGCTCTCTACCACTGAGCTACATCCCCAGCCCCTGGAGTCTGTTTTTATGCCAGTACCATGCTGCTTTAGTTACTGTTGCTTTGTAATATGTCTTGAAATCTGATATTGGGCTGCCTCCAGCTTTGCTCCCCTGGCTCGGGATTGCTGCTTTAGTTACTTTCCTTGTGGCTGAGACACTATATTTGCCACCCACAGTTTATAGGAGGAGAGGTTTATTTTGTCTCACAGTGTGTAGAGGTTTCAGTGCATAGCTGGTGACTCCCAGGCACGACGGCATGGCAGACAGGCAGAGCAGGGACTATGTTCAAATCCCTGTGTTGGGGAAGCAGAGGGTTGGCCGGGAGGAACCCATAGGAACGGTAACCTTCCAGGCCCCGCCCCCATGACCACGCCTGCAGCCTGGCCCCTCCTCACTGCAAGTCAGCAACGTGCCCTGCGGTCACCCTCCAAAAGCAGCTCCTAAGGTCACAAGAGGCTTTAGGGAGATACTGAGATAGAAACCATAGCAATTGCTTTGGCTATTTGGGGTCTTTTGTGCTTTCATATGATTTTTTTTTTTTTTTTTTTTTTTTACATCCGGTACCGGGAACCAGTGCAGGATGGCCTTGAGCTCACTTTGTAGCCCAGGCTGGTCTAGAACTGGAAACAATCTTTCTGCCTCAGCCTCCCGAGTGCTGGGATTACAGGCATATGTGCCACCACGTCCAGTGATTTTAAAGATTATCTCTTCTTGTTTTGTGAAGAATGTCATTGTTGTTTTGATGGGGATTGCATTGAACCATAAATCTCTTTGGACAGTATGGACATTTTTGCAATATGAATTATTTCTAAAGATGTTTCCCCCCTAGAACTCACCACACAAGGTACAGGCATGGAATACTATGTCACTCTGCAGCATCCTCAGAATAGACCCAAAGCCAGTGATGAGACCCTTCCTGTGCCTGCTCCTTGCTCCTTTTCTCCCCTGACCTCTCCTTGTGCACCATGCTGTGTCGTCTCTCACCCACTCAGCATTTCTGACATTTCCACTGGGTTACGCACTTGGTCCAGGACAGCCAGCGGGTTGGTCTCCATTTGGCTGTCCAGGTGTTTGCCAGATGTGTTCCCAGGGCTGTCCCAAAGCCAGGTCTACGGCAATACCTCCACCCCTATCCCTGACATCCCGCACCTGTCCTGGCTGACTTCTAGACATCCGATCGTGGGTGTATCTCTGTGTCTGCCACTTCTTTCTAGAGTGCAAGCTCAGGAGAGCATTCCTAACACTCAGGACAGTGTGTGGCATAGGGTATTTGCTTAAGACTTTATTATCTGATGTATTAGCAACGCTATGACTCCAGATCTAAAGTACTTTCAGAGCATCCACAAAGTCAAAGCTGTTTTGATAATAATACAAAGGTTTTCCTTTTTCTTTCCTTTTTTTTTTTTTTTTACTGAATAGAGATTTCACAGGGATGGTGATATAACATTTGTGCTTTCTGTTTGTTTGTACTCGGTGGAGCACCGCTCTGCCGTAATGAAAGATAAACTTGAGTCGTGTGTAGGAAGATGGGTGCACCTCGAGACCGAAATGTTAAGTGAAGTAATCAGACTCACAGGCTTGAATATCACATGGTTTCTCATATATGAAAAGCCCAATATAGAAATAAAGCACAGAATGAAAGATTATAGGGATCTCGGTATCGGAGAAAAACCAAGAAAAACCAAAAAAAAAAAAAAACAAAAAAAAAGAAAGATTATAGGGAAAAAAAGAGAAAATGTTATTATAATAAAGTCTGGACAATATAACTAAAAGTATACCTTGATTTAGTATTGCCTTATGTGGTTTTTTTTTTGCCCGTTAATCTGTATTTATAATAATTGACTGGATAAGACTTTCAAAATAAATAAATGAACCTGACGCTGCAGAAAAAGTTTTTTAAAGAGGACGGAGGGGAAGGGAAAACAGGAGTTGAGATGTGTTCTGTACCCACGCTGGTCCCCCACGGTGCATGTAGTCATTATGTACTGCGAACATGCGCAATAAAAATTTTAGAATTTTAAAAATACCTGTTTGTTTGTTTGTTTGTCATTTTGAGACAGGGTCTCGCTGTACAGTTCAGGCTGGACTTGAGCTCATTTTGTAGCCCAGAATGGTCTTGAACTCACAATGATCCTCCTGCTTCAGCCTTCCAAGTGCTGGGATTATAGGCGTGCGCCACCACACCTAGTTTAAAAATAAATGTAAAAGGCATGAATGATAAGTAATACTCTACCCTTCATTAGCTACGTCACCGCATCAGGCCAGATTTCCTTATAACATTTCAAGCAAAATGACTGAAACCACACAGTTTGAAAGTGGAAGCAGGTAGTAGAATCCAGTGCCCTTCTATGACAGTTGACATTAAAGAGGAATTCCAAAAAATGTAAAATAATGCCACTTGCTCAGGAATCTTTTGGTGTTAACATAGCTATTTTTCATAAAGTGTATCATCTATGTTAACATTTAATGGAGTTGTGTTGTTGCTTTAGTTTTGTGGCACTGGGGATTGTACCAGGGCCTTTGTACTCAGCTCTATCCCCAGTTTTTAATTTCTTATTTTGAAACAGGATCTTGATAAGCCCCTAAATTCCCTAGACTGGGCTCAAACTCATGACCTTCCTGCCTAGCCTTCCAGGGCGCTGAGATTATTAGTGTATGCCAGCTATTTTAAAATAAATATATATTTTTAAATTCCTGGCTTTAATTTTGACATGCTAGATATTGACATAAATGATCCATATAAACAAAAGTTCAGCCGGTTGTGGTGGAGCATGCCTGTAATCCCAGCACTTGGGAGGCTGAGGCAGAAGGATCACTGCAAGTTCGAGACCAGCCTGGGCTACAAAGTGAGCTCAAGGCCAGTCTGAACTGTATAGAGAGACCCTGTCTCAAAAAGACAAAAAAAAAAAAAAAAAAAAAAAAAGTTCTTGGAAGTCCTAGATAATTTTCAGGGCTATAAAGGAACCCTGAGACCAGCAGGTCTCAGAATGGGATGTCCAAGGGTATCTTAGTCTGTTTTCTCTCACTATGGCAGAATGTCTGAGACCAGACAATTTATGA
This sequence comes from Chinchilla lanigera, assembly GCF_000276665.1. Lineage (NCBI taxonomy): Eukaryota > Metazoa > Chordata > Mammalia > Rodentia > Chinchillidae > Chinchilla > Chinchilla lanigera. Next base: position 414,962 of record NW_004955424.1, read on the forward strand.
AGACAGATGTTTATTTGGCTCATGGTCCTGCATGCCAGAATGTCCCAGGGTGTGTCCAAAGCACCGTTATTTACTGGGCATCTAGTGGGAATCTTTCCACTGTATCACCTGTAGAGAGCATTGGATCTCTCCCGTAATTCCAGCATTTGGGAGAATGGGGCAGGAGGATCACCACAAGTTCAAATACAACCTGGGCCACATAGTGGCTGAATCTAGAGTTTGTGATTGACTCATGGTCCAATGGTGGGATTAATGGTATAAATGCTACATCCGCCCTAGGGCAGGTAGCCTGCATACAATAGAAGGGACAGAAAGGGACTTGTCCCCTCACTCTGTCCCTTGTTGCTTTGCTAGTCTGCCAACCATGAACTGTTCTCCATCATGCCATCCTGCCTTGGGGCTGGCTGATCATGGACTGAAACCTCCACAAACTGAGTTAAATAAACCTTTCCTCCCCTAACTTTGGGTGTCGGGTACTTTGTCTCAGCAACAAGAAAAATAACTAAGACACCTCCCAAAATACTACCTTTAAGTCTATGAACATATGACTTTGTCTCAAAATTTAAAAAGGACTAGGTCAGGCACGGTGCTGCATGCCTGTAATCCCAGCACTCAGGGGGCTGAGACAGGAGGACGGCTATGAGTTTAAGGCCACCAGCACTATATAGAGAGATCCTGTCTCAAAAAGTGGGCTAGTGATGGGAATGTAGTTCAGTGCAAAGGCCCTGGGCTCAGTTCCTAGTACGGGGGAGAGGGGTGAGATTATTTTCTAGTTTCCCTCTTTTCCCCAAGGTGTGGTCCCTGCTTTAAAAGGAGTTTCTAGGACTGGAGATATAGCTCAGTGGCGTAAGTGCCTGCCTGGCAAGCGCAATGTTCTGAGTTTGATTCCCGGTGCCAAAAAAAAAAAAAAGAAAAAAAAAAGGAGTTTCTATTGGCACAAGCACCTGCCTGGCAAGCACAAGGTCCTGAGTTCGATTCCTGGTACCAAAAAAAAAAAAAAGAAAGAAAGAATTGAGGAACACCGCATTTGGACTGAGGATCCAGGTCATCATCAGCACAGCGTCTGCCTGGCAAGTGTGAGGTCTTGAGTTCGATTCCTGATAACAAAAAAAAAAAAAAAAAAAGGGGCGGTGTCTCAGGTTTTACTCCTGGCTTTTAGCTGGGTCTTTGACTCCTCCGTGGCTCTCTGTCCAACCTCTAGAGGCCTCAGCTAAAGGTCACCCGATTTTAGGTCTTCTCAGGAATTTTCCTTTTCTGTTGTCTTTTTCTGGCCTTCGTCTTTCTGTGCCCTCACCCAGGCCTGGAGACTGAGGAGTGGAGCCGCTCCTCATATTGGAGGACTTCGGCGGGCTCAGCTCCCCTTATTCCTGGAAACCTCGAGCTCGTACTTAATCCTGCAGTTTTATAATTATCATTTAACTATCCCCTATCTGGAACTGCGAGCAGAAAGAACAGGGTGCTGCCTGGAGATTTCCTCCAGAAAATGATGCTAAACCTAAGCCCTGAAGGAGAAGCGGGAGGGGGCGGCGTTTGGGAGCCGGGAGGAGAGTTCCAAGCGTGGGAGGGGCTCTTGGAGCCACAAGGGGAACAAAGACAGAGACTGCGGGGGACCTCCCGCCCCCAAACCTGCTCCATCCGGCCACTGGGCAGGGCGACGGGTGGGGACAGTGGGATTCCCGCCCGCCGCGGCCGAGGTGTCTTTGGGCTGATTCCCTCAACCTCTCTGGTGTTTACAGACTCCGGGAGACACAGAGGACGTCTCCTCTCTCAGTGGCTGGTGGCTTTTCTCACGATGTCACCTGCTCTACACACTTTACAGAGTCTCACCTCAAGGGTGAGCCCGGTCTGTAAACTCAGTTACAGCAGGGATCTTAATTCTTTTTAACACCCCCCCCCAATCTCTCGGTCCCCATTTGCAAAAGATCCACCTCCCTGTTTCCTACTATCTTTTACTTTGCTCTTAAATTACTTACACTTTGGGTTTCGCATGTAGGAGAAACCATGTCCTACTTAAGCCTGAGTCTGATTTATTTCACTTAACATTGTGGCCTCCAGGTGCCTCCATTTCCTACATGTGACTCGGCTTCATCTTTCCTGCTGCTTGGGAGGGAGTTTCCTGGACAGGTAACTTCAACCCCAAAGTAACAAGGAAGCTTGGGCATCTTCTCCCTGGGAGCCAGAGCCACCCGCCCGCCTGCGTTTGGGGAATCCACGGTGCAGCTTGGAGCTTTTGAGCTTGCAGTAGCCTTGCCCACCCCTGCTACCTGCAACTTTATTACAGATACCAGCCTGCATGTTTACTATTTATTTAGTCATGGCACCGGGGATTCAACCCAGGGCCCTTGAACTGAGCTACATCTCCAGCCCTTTTTTGTTTTTCAAACAGAGTCTTGCAGAGCAACTAAGTCACCCAGGCTGGCCTGGAACTTTCAATCCTCCCGCCTCAGCCTCCCAAAGTGCTGACATTACAGGCATGCGCCACCACACCACCGGCCTGCATGCTTATTATTACATTACTTCTGGGTGTCTTTTTTTAGTTGGTTTGTTTACAGTGACAGAACTCAGGCCCTTGCACATGCTAGGCAAGCACTGCAGCCCTCAGCTATCCCCCAGCCCTAATTTTTTAAAATTATGGAAATAAATAATCAATGCTCGAATCAGTGCCTTGATTTTGTGCTTAAGCATGAAACGCGTTCTACGTTAGGACTGGCCCAGCCATGAAGAGGTCGTCTGGGGTCTCCAGCACTGTCTCAGGCTCCGGAGCCCGGGGCTCTGGGGCTGCAGCATCCGCGGTGACCTCCTGGCTTCGGACCCCACCGAAAACCAAGAAACGTAACTGTCTTGGTCTTTGTTTCGTTGTTGTTATAGTTACAGGGCAGAAAACATTTTTATGAATTGGTCACTTTTAGGATAAAAAAGAAACATTGACTTTCTTAGGTGTGTTTTGTAATCGGGTACAGTTAGCTCTGGTAAAGTTTCAGATGGGTCTGTTGTGTTTTCAGGGTGGCCGCGCCCTTCGTCCGGCCACGGCGGCTTTCTCTGCTGATCTCCTGCACCTTCCCTCCCCGGCCTCTCTGTCCCCATCTCTCCCGGCTCTCCAACGTCTGGGCGTCAGGACACCAGGCTGGGGACAGTTGTGTCCCAAGAGGAGGGCCCAAGCTCCGGAGCTTATCTGTGTTGCCCAAGAGGAAGGGAGCCGGGGCCCGGGCCAGGGTGCTCGGGGCCCTCGTCTGCAGGGCTTTCTGCTCCCGTGGGGTCTTGGGGAAGACCTGGCGGCTCCTGGGGGTCCCGCGCTTCCCACGCCCGCCCCGCGCACTGCGCAGGCCGGCGGCGGGGGTCTCGTCCCGGGTCCCCGAGACGCATCCTGCCACCTAGAGGCCCGCGGCGGGACTCCTCCCGCGGCTCCGCGGCCCCTTCCAGCTCCCCCGCGGACGCGAGACCTTTTCTGCGCCCGCTGCGCGGCAGGTGGAGCCCCCGTCTGGGGGCTGCCCCGAGGGACACGGGGACCTTGCTGGCGGGGAGCCGCCCGATCCTCTGCCTTGGGCCCGAGCGTTGGGAGGAACTGGACTCTGCGGGCTGTGATCCCGTCAGGAAGGACCGCAGCACCCTGACTCCCCGGAGCACCCCGATTCTCTGGAGCACCCCATCCCTCGGTGCACCCTGACTCCCCGAACAACTCCATCCCCCGGAGCACCCGATCCTTGCCCCTCGGGGAGCGGGCTGGGGACACGGGAAGCCGGGCGGCTGGTCGCGTAGATGCCCGGGACACCGCCCGGGAGGCCGCCGGGGCGCCGTCTCGCTGGAACGCAGTCACCTGCGCCCGGGCCCTGGAATACCTCTCTCCGCGCCAGGCCTCCGGCTCCGCCCGCGGTGGTGGGGGCGCCCGGCAGCCGCTGCCCCGGGGAGCCGCGCCCCGGACCTCCGCGGTGAGGGCCCCGCGCCCCGCTCGCCCCCTCGGCACCTGCGGTTCCCACCCCGCGCGCCCGCCCGCCCCAGGGAAACAAAGCTTTCCGGAAGAACGGGGCTGCACACCTCGCAGCGAGCATCCCCAGCCCCTGCGCGCCTGTGCCCTGAGCCTGGCGTCCGCTTTTCCCTTGTTCCCACTTCTTCATCTCACAGATGAGGAAACCTAAAGCTCAGAGAAGTTAGGTGACTTCTGTGGCCAGGCGTGATGGCCCAAGCCTGTAATCCCAGTACTCGGAGGCTGAGGCAGGAGAATCAAAGCAAGTTGGAAGCTGGCCTGGGATAAGTGGTGAGAGGCCAGCCTGGGGTGGCGGGGTGGCGGGGGAGTGGACAGAGAGAGACAGAGAGAGACAGAGAGACGGAGAGAGAGAATGAGAGAGAGAATTCTTTCATAGCAGAGCCACGCTTGACCTAGGCAGATAGTGCTGCTCACAAATCAGTATTTTGGGAACTTCACGGAGAGGCCTTCAAACGCGACCTCAAGAAACTAGGTTCTCTGACAGAGCCTAGTCCATCCCCATCTGCAGGATGTTGGTTTAATGTCATCCAAGTGAGGAGGAGCCAGGAGTGGTGCCGCACACCTACAATCCCAGTATTCTGGAAGGCTGAGGCAGGAGGATCCCAAGTTCAAACCCAATTTAGGGAAACTTTGTTTTAAAATAAATAAATAAATAAATGATGGGGATATAACTCAGCACATAGACCCTAGGTTTAACTCCTGGTACCACAAAAAGAAGAAGGAGGACGAGGAGAAGGAGAAGGAGGAGGAGGAGGTGCAGGAGGTGGAGGAGGAAAAGGAGCAGGAGAAGGAGGTGGAGGAGGAAGAGGAGCAGGAGAAGGAGAAGGAGGAGCTAGGGGGTGGAGGAGGAGGAGAAAGAGAAGGGTGAGGAGGAGGAGGAAGAGGTGGATGAGGAGGAGGAGGTGGAGGAGGAGGAGCAGGAGAAGGAGAAGGAGGAGGAGGAGAAAGAGAAGGATGAGGTGGAGGAGGAAAAGGAGCAGGAGAAGGAGGTGGAGGAGGAGGAGGAGAAGAAGAGGCACCAGGGTTTGTTCTCTCCCCACCACATAAGGACAGAGTAAGATGGTGCCCACCTGCAAGCCAGGAAGAGAGCCCTCGCCAGAAAACAACCCCACTGGCACCTTAACCTTGGACTATGCCCTTCAGAATAATGAGACAATAAGTTCCTGTTCCTAAAGCCTCCCAGTCTGTGACTTTGTTACAACAGCAGGCAAGCAGGTGAACACACAACATGGTCTTGGCTGTGATTCAGACCAGACTCTCTCTCCCTACATCTGTGGCACACTCATACCCTGTGGAGACACGGGAACAAAACTCACGCACAATGAGGGTGCTCCCTGGCCAGACTCACCAGCCGGGTCCTTATCCCACGGCCAGCGGGATTTGGGTGGGCACCTTGGGACTCAGCATTGGCCTGATCTCTTGGAAGGGGTCAGGCCCGGGAAGCAGCTCTGGTAGGCAGGTGTCAGGGCCCAGGGAGACTCACAAACCTGACTGTGCTAGGGCAGGCCTGGAGGTCTGGTACCAGGCTGGGGACTCTTACCCTGAGTCGGGAAATGGGGGCATCAGCAGGACGTTTCCTTGGCCTTCCTGTCTTTCACAATAGCTTATTGAGCGTCAGCCATCTGTGGAGGGGACGTGGGAGCTAGAACAGAAAGGACGAGAAGCAGCTGCCTGTGAACAGGTAAGTTTTCCAGGTAGAGGGAGATGCAAGTGCCAGGCCTTGGGGAAAAGATGGGGAAGTACAGAGAGGAAAGGGAAGTTGGTGACGTGGACCAGACTGCAGGCCTTGTGGGCCACGGCAAGCAAGAGTTTGATTTTACCAAATGGAAGGCAGACTTTTTGTCATCATGGTGAAACACAAGAGGAATAAAAGACACAGGGGTTCCAGGAAGGCAATGAACTTTGGGGGAGCTGAGAAGACACCATAGCTGATAAAAGCACGCCCATCACCCCTGCGAGGGTCCAGAGGAGGAGAGGAGGACTGCTCTTGGTCTTTGTGCACCCGCTCATCTGCTCAGCTGAAGCCCTGTCTCCCACTGCTGGAGACACAGGAAAGAACTGACCACTCACTGTCTTCTAAAATTGATGTCCGGGGCACAGGGGAATCAGAGCTGGGAGTAGGGTATGATGCCCCATTGTGTAACCTAGAGGAGAGAAAAGGAGATCGCAGTGCTAGTATTAGTTTCCTATTGCTGGGTCTGGTAGCACATGCCGGTAATCTTAGCACTTGGGAGGCTGAGGCAGGATTACTATAAACTGGAGTCCAGTTTGGGCTACATAGTGAGTTCAAGGCCAGCCTGAACTACATAGTAAGATTCTGTCTCAAAAAAAAAAAAAAAAAAATACCCAACCATTTACTAGAATTTCTCATTTATTGAGAAAAAAGAATTACTCAGAGCTTGCAGGGATTAATATACACAGCCTCTGAATTGATGCCACCCTGCTGCCAGGGAACGAAGACCTAATGGTAGGCAGGTGGCATATGGAGTCTGAAGCCCATTTCAAATCACAGATACCCCAGCATGTCTGTGGACCAATTGTGTAGTTTCTCCTTAATGTAAATAGGGTAGACATACTTGGTAATTGGAAGAATAGCAAGATTTAAGGATACAAGAGTGGTAAAATCCCATTTAACTTTCCCATTTGCCCATGAAGAAGGCATAAAGATATCAGAAATAACTGCAAATTTCCATACATTTTATCAAGCAGTGGCTCCAGTTGGATTTGTGGTTCTAAATATGGTAAATTTACCTGAAAAAAATCAACATATTTGATCTATAATCTCAGATTTAGCGTCCATGGATTCAGCTCACCACAGATCAAAAATGCATTGCCTTCTCTCCAGCAATGATCCGGTGATCTCATGGGTGGCTCCTTAGGACCAGTGACTTCAGAGAAAAAGCTGTGGGCTCTTTTACACATTTTAATACATAATGTACCAACTGGAAATGGACAGCTACAGCAATAGGGCTCCTTCCAGGGTGACCCTAAAGGACATCACTGATATCTTCATGATAGATAGAATTTCAGGTGGGTCATTTAAATGTTCACTTTATCTTGGTTTAGAGATCATCAGAAACACGTATTTGCACTGATGCATAGAACTTATTGGTTTTGCAAAGGGGCCATGGCACTGAAAAAGACAAGGATTAAAATATTAAGTGGATCCAAGCCAGGTGTAGAAGTGCATGCCTGTAATTCCAGCACTCAGGAGGCTGAGGCAGGAGGATTGCTGGGAGTTAGAGGTCAGCCTGGACTGCATACTGACTTCAAGGCCAACCTGAACTACACAGTGAGACCCTGTCTCAAAAAAAAAAAAAAAAAGATTAAGTGAATCCAGATGTGGTTGCACATGCCTATAATCCCAGTACTCTGGAAGGCTGAAGCAGGAGGATCACAAGTTTGAGCCCAGCCTGCACAGTTTAGGAAATTAGTGAGACCTTCTCTCAAAATAAGTAACAAAACAAAGGCTGAGGATGTAGCTCAGTGCAAAGGCCCTGAATTCAATTTCTAATACTACAGAAACAAACAAATAACCAGTAAGGAGTTCTGGGTAAGAGGTACATGGATAACTTCTTAGGATGGGTATACTACATGCCATCTGTGTCCTCTACGAACTCACATCGCAGGGTGCCTATAAAAGGAAGCATTCAGTATTGAATTGTAAAATAACAGGGTTTGTGACACCAGCCAACCTCTTCCCCCAGCTACTCCAGTGCTTATACAATAGTCCATAAACAGAAGTCCATGGTGGCGGGGATGGAGGCTGGGCGTAGGCTCCACACGGCTTGATCTCACTGAACTTACCTGGCTATCACTGCTACTAAATACCTAACTTGCATAGCAGAGACCTACAATGAACCCTAACATCCCCGAGGAGTTCAGCCAGTCACTGGTGGAAAGTTGCTTATACTGGGCCCTTTCCTATGTCATATACGTTATAGATAGGTAATAATTTGCCTCCTTGTGTTACACAAAGGTGATGGAGGCCACTGTTTTGAACTGGCCACCTGTACCAGGCCCCAGCACACTAGAGTCTAGAATGGACTTGCTCATGCTAAGTGCCAGGCAAATAAATTGAATTTTTGAAGGGAGCTGGTATTCTAGGATTATTTTTGTCTGGTGTTGGTTTCCATATATAGATTTCTCCACATCATTTTTTTTTTTTGGTACTGGAATTTGAACTCAGGACCTTGTGCTTGCCAGGCAGGCACTTGTGCCACTGAGCTACATCCCCAGCCCATGAGCTGTTTTTCTAAAACAACAGGAGATCCCAGTCAACCTGAGTCTGCCTAATAAAGATGTCTCTTCCTTTTGGCCTGATAAGGGAAGGAACTTTGAAACAGTCTTTTGGTTTTGTATGACTGTGTTTTCACTTTCTTCAGGCCTCCTTTGCCTCCCACATCTGCTCAGAAGGAGATGTTGCCTCACTGGAGAACCGCAAAGGAAAAAGCCAATTAAGATCTTTAAACTCAATTTGTTGCAATTTTGTCATCTGAAGCTTGCCAGCATCATAACCCAGAGAAGTAAGAAAGGCCTTATTTACCATCATGCTCTCCTGCCCACATTCGAACCGGGCGGCTTCTGCCAGTAAAATGAATTAGCTGGTTTTGCCATACACCGCATCATCCGAAGCGGCTAACGGAATAACCCGCTAACGCTTCACTGCCAGTGCCTGCTGGGAGACAATACTCACAGCAGATAGGATGATACGTTATAGCATCAAAGATGATGGGCTTTGAATCGAGATCAGTTCATGGTGCTGCCTCTCTGGCCATCGTGTGTAGGTCTGTAAATCAAGAGGTACAAAGGGGGGTGGATTTTATCAAGATTATACCTAACGACCCCTAGGGGCTGGGGATTTAGCTCAGCGGCACAGCGCCTGCCTGGCAAGCGTGAGGTCGTGAGTTCAATTCCCGGTACCGGAAAACAAACAAACAAAAAAAATTTCACCTAACAACCCACTTGGAGCATTTTGATTTCCCATCCCTAACATTTTAGAGCTCTGCTGATTTTGAAGCCTCATTCCCAAGAAGGTGAAGTCTGCCACTCGGGGAAAATGGTACCAGCACTGCTAGATTGGTAAGTGAAACTGCCACCTGGCCATTTTGGGGTTCCTCTCCCCAAAACCCAAGAGACAAGTAAGAATGTTACTCTTTGTGGGCGTGTGCACGTGTGTGTGTGTGTGTGTGTGTGTGTGTGTGGGTGGTGCAGGGGGCTGAACCCAGGGCCTTGCACCAGTGAGGCAAACACTCTACCTCTGAGCTTCTTCTCCAGGCTGAGATGCGACTCATCTTTGTGGACACAGTGTGACTGCTCTCAAGTACCAGGGAGGAACTCAATTGCTAGTACACAACAGGAACGTGAAGGATTATGCTGGGAAGAGAAAAGATTCCTGCGGCATCTCTAAGTACTTCTATGTGTAACAGTAAAGGTTAATGAAAAACTTCGGCAACTGAAAAAACAAGAACTTGGAAGATTCGAATTTTTTGAAAAGGTCCTGATCACTTATGATCCTAGCTGAAGGCAAACAAAACACAGAATGAGTAGAGGAAGAAGGAAATTTGTAAATATCAACCTGGGCTCCATGACCATTTGCAGAAATGAGACTATAACAGCTAGGTGTATTTCTTTCCTCACCTTTGTGTGTGTATGTGCATGTTATCTATTCTCTTCTCTAGCATACTTTCCTTTATTATTTTTTTATTTTTACTTTTATTAATTAATTATTTATTTATTTATTTATTTATTTATTTTTTGTGACAGGGTCTCGCTATGCAGTTCAGGCTGGCCTTGAGCTCACTTTGTAGCCCAGGCTGGCCTCAAACTCACAACAATCCTCCTGCCTCAGCCTCCCAAATACTGGGATTATAGGCATGCGCCATCACACCTGGCTCCCTTTCCTTTATTATTGTGTATAAGTTTTATTACAGATTAACTTCACATTTTAGGGTTCATGTAACAGAATCAGTGGTATCTTGGTACATAAACTTAATTTCTTCTATGATTTTGGAAAAGATGGCCACATTTGTGTGGCCATCCAACTTGTGGCAATCCTCCTGCCTCAGCCTCCCGAGTGCTGGGATTACAGATGTGTGCCACCATGCCTGGCCCTTTTTTATTTTTTTATTTTAAAACAGTTTCTTGCTAAGTTTCCCAGGCTGGGTTCAAACGTGATTTTTCTGCCTCTGCCTCTGCCTCTCAGAGTGCTGGGATTGTAGATCTACACCACCATCCCTGACTGTCTGATATTTTAGAGTAGTATGTGTTTGTGCCCTTTGCATAACCTAGTGAACAACACTGTGTAATTAGCAGTTTTTACAGCCCCTTTGGTCTATTTGAAAATTTGGAGTGCACCAGAGCTGCATCTCAGTGTGAACCTCTTCTCTATACTTTCATTGTAGACAAACAAACTTACTTATATGCAATGAATCCCAAATTCATTACAAACCTCTTGCCCAGCTTTTATCATGAAGACTCTGGACATATATTTTACTGCCTTCTTAATATCTCCATGTGGTAGTTTAAGTACCTCAATCTCGATACGGCCAAAACAGAACTCATGATTCCCTACACCTTCAGCCCACTCATCCAAGCCTACTCTTCCCTAAGATTTCCCCATTACGGTAAATTATACAACCATCAAAACAGCTCCTCACATACAAATACATGAAATCAACCCTAATTTCTTTCTTCTTCCTACTGTCCATTTAGAATTCATCAGCACGTCCTAAGAAAAATATCTGCATAATATACTTTGATCGCTCGAATATTTCCTCATCTCATCATGCCCGCTGGTACTGCTCTAATCCGAGCCACCAGACTCCCTAGCCTGGACATCTGCAGGTAACAGGTGTGCCTTCTCTCACTCTTGCAGTGTCCTATACTCCTGCTTTATGCAGCAGTCAGGATAAACTTTTAGAAACATAAAGGAAGAGAAAAAACCCTAAAGCACAGCCTTAGGTCCCTCTCAAGTTTTCCCGACATATATTACAAGGTGAACATGCCTGCCCCTAATCCACAAGGCTTAACAAATGAGGTCCTTGTCCACTTCATTCCTCTGGGCTATCTCACGTGCCACCCTCCCCCGCCCCACCTTCACCCTGGCGAGCTATTGTTTGAGACAGTCTCACTATGTGGTTCAGGCTGACCTTGAATTCAAGGTGATCCTCCTGCCTCAGCCTACTGAGTCCTGGGATTACAAGTCTGAGCCACCACATCTGGCTCTCTTTGGCTTTCTTTTTCTTTTTTTAAGAATACTGTTATTTACCTTTATTTCAATATATTTCATTTTTTAAAAAAAATTTTATTGGTACATTTTAGATATACATAGTGATAACATTCAAAGTAGTCTGGCTTTCTTCTTGAGGCTGGTGCATTTATGGAAGTCCTAGAGCTCCATAAAAGGGTGCATGAACCTAAATGGAGGGAAGTGCATAGACACATCCTGAGGCTCAGCATCTCCTGGGCTGGTACCTGAGTGTCAGCACGATGAACAGAGTACGTGCTATTCATTCCCACTGTGACCTGCAGCCTACTCTGTAAGATGCCTAGAGATCTACCCTCCTCTAACCTAGCTCCACCCATCTCATTACAGACTCTTACTCCTGCACCAGCCTCCTTCTATCAATGCCTGGGTATCACCACACAAAGGAACCGGGGAAGCTGCCTGCCTAAGCCCTATGTCATGAATCTGGCTGCTCCTCTTCCCTGCTTGTGCTGTTGAAGCAGTTGTCAGAGCAGATAAACTGAACTCCCTGGGTTTGTCTTTCACTCTGGTTGCTGCAATTTGAAACCATACCCAAAGCTTGTGAGGTTCTTTTTCTGTCAAGATTTATCCTATTTGGGAATGGTGGCTGTTCAGGTGAGCTTAATAACTAGGTAATAGCTAGATACATCCGTTTCCCTTTGTCTTGGAGATACAAGCAAGGAGATCTGTGTTAGGGGTCTGTCAATCAATCAGGAGTCATTAGGGAAGTTTGAAAAAAGAAAAGGAAAGGAAAAAGAAAAATCTCCTAGCTCTGTCTCAAAAATCACGGCAGCAGAATTTTCTGGGCTTCAGGAATTTTTGTATGTGAAATTATGTTTTAAAAATTCATGAGCGATTCTGATGCAAATCCTGGATAAGAATCAATGCTTAGGGAAGCTACCTAGGTGACCTAATTTTTTTTTTTAAGAGCAGAATATATTTATTGAGGGAAAGAAAAGAAAGCTTCTGTCCAAGAGAGGGGACAGAAGAGGGGCCTGAATGGGTTACCCCAGGTGATCTAATTCTTAAAGTTAATTTTTAAAAAATTTTAATTTTTATTAGTACCAGCTTGCCGTATGTAATAATTACATTCTTCATGGGGTGTTAAACCTTTGTACATGACCCTTCCTGTTCTTTCCGTCCCATCTCTTGGCCCCTTCCAATTTGCAAAAGATCCAGCTTCCTGTTTCCTGTTATTTGCAGATGATTTAAATGTCCCTGTCCTCAAAGGAGTCAGAATAGACTTACGAACTCCTCGCATAGCTTTGCATTTGAAAGTTGATGAAAGAAGCTGAGAAATATAAGCCAAGGTCTCCTGCAGCGTCCTAGAGGCAGGACCTAGGCCATCAGGCAAGTTCTGCCTAGGTGTTGAAGAAGGGCAGGAAGGGAGACAGTGGGAAGCGACAGGTAGGTCAGTGTGGAGAGAAGGAAGAAGGGCTTCCCGACACCGCTTTGGCTGTGATGGGTTTTCCCCACGAGGGGAAACTCTGCCTGACAGGCTTGCTGGAAGAATGGGAGGATAACATCTGGAGAGGGCTAAAAATAGAAAGTATTATTGAACATTTTGTGGCTGCTTACTTGAAAGAGCAGCATAAATCATTCCTTTGCCCAGAGCCCTTATCTGTTCTTTATACCTTTGACTGTGGGTATATAGCAGGTGGGGATCAAGAAGAGGGTGGTAAAGGCATTTCTCACCAGTGGAAATCCCCTTTGGGTCCTGCATCCATTGGTGGGAGGTGGGATCGTATCCATGGAGTTTGCATGAGAGGAACAGGCACAAATAAGACAGACGGAGGGAGACAGCAAGGTGAGGTGGTGCACACTCCTGGTCCCAGCTCCTCGGGAAGCGGATGCAGGAGAACTGTGAGCTTGAGGCCAGGCTTGGCAACACAGCGAGATCCCCATCTTTAGGGGAAAAAAGAAGATATAGTAGGAAGATCAAGACAGCGGGACACAGGCTGGTGCAGTGGTAGAAATAGAAAGTCCTGCAAGGAAAGAAGAAACGCAAAGAGAGAAGAGAGGGACGGACGGGATGGAACCCTTCGTGCATCCTCTATGCCTGCTGTGTCCAGTGAAGGTGTTCTGACCCTTAGATTCTCTGAATTCGCTGGTGCCTTGCTCCCACGCCTCCTGGGGCTTAGCGCCTCTTGCTGACCAGAGCTTACAGTGAGATTTCTCCCAGGGTTTCAGTCAAGAGTTTGCGAGGGCTGCCTGCACCTAACCGGTGGGAACCCCAAAGGTCTCCTTGAGCCCTGGCTTCTGCCCATCGGGAAACCTGGCATTCCCACCCACCTTTAACTTCTATCCCCCCACCCTCACCCTGCCCCCACGGCAGCAAACTGCTGAGATTTCCCTTTAATGTGCTTCTGCTCTTAGTCAGCACAATGGCCTCTATTCTGTTCAACTGATACCCTGCTCCTCTCCCTACAGTCAACCTTTCTTTAGCCTTAATCCCTTAAAACCCCTTAAACAACTCAAAAGCAATAAAGAGATAGTTCTTGGTTACATTTCTCCCCCTTGCTTTGTTCTTCCTAAACCTGTTCTCAGATTGCAGGCCAGAAGGTCTTTGTGTGACTGTTGACTCATCCCATTCACTCTAATGAGATCACCGGCAGTGGCAGCGTAGACCGGGCGGCTGGCTGCTCGCGCTGGGTGTTGGGTAACAGAGCTGTCTAGTGAAGGGACGGGGTTTCCTGCAGGAAAGGAGAGGGACGGGGCCTGCCGGGCCTGGGACTTTGCAACATCAGTGACTCCCAGGAGCCCAAAGGCATGATCCTTGGACGCTGTAGGGTGGCTTATCCCCCAGTGACCTGATCCCTTCTGTCCCACACTCCCCCCAGAGTCCCCAAACACCTACCTCTGTAATGGCATCAGCCGTTCCATCTCCCATCCCACTCCCGGAGGGTTTGGGTTACATCCGCACCAGAAAATACACATGCTACTCATTACGCCGTCACCTTGAATTCTGCTTCTTAGCACAAAAACGTTTGATGGAAATTAGCTAGGACAGGTAAATTTTGATGGGGAAATAAGGCTTTAGATTCTTGCTGAGGAGGACAAGACTTGGTCGTGTGAAGGAATAGAAAAGACAGTGTGCAGCTCTTGGGAGCGTGGGGCGGGGGACCCGGATGTGAACAAGGATTTGGACAAAGCTCGCTGCCTCTCGGAACCTAGGATCCTCCTCTGTAAAAGGAGGACAGTACAAAGTTGTTAGGCCAGGTGACAGCCGCAGGACGAGCAAGCAACACGTAAACGGAATGGATCAATATACCGACTATAAGACAACAATTGGTGCAAACCACAAAGGGAGTGTCACCACACAGATGCTGCGTGTGCGTGCGTGCGCGTGCGTGTGCATGTGTGTGTGAACAATTCAAGTAACTCTAGTCATGCAGTATTGTGATCAGCAGCCGTGGGAAGGAAGCACGGGTGCTAGTGTTAGAGAAAGCTGGCAAAATTCTACCCAAACCAAGCAATTTAGGTTTATACAGAGGTTCATTAAAAAATTGCATGTACATCTCCACACACAAACACATATATGTACATGTACTGCTGTTGGTGTGTATGCAGTATATATTGTTGTACAGTATATATTACTACACAGTATATCTTTATACAGTATGTACATTTATGTTCACATAGGGGAAGGGACACATGGATAAAAGGATTGTGTGGCCATGAAAAATGTGGGGCCGAAAAAAATCTTTACAGTAAGAGCGGCTCTGTGTGAGAGAGAAAGGAAAGAAGAGGCTGTGTGTCTTGACGTGTGTCTCTGGTAGCATCGTCCTGGGTCTGGTGCCTCTCTCTGGACTGTGTCCTGTGCCTTTAACCAACGACCAAGGCTAGGCTTGACCATGTCATGGGTCTGAACCCTCACCCCAAGAATCTCTGCCTCTTTCGATGTTAAATGTATTCTCTATTATTAGTAAGGAATTTTGCAAACCTGGAGAGGTAACAAAATATGCTGTGTGTGTGTGTGTGTGTGTGCGCGCGCGCGTGTGTGTGCTGGGTATCAAACCCAGGCCTCAGGCACAAGTTGGCCTAGCACTCTGCTGCTGAACTGCACTCCAAGCCCACACAAGAAGAACTTAGATGAGTAAATCAAACTCACAACATTAATAGCTTTGTGTGAAGTTTATGAATATGTTTACAAGAACCTAGCTTTATGCTTTGGTTTGCAATTCAATTTTTTTTTTTCTTTTTGAGACAGGGTCTTGCTATGCAGTGCAGGCTGACTTTGAGCTCACTTTGTAGCCCAGGCTGGTCTCAAACTTGGAATGATCCTCCTGCCTCAGCTTCCCAAGTGCTGGGATTACAGGCGTGTGCCGCCGCATGTAATTCAAATTTGATTTTAAATATAAAATGTTAGAATTTAATTCATGTTTTAAACATCTTTGAAGTAAGTTGAGTGGAGCAACTGCTTACAAAATTTAATAGATTTTGTTTATTAGATTTATAACAGTTATTTAAAACCTTGGAGGTAACTCAGAATCAACTTGTCAGATTTTTTAAAACACATTTTTAGGATCTTTCTTGGTATTGCCTTGATGTACAGATCAACTTGAGGATCAGGCTCATCTTAACAACACAGATTTTCTAGTCCATGAACATAGTATATCTCTCCCATACTAAGGACTTCTTTCATTTTCTTTTGCAGTGTTTTATAGTTTTCAGTGTATAGAGCTTGCAGTTTTCCTTACACTTATTCCTAATTATTTTGTTTTTATTATACTTTAAAGAATGTCATTTATTAATTTCATTTTCTAAGTGTTCATTGCTATAATACATACATGCAGGTGATTTTTAAGGTGTTTATATTATATTGTATGTTCTTGCTGAATTCAGTTATTAATTTTCCTAGCCTATTTTTAGATCCATTAGGATTTTATGTATGTGTAAACATTTCTTCCAAAACAAAAGAAAACTTTATTTCTTCTTTTCTAGTCTTTATAACTTTATTATTATTATTTTTTTTTTGTAGTAGCTATGACCTTCAATACAATGGTAAATAGAGGCAGTTAGAATGAATTATCAGCTGGGCCTAGTGGCTCCTGCCTGTAATCCAAGCACTAGGGAGGCTGAGGCAGGAGGATCATTGCAAGTTCGAGGCCAGCCTGCACTACAAAGCTCAAGACCAACCTGAAATGCATAGCAAGACCCTGTCTCAAAAATAAATAAATAAATAAAATAGAGTGAATTCTCTTTCCCTTGTTCTTAATGCTAGGTAAGAAGTGTTGAGATTTCACCACTAAGTGTGATGTTAAATGTAGGTTGCCACAAAAAGTTCTTAATCTGGTTGGGGAAATTTCAAGTTTTAGTGTGGTGAGAGTTTTTATCATGAATGTACGTTGAATTTTTTTCAAACACATTTCCTGAACCTATTGAAAAAATTAAATGATTTTTCTCTTTTATTTTACTAATACTGTGTGACAAACTACATGGTTTGGAATTTTAAGTGTTAAACTAACCTTTCATTCTCAGGAAAAGTCATACTTGGAGTCCTGGTGTGCTACCATTTTATTATATTTTTGTGTTTGATTTGCTAAAATTTTGTTAAAGATTTTTCTGTTTGGTTTTAGTGTGGTTTTGCTTCTGAGACAGTCTCTTTCTGTGACCCAGGCTCAGGTGGTTCTCTTACCTCAGCCTTCCGAGTATCTAGGACTATAGGAATGCCACCATGAAACAGCTTGTATTTATGCACATGGGGGGTATTTATTTACAGTTTTCTCTATGTGAGATATTACTGTCTGGCTTTACTACCCATACAACGTTGGCCATATAAAATGAATTAACAACTTTTCTCTATTATCTGATAGAGGTGTGTAGTATTCTTTTCTAATACTTGACAGACCTTATAAGTGAAATCACCTGGAGCTGGAATTCTCATTGTGGGAAGGTTCTCAGTTATAAAATCAAAAGTTTTATATTTTATGCTACTTTCCATACTTTGATATGCAGTGCTAGATTTTTAGCACTTGAATATCTTCTAATTTCCAAAGTCTTCTCTCTCTCTCTCTTTCTTTCTGTTTTTTTTTTGAGACAAGGTCTCACTATTTCGTTCAGGCTGGTCTGGAACTCACCATGGAGTCCAGGCTGGCCTGGAACTTGCCGTGATCATCCTGCCTTGGCCTCCCAGGTGTTGGTATTATAATATAAATATTTATTTATTTCCAGTTTATTTACTTCCAATTTAATTCCATTGTAGTCAAAGAACATAGTTGATATTATTTATTAAAAATTATTGACATTTGTTTTATAGCCCAGAGTGTGGTCCATCCCAGTGAACTTACCACATGCACTTGAAAAGAATGTGTGTTCTGCAGGTGATGGATGTGATGTTCTATAAATATCAGCTGGGCAGAGGTGATTGACAGTGCTATACATCTGCCTGTGTGGTGGCTGATTTTTCTTTTAGTTACCAAAAGGAAGCATTAACATGTAAATGTAGTTGTAAAATTGTCACTTTATCCCTTCAGTTCTAGAAAATTTTTACTTCATGATATTGGAACTCTGTTATTTGGTGCATGCCTATCTATTACTGTTAAGTCTTCCTGGTGCATAGTCCTTTTTATTATTGTGAACGATTCCTCTTCATCTCTAGTAGCAGTTTCTGTCTTGAAATCCATTTTGCCTGCTATCTCATGTCCTCTTTGTTTACTGTTTGAATGGTAGGTATTTTCTCACCCATTTACTTTCAGCCTCTAAGTGTCTCTTAAGGAAGGATATAGTGTCTCAGTTGCCATAACATGATACTATCAATTGGCAGTTTAAGAAGTGTAAATTTGCCATGTGTGGTAGCACATGCCTACAATCCCAGCACTCGGGAGGCTGAGGTAGGAGGATTGTTGCAAGTTCGAGACCAGCCTGGGCTACAAAGTGAGCTCAAGGCCAGCCTGAACTGCATAGTGAGACCCTGTCTCAAAAAAAAAGAAGTGTAAATTTATTTGCTAGCAGTTCTAGAGGACAGCAGCCTCAAGATCGAAGCTCCCAGTGAGAGCTCTTTTCTGGCTGCCTGCTATGTGTCTGCACATAATGAAGCTGGATGGAGGGATGGATGGATGGATGGATAGAAAGACAGATAGCTCTGTGGTATCTCCACTCATAAGGATACAACTCCTATGGGACCAGGGTTTTAGCCATATAATCTCACTTAACCTTAATCATTTTCTTACCCTAAATACAGCCATACAGGGCATTAAGATTTTAATATGAATGGGTGTGTGTGTTTGTGTGTGTGTGTGTGTGTGTGTGTGTGTGTGAAACTGAATCCATAGTAGTTGTGTCTTAGTTTTCAACTCATTTTGACAATGTCTGCCCTCAGTGATTGTTCTGGGCATGATTATGATAGACATTTTTTAAAAAATCTTTTTATAGCCCACTTACAGTGACTATTATGTTTCACGGAAAAATACTGAAACCTTATGACCTGATAGGTGCTGTAAGGATAGAGCAGGGAGCTACATGGTCTCTTTAATTAATTACCCAGCAGTTACTACCAGGCAGCCCACCTGGTCTCCGTACTCTAAGGCTAAGAGATGCATTCCCATAGGACTCCCTTAAAGAAGCATTTTAGAACAAACAGCAGAAGGAGAAGAAGTATACAAGTTCCCCTTTTACTAACTAGAATAATTACCCTATTAAAACTTAAATTTAAATATTTCTTTGTAATTCCATTAGTCATACATCTCCCTCCACCTTTAATATTTTACTTTTGGAATTATTTTATTTTCTTATTCTTTATATTTTACTTTATTTGATTTGGGTTCTAGGGATTGAACCAGGGCCTTGTACATGGTAAGCACATGCTCTGTCATTGACTCACATCCCCAGCCTATTAATTACCTTTTCATTCTCTTTTTCTTCTTATTCCTCCTCCTCATCCTCCTCTTTATTCTCCTCTCATCTAATCCGAATAAATACTTTAACCTATTTAAAGGTACAGAGAAGGAGAGAAATCACCACGACATGCACTACACTATGAGACATGTGAAAATTTTCCCAAGTCGTAATGTGCCTGGTAACGTTAGCCTTGTGGAAGAGAAGCTATCCATTTAGCTTTCTGCTTTTTAAAGCAAGAGTTAGTGAAAGCTGAAGTTTACATATAAAACTACAAATTCCGTAAGCTAACCATTACTCTGGAAGTTCTCTTAGAAAATTTCAGCTCACCAGCTTATTTTTTGCTTTTGGTGAATACGATAGAACACAGACCCAGAGAGAGAAATAGGCAAGTCTCTCGGGGCACTCACTCCTGTCCAGGGCACCTAGGGTCAGTGACCGTCAGAAGCAGGTTCCTGGGCAGCTGAGGCCATGGCTCCATGGCAGAGTGCTTGCCTGGTTCGTTCTCTGCACCAACAAGGAAAGAAAGAAAAAGTACAGCAGGTGATGCCGGCCGGTCCACACAGCCCTGGACAATTATTGTCTGAATTACTTCCACCAGATTCCTTAGGGTTATCCTGAGGGTCTGCTGTTCCATCAGACTTGTTCCAGGCCTTTCCCTGGCCTGGGGCACGAATCTCTGTGCACCTTGTGAGAGACGGAGGGAAGAGAGAGATTTTCTTCTCAGATGCACAGGAGAGGGAGGGGGAGTGCGGCGCTTGTCACAAACCATCTTTTCCTCTTACTGTAAAGTAATAAAAACAAACAGCATCCTAACCTCTCTGCCGGAGAGTGGGGCTGCTGTTTACAGATAAACAAAGACCTGCTGCCTGTTAGGATCCTGGTAACAAAATTCATTCAGAAGATTGAAAACACAATTGTGTTTACAGATTAGCAGCTACGTGCCAATGTCATGTTGGCCTCTGAAGGCAAAGGTCATGTTTACTGCAAGCAGAGGTGCTGAAGCTGCCACCGAGCTGCTGGCGAGGGATTTGGAGGAGGAGGAGGCTGCAGCAGCAGTGGATCTGTAGCTGCCTGATGCAGGGAGCCTCCAACTACAGGATGTGGGACCACGAAAGAAAAGCCCTGAGACCACTGGGCAACCCCGTGGGGTCTGGGGCACCGGTTGGTGCTGATTTGTTCAAGTCCCAAAAACTTTGCATCTAGCTACAGAGGAAGATTCATCTCCAAAGTATAGTCCACAGCAGCAGAAGGTCACTGATCCCGTACAGAAGAGCACCCACCAGATATACCTAGTACTGTGACTGCCACAAGACAAAAGCCCCTTCCAGCGAAGTGACTGCCCTCGTGCTGGCCAGTCCCTCTGGAAGGCAGAATGAGGAAGAGGTTAGAAGAGCCCACTGAGGCCGAAGCAGGAGGATCGTGGGGAGTTAGAAGGCAGCTGGGTTATACATCGAGTTCAAGGCCAGCCTGAACTACATAGCAAGGCCCTGTCTCAAGCAAACCAACCAACAAACCAAAAAAAGTGCCCACTTCAGTCAGAGAGACCTGAGTCCATCCTTTCTCTGTCATATGTTTTCAGTGTGACCTTGAGTTTCAATCACCTACAAGGTAAGAATAACATTGTCATCTCTGGGGCTGGGGATTTAGCTCAGCGGCACAGCACCCGCCTGGCAAGTGCAAGGTAGTGAGTTCGATTCCCGGTACCGGAAAAAAAAACAAAACAGAAAAAAAAAATTGTTCATCTCTTAGAATTGGTCAGAGGAGTAATGGAAAAAGTGGGTAGTATTTTCCACACGTCTAGTGGTGAGCACTCAGTAATGGCAGCTGGTGTTATTACAGGGAGATTTTGGAAAAAGGGCTTCATCCGGGAGAGTTAGGTATGAGCTAGGAATCATGGGAAACAGAGCAGCTCAGGGAAAGGCGACGGCTTCCCTTGGCTTTAGCTTCTCATCTGGGGGCTCCACAAAATGCCAGTGCAGAGGCAAAGAAGGAAGGTGACCATCTATTCCTGCTTTGCCCGGGACACTTCTCATTTTAAAAATACAGGTCCCACAGCCCTGGTCCCAGCGTGACCCAGATGGCTGGTCACCCGCGAGGCTGAACAGGATTTGGCTGGGGAGTGAGGGATTACAGTGAAATGCCTCGCTTCCAGGCTGACCCACTGCACCTTGAAGCCCAGACTTCTGGTAGAAGGGGCCTGGCAAGGGGTATGGTCTTTGGCTTCATCCTCATTAATGGCTTTAATTAACACTGGGGCCCTCTGACAGGGCAACTTCCACTCAGCATCTGGGCAAATCCCTTTCCCACTGGGCGCAGTCAGCAGGCAGATATGTGTGGGGTGGAGGGGACATGGCTTTCCCCCGGGTCTTCTCCGGGCAGAATCTATGCAGACATTCAGGGCGCACAGCCAGCCATCCGGGAACGCCCAGCACCCGCTGGGGCGACCCTCTAGATTGAAGCTGAGTCCTTCCCTGCCTGGTCCACTCGACCCTTACGAGCTATTGCAGCTCCCCGTGGAGCTCACAGCTCACACCCGCGTCCTTTCCAGAACCTTGTCCTCAGCATCGGGAGACGCTGGACTCCAGTAAACCAGCCTGATGCACCCAGCCCCAGTTGCTGCAGCCTGTGATTTAGGACTTGGTGGCAAACATTTGGGGTGCCACACACAGCTTGTCCTGATTTGTGAGTACCGATCAGCACCCACAGGATCCTTCCAGTGCTTCCAACTGATCTCCAGGTAGGAGTTAATAATACTAAGCTGGGCGGGATGGGGCATGCCTGTAATGCCAGCACTCAAGAGGCTGAGGCAGGAGGATTGCCATGAGTTGAGGTCAGCCTGAGTCACATAGTGAGTTCAAGGCCAGCCTGAATTACATAATGAGACCCTGTTCCAAAAAACCAAAATAATAATAATAATAATAATAATACTGATTATTAGCAGTATTTGGGAGGACATTTGGTACACGTGTTAAGTGAAAGATGTTTGAAAGTTGTAACACTTGAATTAGCTTACTGATGTATGTGAACAAGCTATTTCTTCAGTTCCTGCAGTATAATCACTGCCAAGTGTCATCAAAGAAAGGACACTGTGATGGTGCACAGAGTTCTCTTCTGTTTCCAAGTGGGCAACCGTAGCGGGGTGTTGCTCAGTGGTAGAGCACTTGCTGAGCATGCGAGGGGCCCTGGGTTCGACCCCCTAGCACCATGCACGCATGCGCGAATGCGCGCACACGCACACGGAATCCAGCTTCTTTCGTTATGCAGAGCTTTAAAGAAGTGTATAGCAATTTCACTCTTCTGCCTCTGCATTTCTCACTTTAGGGAAGAAAACAGCTGTTTATCTTATATATGTTATGTTTTAAAGTGCAAGTGAATTTATTACTTATAAAAATTATGCAATAGCCATTTAGAAATGTCTCAGTTCCTCCTTACTAAACACGTTGGCATAACCTACCTGCAACACTGGTCAGCACAACACCTATAAAAGCTCTTTGAGGTCCTCAATGATTCTAAAAAGCATAAGGGAGGGGATAGTCCGCAAACCAAAAGGATTGAGGATCACTGTTTTCCAGAGAAACTTTTACATCTGTGTAGGAGGATGTGTGCAAAGATGTTCATTTCAGCACTGCTTTTGACAAATAAATGTGTAACAGCCTGGATGACCATTCCTAAGGGACTTGCAGCAAGACCTTATGATATTTTCATAAAACAGCAATGAAACAGTAATGAAAATGAATGGGTGTGTGAATTGATGCTAAAAATCTAAACACCAGCATTGAAATGAAGTATCAAGACAGTATGCTTAGTATTAGTCCATGTATATAAAATCAAATGACATGCAAAGCCATCCTATTCATAATTTATGGAAAACTACAGGAACAATTACATGATAAAATATAAGTGCTAAAATAAAATAAATGGACAATACCAAGTGCTGGTGAGGCTGTGGGGCAACCAGAGCTCTCAGACAATGCAGCTGTGAATACCCGTAGAGCCTCATGCCATAAAATTAAATGTATGCCTGTCACATGACCCACCATTCTGTTCCTGGCATTTACACAAAGACTTTATTTATTTATTTATTTTATTATTTTTTGTCTTTTTGAGATGGGGTCTCACTATGCAGCTCAGACTGGTCTTGAACTCACTTTGTAGCCCAGGCTGGCCTCAAACTCAAGGTAATCCTCTTGCCTCAGCCTCTTGAGTGCTGTTTTTTTGTTTTTGCTTTTTTTGAATGCTGGGTTATGGGGTTGTATCACTATGTCTGGGTAGAATAGTTTTTTAAATTAATTTTGTTGGTGCACTTTTGATATACATAATTATCTCATTCATCATAGAGAAATTGTGCCTGTATGTAATATACCTTGATTCTTCTTCTTTCCCCCAAGTGTAGCTTTTCTTTACTTATCATTTATTTTTATGTTTTCTTTAATGAAGTGCCTGTTCAGATCTGCTGCTCATTTCTGATTATTTTGTCTTTTTGAGACAGGCTCTCACTATGCAGTTCAGGTTGGCCTCGAGCTCACTTTGTAGCCCAAGCTAGACTTGAACTCACAACAATCCTCCTGCCTCAACCTCCCAAATGCTGGGATTACAAGCGTGTGCCACCACACCAGCTTATTTCTGATTTGAGGTGTTTTTTTCTCTCACTGTTAATGGTTCAGTTTTAAGAGTTCTTTGTATAGTTTGTTTATAAACTGTTCTAATATCTATTTTTTTTGTTTTTGTTTTTGTTTTTGTTTTTTTTGAGATAGGGTCCCTCTATGTAGCTCAGGCTGGCCTCAAACTCACAGCGATCCTCCTGCCTCAGCCTTCTGAATGTTGGCATTAGGGGTGTGTAGCAACATGCCCAGCTGTAGTCAGATATGTTACATACAAAGTATGTGATATTTTAAAAAATAAACTAAGTACCAACTCCTCATGATGAATGTAATCATTAGATACTGCAAACATAGACTAATACAAGAACAAAAAGAAAAAAAACAGAGCCATGTAAACAAAAATAAAATAAAGAACTCATTTTGGGAGTGAGAGGAGGAGAACAGGGGCATGGGAAAGGCTTGGCCCTGGGGCTGGGGCCCCTGAATTCCCTTCAGCTTTTCTCCTTGTCAGCAGTGTGACCTGTTCAAGTCTCAGTCTCTTCCTCAGGAAAATAGAGATTAAATAATACCTCTTTTTGAGAGTGACTATAGGGACTAAATGGTAGTGTGTAAAGATCACTGGTACTTAGTAAAGGCTCTATAGCTGGTAGTTTAACAGAACTCACCTTAGCGGGTTTTATCTCGGCAGCAAGAAGGGAAGCCAAAAGAAATCTAGGCTCTGCTTTCAAACTCTGTCTTTCTCATACTCTCTCCACCAGGGGGCAGCATTAGAAGTCAGGCTGTGCTGGGTGCCAATTTTACCTCTGCTACGTGGTCGGGGGCAATCCTGGGGAGGTGGCTTCATCTCTGTGAGTTCGGGTTTCTCTTCTGTGAAGTAAGGGTGGGGTAAACCAGTCCTCTTCTTCCACTTTGATACCCTTAGTCCATTTGTTTTGTTTTGTTTTCTTGAGACAGGCTCACACTACATAGATCAGGCTGGCTTTGAGCTCACTGTGTAGCCCAGGCTGGCCTTGAACTCATGGCAATCCTCCTGCCTCAGCCTTCTCTGTGCTGGGATTATAGGTATGTGCCACCACACCCTGCAAGTCCATATGTTTTGAACAAGATTCTAGCACTGTCTTTGGGGTCTGACACAGCGCATACGTTTTATTTGTATACATTTTAAAAAAGATGCACCATGGTGTATTAAAAAGACACTGAACTAAGAGTTGGGGCTTGTGTTATTTTAGCCTGACCTTCTTAGGTGATCTTGGGCAAATCTTGATCTCCCTGGATTTTGGAGTCTCAAAGCATTAAAACCAGTGGGGTTCAAAATCCCAATAAAAGGCCAGGCATGGTGGTGCACACCTGTAATCCCAGCACTCAGGAGGCTGAGGCAGGAGGATTGTTGCAGGTTCGAGACCAGCCTGGGCTACAAAGTGAGCTCAAGGACAGCCTGCACTGCATAGCAAGACCCTGTCTCAAAAAGACAAAAGAAAAAAAATCCCAGTAAAAATCATGAAATAGAGATGCTGCAAGAGATGAAGAGAAGAGAATGAGATCGAGGAAGACCTACAGGAGGTTCAACTGTATTTATAAAGCTTTACTTCTGAGTGGATATTTGAAATATATAAGGCAAATGTTTTACTCTGAGAAGTCCATGTCATAGAATATGATGGGCACTGTTCTCTGTACTTCAAGAGGGAAAAGAGTTCCATGAAAGGGAGGGTGGAAGTATGCGGTGAAGATATTCCACAGACGAGGAGGAGAGCGGAGATGCAGTGGAGACAAGGAATATGGGATTTTGCAACATGTTTTCATACCGAGAAATTCAAGGAGAGGGTGGCTGCGATAAGCAAGAAGCAGAGGGTGAAGTCAGGGAAAGGGGAGCGGGTATGGATTCCGTCTTGTCCGAAGCGCGGGTGGAAAGATGCTCCCCGAAGAGCTGTCTGCAGCTTCATCTTGCATCCTGAAACCATCCATTTGTGTGTTTTTTTTTTCTGTCTTTTTGAGACAGGGTCTTGCTATGCAGTTCAGGCTGGCCTTGAGCTCACTTTGTAGCCCAGGCTGGTCTCGAACTCACAAGGATTCTCCTGCCTCAGCCTCCCGAGTGCTGGGATTATAGGTGTGCTCCATGACGCTCAGCAATCATTTGTTTGTTCTTAGTTCTTCTTTTGTAAACAAACTACCTTTCCAGAGTCACATCGGTCCTTGTCCCAGGCAGTAGTCAGTACAGATGCAGGCTGGAAAAGGCGGGCCTGATCCTTTCTTTGATAGAATTAGTCTCTTGGGAAAGTGCACACCTAAGCAACTGATAACACTGATCAATTGCATGTTGGGTGTTGAGACACACACCTGTGATCCCAGCACTTGGGAGGCTGAGGCAGGAGGAATGGTGTGAGTTTGAAGCCAGCCTGTGCTATAAAGTGAATTCAAGGCCAGCCTGAACTTCATAGCGAGACCCTATCTCAGTATACTCCCCCCATTTATTTTAAAGGACCTGGCATATACTTTAACCTTGCTAAATTATTCTGTAATGAAAGACAAAGAAAAATTATCTGAATTATGGAGAAATATGACATGCTTTCAAATGAGTTGATTTAATATTATAACATGTTAGTTTCCTCCCAGTTAATCTACATATTCAATGCAATTCCAGCCCAAATACAAGTTATAAAAATACTGGTCTATGAACAGGTATATTAACTTTGAGAAAACATACTAAAATGGGCATGCTCTGTGCTTCCAAATATTAAAATATTCTACAAAGGGCCAGGGATATAGCTCAGTGACACAAACGCCCGCCTGGCAGGTACAAGGTCCTGAGTTTGATCCCCAGTACCACAAAAATAAATAAATAAATAAAATAATATAAAATATTCTACAAAACCTTAGCCATGAAAAAGTACTTTACTGGCACAAAAGCAAACAGTAATCAGAGGATCAGTAGAGACATTTCCAGACATACCTAGGCATAGAGGAGAACTTAGTAAATGAGAAAGATACCCCAACCCATAGGAAGTAGAATTGCCTAGGAAATAGGATTAAGAGCCACCTTAATTTATGGAAAGAACAAAACAGAATCTAGAATACATACATAAGGGCCGGGGATATAGCTCGTGACATAAGCACCTATCTGGCAAGCACAAGGTCCTGAGTTCAATTCCTGGTACCAAAAAGAAAAAAGCAAAACAGGAAAAAAACACAATAGAATATATACGTAAAACAGGAACTCCAAATAAATAAAAAACTGGAATGTACAAAGTAAGAATTTTTGTGATGTAAAATTGACAGATGTTTTAATTTTTAACTTTTATTTTTTGGTACCAGGAATTAAACTCACGATCTTGTGCTTGCCAGGCAGGTGCTGTGCTGCTGAGTTATATCCCTGACCCTGACAGAAGGTTGTTTAAAGAACAAAACCTTCAAAGCACAAACAAATAGTCAAAAAACAAAACGAAACAAAATCTTCCAAACCTGATTAATTTGATTATACAAAAATGATTTCTACTCAGCAAAGAAAACGCAGGACAAAATAACAGCAAGTGACAGATTAGACTGTCATATTTAAATATTTAAAAATTGTATTTTTAAATATCCCACAAGTGAGAAATTACCTAGGGACTCAAGCTAAATCAGAAAAATACAGGAATCCTAACAGAAAGATGTACAAAGCTGCCTGTTTATAGAAAAGGAATTGCAAAGAACTAATTGGCATGTGAGTAAATGGTCAAACTACTGGTGATCAGAGAAATGCAAGTGAAAAGAATAATTTCCAGAAGATACAGCTTAGATATTGGACTAAAAATTAAACATCAGGATAACGCCGGGTGTGGTTGGGGTATGGGATTTAGGAACTGTCACAGTGGGAACATAGACCAATGCAGCCATCTGAAGACCCACCAGTTCTGCACCTGGATATGTATGTGTACCAGAAAAACTGTCACATATATATGGGGTTGCTTGTGTGGTAACTGAGAGAAAGTAATCCAGATATCCATTATTAGAGCATCTAGAAATCTATCCATCCATCCATCATCCATCCACCTATCCATCAGTCCATCAATCCACCCATCCACCTATCCATCCATCCACCCATCCACCCATCTATCCATCCTTCCCTCCTTCTCTCCCTCCCTTCACCTACGTAGCTACTCACCTCACCCTTTCATATGGAGAAGTTAGAAGCAGCGGTCTAGTCATACATAGAGCAAGATAGCTAGATCTTACAAATATAACCCTGAAAACAAAAATAGAATGAATAGATACAATTTTCAAGCACATGTCCAAATTAGACATAATATAAAGTTAATTCTTTTACTGGTAGTGTGATACCTCACACTCTCCATTCAGAAATAAATTCAATTATATTTGCAACGACAGGTGTTCACTTCAGTTCCACTATTTTTGCCTCTGAAAACAATGCTAAAGTGAAAATCCCTGTATGTGTATTGTTATGTCCTGCTGTTTTACAAATATGGGATAGGAATGGGATTGACAGGTTCAACAGCACATGCAATTAAAAACTATGTATGATAGAAAAATACAGACATGCAAAGTGGAGATTAATGTAGCAAAATAAGCACCCATGCACCCATCCCTCTGCTTTAGCAGCTAACAGATGAGGAGCGATCTCGAGGCTATGGTAGGTAAAGGGACCCATCTGTGCTCTTGTAGGCAATGTCAAGTGCAACCACTGTGCAAGTCAGTTGGGAGATTCCTCAAAAAACTAAAACTAGCAATTCCATTCACCCAATCTATTCCCCGTCTAGGTATCTCCCCACGAGTTAAAGACATCGTATTGCAGTGATGCATGCGTATCCATGTTGACAGCAGCACACTTCATAATAGGTAAGTCTCAGGAGCAGCCTATGTGCCCACCAAGATGAATGGATAAAGAAAACGGTATTTCCACACAGTGGAGTACCGCTCTGCCATAAAGAAAAGCAAACTTGAATCATTTGTAGGAAAATGGGTGCACCGTGAGATCAAAAAGTGAAGTGAAATGAATCAGGCACACAAGCTTAAATATTGCGTGGTTTCTCTTATATGAGAAACCCAAATTTTAAATACAGAACAAAATAAAAGAGAGAGAATAGGAGGTAGGAAAACAGATCTTTCTCAAATGGGAAGAAGATCAAGAGATGGACGGAGGAAAGGAATGAAGATATGTTATCTACATGTACCAACTCTACACAAGGAGGGTAAACACGGCATGCTGCAAACAAGTGCTAATTCACGAGAACCAATAAAACCTTTAAAAAGTAAACAAACGCCTTCTGTGGTGTCCTCTCCACCCCCAACACACACTGGGTTACTCTGAAACAAGCTAGATGTATGTGAAAGGTAGAGACAAGAATTCCTGATGTACGGGATGAGGTATTTGAGACAGAAAACAGAATCAAAGACAGCCCCTCGAGCGTGGGTCTGGACGCTGAAAGACTGGACCGGCGATCAGAGGTGGAGGGTAGGGCAGGGGAGGGCCAAGTGGAAGAGCTGGCGTTTGGTTGTGGACAGATTGAGACTTCGACTTTTTAGGAGGTGTCTCACAGTCAGCTGAATGAAGAGATTTGGAGTTTGAGAGACAGGAAGTGCTTGGAGACGAAACTGGGGAGTCATCATATGTCTCATCCATGGGCCTGAATGATATCAATAGACAGTATGGGGAGAGAGCAGAAAGGCCTATCCCTGTGGTCCCCTGTGGTAGGCAGAATGGCGGCCTCCACAGATGTCTAAACTACCTGTAACTTCCTCACGTAACAAGAGGGACTTTCCATCCAGATGCGATGAAGGTAGAGGAGGTTGAAATGGTGAGATTATCCTGGATTACCACAGTGGCCCAGTCTAATCATGCTGGCCCTTAAAGGTGGAGCACCCTTTTCCGCTATGGTCAGAGGTTGGAGGTCGGAGGAAGGAGTGATGAAGAACCCATCATAGAGATGCAACATTGCTGGCTTTGAAGAAGAAATCCAAGAGCCAAGGAATGCAGGCAGCCCCCAGGGGCCTCCAGGAAGGCACACAGCCCTGCCACCATCTTGATTTGAGCCCTGAGAGGCTTATTGGGACATTGATCTCCAGAACTGTAAACCTAAGTCACCAGCTTTGTGGCGATTTGGGACATCAGCAATAGGAAATGAATGTGCCCTCCTATATGAAGGGATGGAGGAGAAAAGGGAGCAGGGGAGGGACTGGGAAACACCCAGTGAGATCAGAGGAAGAATGAAGATCATGTCACTGATGCTTACTCAGTTACGGGACTTTGGAAGGTGGTGGGTTATCTTTTGAGGAGTTTCTACAAAGGCAGATGAAGAAATGTGATGATAGCTGGATGTGGTGGCCCATGCCTGTAATCCCAGCACTCTGGAGACTAAGGTAGGAGGATCATTGTGAAGTGGACTTTAGCCTACGCTACATAGTGAATTCGAGGCCAGCCTGAACCACAAGGCGAGACCCTGCCTGAAAAATCAACCAACAAGCAAAAAAAATATGACGATAGTTAAGAGATGTTTGTAGTCATTGGCTATGTTTTTCAGCTAATGAGAGTGATACAGAAAAAGTGCATGTTGTAGAGGAAAAGAAAAGAACAGGGTAGAGTCTAGTGGATAAGTGGGGCCACAGCACTTGCCTAGCACAAGGTCCTGGTTCCATCCCTAGCACTGAAAGGAAATTGGATTTTGACAGAGATAGCACAAGTGGAGTAGACAGCAGAAGGTGTGGGTGGTTGGACTGCAGCAGGCTGGCTGTGGCGGGCATCTGTGGACCCTCGCCCCTGTTTGCCCAGGCTCCTGAGTGGGCAGATAGAGGAATAGGAGTTCTGCCCAGGAAGAAGACACAGAATGGTCTTCAGGAAAAGCTAACGTAAGGGGAAGAAGAGTGGAATTGTCAGGTAGCCTTCTAGACCCACTGAACATTCAGCTGTTTCCAGAAAGAAGTAAGTGAAATAGAAAGCACCACCAAAAATAGAGCTGCGAAGAGCGGGATTTCCCCGATGGGATGTGCATGTCTTTTTCCCACCCCACCTCTGCCAGGGAGGCTGAGAGCCCTGGGTTTTGGACTCTCTCTTAGCAGCTTTGTGGCCCCTGGGCTGGGGGCTGTTACCTGCCTTGCGGAGATAGTCTGATGAATATCCTGTTCTGTTTAAGGCCAGATGAAATGAGTTTTTCTGTTCCCAGCTGCACCACACCCCTTGGCGACCTCCCACTGAGTTCTGGTTTCTGGTCTAGACAAGACATTTCGTTTTTTTTGCTCATTTGCATAGCACAGGTTGTTGACTTCAGCCAGATCCCAGTGAGTGCTCACACCTGCCTCGGCCCAGTTCTCAGGCCTGGCCCAGCTCCAATCTTCCCTCCCCAGTGGCACCTTCCTTTCCCGCAAGGAAGTGCAGGTGGCCAAAGTCCTACTTATGAATAACAATGATGAATTTCCCATCTTCCTTTGCTGTGGAGGAGTCTGTCTAGCAAAAGCCCTGGTGCAAGTTGCCACGATCCACACCCTCCAGAGAAGACACAATGATCACCAAGGGCCATTCTTTCATAGTCTCTGGGCAGCCAGGGAAAATGAATAGAACCATAGACAGAAGGGAGGGCAGCAGCATGGGGCTCAAAAGGCCAGGTCAGGGCCCACGTACTCCTAGTCTGACACAGTCACTTTCTGGCTATATACAGATCCTCCCTGGAGGTGTAAAGAGGCAGAGGATCTGGAAAAGTCCAGTTGGGAAGATTTTCATATGCATGTGAAATAGTCTACACTTCCTGTGGAAGCTTCCAGGATGTTGCTCCAATAGGAGTCAATTATTTGCTGTGATAGTCTTAAGAAAGCTCCTTCCTTTCTTCTTTATTCCTCTCTCTGTTTCTTTCTTTCTTCTTTTAGTTTTTCTTGGAGATAGAGTATTGCTTTGTAGTTCAGGCTGGCCTGGAACTCACCATGTACTACAGGTTGGCCCCACATTTGGTGGCAGCTCTCCCGACTCAGCCTCACAGGTTCTAGGATTACATGTGGATGCCACCAAGTTGCTAACTCTTCTCTTACCTGTCCTGCTCCCATCTTCAACAGCCAGAAGCCCTTTCCAGTTTAAAGGCCCTCTTCAAATTTTACTTCCTTTACCAAGGCATCCCCCCCCTTTTTTTTTACCAGTTCTCTTCGGCTTTCTAGTCTCTTACAGCTGTGTGTCTCAGCGTTTTTATTCATTATCTCCTTGCCAGGGAGTCTTTTGTTGCCGTTGTTATTTTCAGGGGCAGTACTGGGAATTGAACTCAGGACCTCATGCTTACCAGGCAGGTGCTGCACCATTGAGCTAAATGCCTAGCGAGGGAGCCTTTTTTAGACATTTTTCTCCCCAGTCACAGCCATGGTAAGGGTGTCCTGGGAAAGGCTGGTGTCCAGGACATTAAAGCCTTAGCGACAGGAATAAGCAATGCCAGGCACATGGCTGAAGATTGCATACCTGATTTTCCACGCTGCCTTGAGTGAGGTTCTGCCCACAGAGTTCCAAGTCCTTTGATCTCTTCTTTTGGCCTGGAAACTGCACTGACACAGACATCAAGAACCTGGCTTAGGCACCAGATGGAAAGCACTAGAACACACAAGGGCCCCATTGTACATGATCAGTATGAAAATGTTAACTTTTGAATCAGATACGCTATAGATTATATATTAGTCATCTGTCAAAAAGGCCTCAGAGTATGTCTTGCCACAGCAGTTTCTGATGGGACAATCACAGTAGAATTTGACTTACAGAAAATATACAAGAATTTGGTGGCTCTATAGGAAGTGTGATCAAAAATACAGTGAATGTTAAAATTTAAAATATTTATTAGCATAAAAGACACATCCATTAATCCCTCTTAAAACACTTGCCCTCCCTTCAAGCTCACTTGTCCCATCATTCTTGCCACTTTCGGGAGCAGTTCTGGAAGTCCTCTTTCACAAATGTTGAATTAGTTGAACTGTCATGGCTGCCTCAGAGTCCTGAATCCATTCAAAATGTTGACCTTCGTGGTCTTCCTGACTTCGGGGAAGAGCCGGGAGGCACATGGCACCAGATCTGGTGCTTAAAGCTGATGAAGACACAGCAAAATGTTATGAGCTTGCCTCTCCCTTGGACGGCACTCAGGAGCAGCAGTCACTGTAGCTTTGATCACATCTCATAAAGACACAAAGCAGAACTGCTTTGGAAGCTGGGGCTCACACGCAGCATCATTTCCTCATTGGACCTGGTGTGATAGTTTGGATCTTGCTCCCCCTTCAGGCCCAAAGCAACAGGACCAAGTGACAGTGAACTGCAATCTCTGAAGCCATGAGCCCAAACACCTCTCTTTCCTTTAAATTGATTTTCTCAGGTCTTTTGTCACAGTAATGGAAAGCTCATCAACACAGTGGTGATAAATATATGTTATTTTATGTTATCTCCAATTTATACTTGTAGGGTTGTTTTAGTAACTTCTTGGGGGATTATATAACACATCCTTAACACAATCTACTGACAATATGGTAGTACTTCATGGAAAATGCTAAAATTTTGTAACAGTAACAGTTTTATCCATCTCTCTTTAGCCTTGATTCAAGTACTGCCATCTATCTTACATTTCCATGTTGTAAATACCACAATATAATGTTATAATGATTGTATAAAATATTTTAAAGAAAGCAGAGCTGGGCATGGTGGCACATGCCTGTAATCCTAGCACTCAGGAGGCTGAGGCAGGAGGATTGCAAGTTTAAGGCCAACCTGGCAACTTAGTGAGACCCTGTCTCAAAATTTTAAGAAGAATGGAGAAGCCACATGTGGTGGCACATGCCTACAATCTCAACACTCTGGGAGGCTGATGCAGAAGGATCTCAGGTTTGCATTTAGTCAGGGCAACTTAGTGAAAGCCTGTATCAAATTAAAAATTAAAAGGGCTGGTGAAAAGACCCAAGGTTCAATCCCCAGTGTAGTGAATTGACAACTTGTGGTCAATTTATAACACCCAACTGAAATGAATAAGCATGGTGCTGGGTGTGGGAGGCCCACCCGAGGACTGTTGCCAGCAGCATAAGAGGCAGAACTGGAAAAGAAGAAAGAAGGCTGTTCGGAGCAGGTAGAAGCTGTTGGGAGCCTGCTGGAAGCAGAGAGAAGCTGTAAGGAGCTGTTGGTTTTCTTGGAGGAGCTTGTCATGCTGGGTTTCCTGATGAACTTGGCTGTTTTCATCCTCCAAGGAGCTTGGGACCTTGTCGCTGAGAATGGCTTTGGTTCACTTTGGAGGGGCTCTGGTGCTCACTTTGAGCATCGCTTCCTGGCTCCAGAGGGAAAGATGGAACACTGCTCAGTCTCCTGGAGAAGCTTGCCACATTGGCTTTCCTGATGGGAACTCAGCTGTCTTCATCACTGGAGGAGCTCGGGACCTCACCATTGCTGAGGATGGCTGTGGTACTTTTCGGAGGAGCTCTGGTTCTTCTTTTGAGCATGGTTTCCTGGCTCCCGTGCAGATCCCTCAGCCTGCTGGCACAGATCCTTCATCCCGCCGGCACAGACTTTCTAGCTTCCATTGCTGACCTTTGGGCCTTCCCAGCGTAGATCTATGAAACAGGCCTGCCTGAGACGTTGTCATGGGCTCTGGGCCTCCAGTTGCATTCATGAGGGGCATTGTTATGAGCTCTAGGTCTTCAGCTGGACTCATACAGGACATTTCCACGGGTTCCTGGCCCTCAGCTGGATTCTTGGTCTATAGTGTGTGGATAGATTTCTTCCACTTGCTTCTATATGATTCTTTGGGTGACTATTATAAATAATCGTATAAAGTATGTGTCCTGTATTATATTGTTCACCTTGCAATAAGCCCCAAGCTATGACACCCAGTTACACACACACACACCCAGAGGCTGGGGGTGTAGCTCAGTGGTAGAACACTTGCCTAGCATGTGTGAGGCCTTGGCTTCAATCTGCATTACCAAGGGGCGGGGGTAATACTATGATGTACTTTGATGAACCGTTCTTTTTTTTTAAAATTCTGCTTTGATTTTGATGATTCTCTTGGATCTGCAAGTTGATTCTTTTTTTAACCAACTTTGAGGGGTTTTCCAGTGTTATTTATTCATGTCTTTTTTCTTCCTTTCTTTTTTTTCTTCTGTGACTGTAACCATATATTTGTTGGGCTGCTTGGTATTTTAAGGTCATGGAAATGCTGATAACTTTAAAAAAATTTTTTTTACCTTGTTGATCAGATAATATTTATTTATTTATTTATTGTCTTTCTTTGAGACAGGGTTTCACTATGCAGCTCAGGCTGGCCTTGAACTCACTTTGTGGCCCAGGCTGACCTCAAACGCTCAGTAGTCCTCCTGCCTCAGCTTCCTGAGTGCTGGGATTATAAGTGTGCACCACTATACCCAGCCAGATAATTTTTATTGATTCATCTTTAGGTTTTGCTTATCTTTTCATCTGTCATCACCAATTTGCTGTTAAATCTAACTAGAAAATTTTGAAATTTCAGAGACTGTAATTTTCAGTTCTAGAATTTCCATTTGGTTCTTATTTGTAGTTTCCATTTCTCTTCTGGGCTTCTCTACCTGCTCACTCATCTTGTTATCATTTCCTTTAAGTCCTGAAACATACAGTATTTTAAAAAAATTTTTTTAAAGTCCCTGTCTGTTTATTGTAATACCCATGTCATCTCATGGTCTGTTTTTTTCTGACTGACTTTTATTTTATTTTATTTATTTTTTTGAGACAGGGTCTCGCTATGCAGTTCAGGCTGGCCTTGAACTCACTGTGTTACCCAGGCTGGCCTCAAACTCACAGTGATCCTCCTGCCTCGGCCTCCCAGTGCTGGGATGACAGTCACGGACCTACTGGCTGACTTTTAAATTACGGGTCATCTATTCCTATTTCTTCCCATGTCCGGTCACTGTTTCATGATGTCCTTGGCATTGTGGATTCTGGGGCCTTCCTCTGAAGTCTTGATATTTGCTGTAACAGGCAGTTAAGCTACGAGATAATCAACTTGAATGGCGGGAGCTTGGATGTATAGTTATGCAGGTCTCTGGAAAGCCAAGGTACTTACCAAGCCGCTCTCCTTTTATAGGAGCCAGTTCCAAACTCTCTCCTCCGTGATGGGTAGCAGTTGAACTCCACTCAGATCTTCCAGGCTGTCAGCGTTTGCTTTCTTCTGGGGTTCTCGGAGTCTCCCCAGGACGTGTGTGGTTCTAGGGGCAGCCAAGGATTTGAAGGGGTTTATTTGCCAGTCCAGGGTTCCCCTCTGCTCTGGCGCCTTGCCTGAGAAGAGGGCTCCCCTTTCAGTTTCCCCACGCTCGGAGCACCATCCTCTGATACCCCAACCCAGCTAGATCGAATCTGAGTCACCCTGAGCTGCGGAGAAGAAAGCAGATAACTCGAGTCTCATTCAGTACGCTTCCATTTTTTCCCATTAGTCAAGTCCCTTCCGGTTTTGGTGACGTCTCCCATGCCTTCAAATTATACACAGCTTGTTGAGAGTTTATCATTGCAATCCCTGGGACATTTAGGCTCATGTTAGCTACTCCTACCATAACAGGAGCCAGGGCTACTCCATTTTATAAGAGGAAAATGGACTATGAAATGAGTGCTTAATCGTGAAAAAAAGCTGGAGGATACTGAAAAAACATAAGGATAATCTCAAAAAACAAATAATCTCAACCACTTGGGGCTCGCCACTGCCAGCATTTTGCTGAACATTCTTCCTGTCCTTTCACCATCAATCTATCGTCTATCTACTATATCTGTCTATCATCTATCTACTATATCTGTGTATCTATCTATTCTATCATCTATCTACTCCCTATCTATTCTATCGTCTCTCTACTATTACCTCTCATCTATCTATCTTTTATCATCTATCTTCTACCATCTCTATCCACTATCAGTCTATCATCTCTCTATCTGCTCATCTTATCCATCATCCTCATCTTGAGGCACCCATGCTTTCCTTTTTTTTTTTTTTTTTTTTTTTTTTTGAGACAGGGTCTCACTATGCAGTTCAGGATGGCCTTGAGCTCACTTTGTAGCCCAGCCTGGCCTCAAACTCTTAATGATCCTCCTGCCTCAGCTTCCCAAGTGCTAGGATTACAGGCATGCACCACCACGCCCGGCAGCCAGGCTTTCTTAATTCTCTTCTTCTCCCATCTCTCAGCGCTGCGCCACACACCCCCCACCCACCCCGCGCAGTTTCCTTTTCTCTATCCATTCTTACAACACCACCTGTGAAGTATTTCAGTAACCACAACCCTTAGCAAACTGTAAGGATTCAAAAAATGTATGCAGAATGACTGACTTTCCCAGGAGGGATAATAATTTTCTTTCTCCCACAGCTGTGTTCTGTGGGAATCACCATAGATGTTTGTTTCTCTTTTCTTGTTTTTTTGATTTTTTTCTGGTACCGAGAATCGAACTCACACCCTTGCGCTTGCCAGGCAGGCACTGTGCCACTGAGCTAAATCCCCAGCCCTTTATGTTTTACTTTGAGATAGGATTTTGCTCAATTGCCAACCCTGGTCTGGAATTTGAGATCCTGTTTCTCTTTTCTTTTAACACACGATAGGTGGTGCTTCCTGGTCATTTTCAGTGCGCTGCGGCTGGGGCCCTGGGACCCGCTTGGGGCAATGAATTGTGAGCTGAGTAGACGTGTGTCCATCTGGACAGACGCTTTCGGGACCAGTGCGTACTTCACGGATTCCTTTCCCTCAGCCAGGCGGTCGGGGGATGAGCAGTGAGCCGCGCAGAAGCCCTCCACCAGCCAGGTCCTGGGTTAAGGGTGATGATAATAAGGAGGCGAGCATCACCCAGGCTGTGGAGGACATGGAGACAAGCATTCCGTAGACCCTGGTTATTTTAAGTCAGGGTTTGGTGACCTGTGTCTGAAAACTGGCCGGGTTCACAAATTTATGTAATGTCTGTTTTCATTTGACAGAGGTAAAGTAGAAGACAGCAATCTTATGACTTGTAAAAATTAAACTATTGAGGACCTGGCCCTTTAAAAAAGTTTACCGAGTCTTCTCTTACAATGTTGAAATTTGGGGCTTATTGATACTAGGTGTAATCTAGACTGTTGTAACCATCACATAAATTCTACATTTCCAAGTATCAGCCTGGAGGGAGGAGGAGGTCATAGTAAGGCCAGGTGCAGTGCCCCAAGGGACCCAAAGAACTAAATCTGTGTTTCTAAGGCTTTTTTTTTTTTAAATTGAGACGGGGTCTCACTATGTAGTTCAGGCTGGACTGAGCTCACTCTGTAGCCCCGGCTGGTCTGGAACTTGCAATGATCCTCCTGCCTCAGCCTCCTGAGTGCAGGGATTACAGGCTTGTACCACCATACCCAGTTTAAGGCTTTTTTTTTTTTTTTGGACTGGGAATTGAACTCAGGACCTTGCGCTTTCCAGGCAGGTGCTGTGCTACTGAGCTACATCCCAAGCCTAGGTTTAAGGCTTTTAAAAATGTATTGTAATTATTTTTTTAAACTCACATCGTTCTTAGTTTTTTTTCTTCAGTCATAAGGGATGGACCCAGGGGCTTGACCATGCCAGCATTTTACCACCGAGGTACATCCCCAGCCTTTTATGTTTTATTTTGAGGTAGGATTTTGCTCAATTGCCAGCCCCAGTCTGGAACTTGAGATCCTCCTGCCTCAGCCTTCTGAGTAGCTGAGGTTACTGATGTGAGGCACCAAGCCTACCTTACTGTTTAAAATGTGTTTTGTTTTGTTTTTTTAAATCAAGACCATTGAAGCCACCAGGTGTGGTGGCCCATACCAGTGATTCCAGTACCCAGAAAGCCAAGGCAGGAGACCAGGCCATCCTGAACTGCACCAAAAAGCCAAACAAACAAAAAAGGACAATGAAGCAGCATGGTGTGCCCCAGTAGTTCCTGCCAGTCAGGAAGCTGAGGCAGGAGCATTGCCAGTTTGAGGACAGCCTAGGCAGTATAGCAAGACCCTGTCTCAAAATAAAGTGACAAGAACTGGGGGTTGAGCTCAGGGAAGGGTGCTCGCTCAGCATGTATAAGGCTCGAGGTCCAATCCCTAGAACTGAAAAAGAAAAGAACATAAATGTAATTCTGAGGAACGTTTTACTTGGCTGGTGAAAGAGCCACTGTTTCTGATTTTGTCTTAGCTCTCTGGTGAATGGGGTGACACCAACTGTGCTCCCAAGTCTTTGGAATCGGCGCCCTTCTTTTCGGGTGCCGCTGAGCCCCTGCAGCCTCAAGAAGATTGCAATCTGCTTCCCGCGGGGCTCCCACAGAAAGGTGACCTCCTCTGGCTGCACATCACGCTGCGGAAGCTGGAGGCAGGACTGAGCCAGGGGATGCAGCCCAGGGCAAGCGTCTTGTGAGGGGAAAGCTGCTGAGACCACAGGGACGGCCAGCCGGGAGGAAGTCTGCGGGAGCCATTTGTCTCTGAAGGAATAAAGCTAGCTTTTAAAATCTCATTCTGAGGTGCCAGTTACACAGAGACCCCAGGACCGAGGAGCCCACGCCGCATCCCGGCAGCAGGTCCTAGCTCCGCCCTGCCCATCCTTGAGCAGCTGTGGGCAGTGGTGTGGTCCCCTGGCTCACTGCCTACCCCGGAAGCATGAGGAATTGGGTGACAGACCCTGGAAGGTGCTTCCGACCGTTTTGGAGAAATACAGGCACCAAAATTAATAAATGAAGGGGAATCCCTGGCTTTCAGAAAACCTCAATATATCCTCAGAATTTTTCTGTGCGTTAAATCAGAATGAAAATGAGACCAGTCCTGTCTCTAACTCCTTCTGTTGGCGGAGGGCGTGGCTTTGATACCAGAAACTGTCATTCGGATGTTACAGATCCACAGGTTAAGTGTCAGGTGGCTTCCAGATGTCCTCTCGGCAGTGTGGGCCAGGGGATCAATTTTTCCAAGATATTTTCATGTTAATGAGCATGCAAGAACACACTTCTGCAAATCAAGATAGACTTGAAAATTTGGGGCCATTTGGTTATGAAATAAGCTCTTATTCTACTCTTTAAGAGGAAAAAAAAGGGTCGGGGGAGATCTCGTCATTTTATACAGGGCCAGTTAATGTCATCCAACCACTCCTGCCTAGAAGCCCCGTCCCTAAACCCTGGGCCACTCTTGGCAAGGCCAGATTTTTTAAAAAGTGTTCAAAGGCAGTCTCCAGAGTCAACCAGTTTGAGTTCAAATCTCGATGCATCTGTGGAGATGGGCTGGGTTGTAACCCTTCCTAAGCGTTTGTTTCCTCATCTGTATAATGGGTACCTCTCACAGGTTGTTAGGATTAATTGCAGAAAGCAAGTCACCCCCTCAGCGCTGTGTCTTGTCTGGAGGAGAAGAAGGAAGTAGCAAACCTCTGCGACTTTCCTACCTAAATGGAGGTGGTTAGGTAGATTCTGTGCCAGGAGACCCTCAGACCCGGTGGTTACCTACCCTTCTCCAGCTGCCTCTTGT
Organism: Chinchilla lanigera; assembly: GCF_000276665.1. Classification (NCBI taxonomy): domain Eukaryota; kingdom Metazoa; phylum Chordata; class Mammalia; order Rodentia; family Chinchillidae; genus Chinchilla; species Chinchilla lanigera. Next base: position 455,042 of record NW_004955424.1, read on the forward strand.
TATGGGGTTCACTGTGACATTCCCCCCCCCCCCCCCCGCAGCACCGAGAGGAAACGGTGACAGCCAGGGCCCTGGGCCTTCTGACCCAGGCACCCCCTACCCCTTTGGGTGGCCGGTAGGGAACAAAGCAAAGACACATTCTGCAGGCAGGAGAAAACAGAGCATTCAAGGCCCAGCGTAGACAAGGCCTTGGGCCGGCGACCTATTGTCTAAGTCCTTCCCCCGACCCAAGATACATTCCCTTCCCCTCCGGTGCTGTGGCCCCAAAGTCCAGACAGGAGGCATCAAGACCTAGTAACAGCGCCGCTCTCTCCACCTCTGCCTCCTCTCCTCCCTCCTTCCAGGGACTTTCTCACCGGGCCTCCTGGGTTAGGAGTCTGTGGGGGCTTCCACCTGACCCGACCCGCCCTTCCGCACCACCTGGGGACCGAGACTCCCTAAAGCCGAGCTGGGGGCGCTGCCAGGTGCAGAACAGTAAGCGGCGAGCTGGGGGCGCGGCAGCTGCGGGTTGGCGGCGGGCAGGGCGTTCAGCAGCCGGGTCTGCGCAAGCTGGTGGCGCTATGGGCTGCGCCCTGGGGCACCCGCGACATCAAAGGCCGGAGCTGCCAGCGCGGTCCAGGGGCCCGGGAGGGGGGGCGGGTCGAGGGCAGCAGCGCGGCCTGCTCCCCGGGGCAACATGAAAACCCTCCGCTAGGAACCCCGGTCGCTTTCCTCTTCCCGGCCAGCTGAGCTCTCCCGCCCTGGCTGGGCATCTGGGCGGCCCCAGGGCACCCGGCGACAGTCTGAAGCCGGGCTGGCGCGGCTGTGTTCCAGGCTTCCAGTCGCGTTTGCTCCGAGAGCCACTGGTGTAGGGCAGGGTCACTGGCCCCGGGGCTGAGAACCTGGGTCCTTCAGTTTTCCCACCGGGAGAGGGAAGGGTGGGCGTGGATGGGGACACCCAGGCAGACCACACAGGGGGAGGTGGGCCCGGAAGGTAGTGTCACACCCTGGAGCCAGCGCGCCCCTGTGCCAGCCGTGGCTGCCTGGCCTGAACTCGGGCTGCTTCTCCCATGTTGTCTGAGTCTACCGGAGCAGCTAGAAGCCCAGAGGTAAAAAAATGTGGACTCTCCTGTTTTCCAAATATTGGCAGTGCCTTCAGCGTCTTAGAGGCATTGCTTGGGCCCTGCTGCAGGTAGAACAAAATGCATGCATCTGAGTCTATGTATTTCTAAATCTCAGGACCCAGGCTGCTCTGAACAAATACTCTGTGATCCTGACACGGGTGTGGAGGCTGCTCTACCACAGAACAGCAGAGCTTCCCTGAAAATATGATTAGCAGGAAAATACGATTAGTCGCAGGAAACTATTACTGTTCCTTGCACTCCGCCTCTGCTGTTCTCTCTCGTCCATCGCATGAAGGAGCCCCGTTGTTCTCATCACGGTTTGGATCTAAAAAGTGCTGACCCACAGAATCATTAAGCAGCCTGCTGAAAGCCCCTGCCAGGGCCAACCTGTGCGCTGCCATCTCCTCAACCACAGCTTCCTGGTCTAGGCCCACTCTACGAGGCAGCTAGTGTTTATCGGGTGTTTCTTCCTCCGGGCCAGACTTTGTTCTTAGTCCTTTACACCTATCGACCCTTTTGATCCTACAACAAACCTCCAAAGTGGGTCGGCCGGGTTCGTGTCTCTCGTTTTGCAGATGATGAACTAGAAGCCCAGGTAGCACGCTGTTGGTTGAGGAGCTGGGATTTTGAACTCAAGCAGCCTCGCTGTCCCCTCGAAGGACCACTCTTTACCTTCTCCCCTGCTGGCAGCGCTAAGCCTCATCAGATGGGGTCCTTAGGAATGTGGCAGCTCAGAAGGACATAAAGAGCCCAGCTGAAGGAGTTGAGCGGGTCCCGAGCACAGGGAACTCTGACCCCGCCTGGTCAGCCCCCCTGCAACAAGCCCGCTAATGTAGCCAGTCGGGCTTCAGGTGTCACGGAGTTTGACAGCTTGAACAAAGGAGGTGCCATCCGGAGAAGATGAAAGGGCAGAGCTATTTATTTGAGGATTAGGGCTTTGAGAAATGTCTGTAACTCTGCAGGCTGCATTTCAGCTTCTTATCCTCCTTGTTCCTGACAGAGTGTTCGCAGGGCTTTCGGGGGTAAGAATGTCCGTAATCTGGTTTAATGTTACCCGGCTTTCTGGGTGAGGAGCTGCCTCCCTCCCACACAGGGCTTGCTCCTAGCTCTCCTCCGGATGGAGCACTGAACCAGGAGTCAGCCTCTCGGAGTGTCCTCTGCAGCCACAGAAACTCCCCTCACCTTCTCGGATTCCAGAGCTTCTCTTGTATTGGCCAACACGGTGGCCACTTGCCAGTGTGTCTTTCACTCCGGGGACACTTCCCGGATCTGGTGGCCACGTGTGGCAGTGGCTGTCATACTGGATGGTGCAGAGGTGGGAAATCTCTGTCACTGTTTTGTGCTTGTGATGGGACTGGATAATCCTAAAGCCTTTGACCACTTTTTTCTGTGTCCGACACACGAGCAGTCATTACTCAGTACTGAGGGAGAGTAAGCAGGGACAGCTGGTATCGACCCGCGTCCTGGGCTGCAGTGAGCTGGCCACAGAGCAGGTCAGTTCTCCCTGTGGGCAGTACAGAGACCTGCTGTCAGGTTGGTGATATAGTTTGGCAGGGAGCACTCCCTCTCTGTCGATCTCCCTGGCTCATAAAGGAAGCAGCACTGGGTCACACTATTCGGGGGTAAAGGTAATAATATTATTGCAACTTCAAGAACTCTCACACCCAGTACCAGCCTGCTGTTGTGATGGAAACATCACAGAGATGTCATCAGCTAACAGTAAAGTCACACATTTCTCTAGTGTTAGCCCACCCCAGGCCCCGCCCTCAGCCCGGAGCACGTTGTAACTCACGCGCCCTCAGAACCATGTGGCGACCCTGGCATGACAATTACCCCCTTTTTACAGATGAGGAAGCTGGGTTCTGGGACATTCGGCTGTGTATGCACAGCAGTACAGGTTGAGTAAGTGCTGGAGCTGGGATCAGGGTTGCTAGATAAAATCCAGTGCTGAAATTGTCCTGGGCCCCCTGTTTGCACTGAGACACAAGTCCAGGTGTTCGGGTTCCCCAGCGCGTATTCAGGGGCCTCCATTTTGCTGCCTTTTTAAAAGAGAAAGTGGTAAGCCGAGTGTGGTGGTGCACACCTGTACTCCCAGCACATGGGAGGCTGAGGCAAGAAAATCTCCATGAGTTCGAGGTCAACCTGGGTTACACAGTGAGTTCAAGGCCAGCCCGGACTATATAGTAAGACCCTGTCTCAAACAAACCAATACATGAATGAATGCATGCATGAAAGAGGAGGGTCATTTCAGGTGTTGTCTCCTGCCACAGGGAGAGCCTCCTTGGGTCTAAGCAGCTCACCCAAGGCCACCTCCAAGCCTTCACTCTCAGGTGCACAATCGCCACCCAGCGCGTGAGGAACCTGAGGTACACACGGTTCAGCTCATGCAAACTGACAGATGACAGCTACACGAAGGACGCAGGTTTCCTGTGCTAAAGCATAAGCCCTCCTCCACCCCTAGAGAAGCGGGCTCCACTGTTCCCAGAGCCCCAGCACCCCCAGGGGAAGCCCCTCAACACTAGCTTTAAGGTGGACCCCTATAGGCCGGCTCGTGCATGAGAAGACCTAGGAGTAAGCTTTAGCACCGTTTCGTGAGCCCACTCCAGATCTGCAGGATCTGAATGTTCAGTACGTTCCCCAGGAGTGTTTTGGGCCCCAGGTTTCACGACCAGTGTTCACAGGCGCTGCCTGCTCTCAGGCAGTTTCCTTCTTCTTTAAGGGGCCCCACGTACCCCACCCCACCGCCTGCTGCCTGCCTTGTTACCCTGAATCCCTTTCACTTTCCTCCACCCGTGGCTGCTTCCTCAGTTCGTCTGGTTTATTCTTCCTACCCCAGAGCTGGCTCCAACCCTCTGTTAGCGTCCTCACAACTCATTCCTATGCCACCTCTGCTATCCTAGGATCTTAACAGCTTAGGTTTGGGGTGAGGACTCAGAGAAAACCCCTCGTTCTATTGATGGAGGGAAAGGCTTGAGGAGATGGGGCGGCCCTCCTGAGTTATAGAAACGGCGCCGAGGGAGGTCACCGGCAACACCTGGCCTCCTAAAGCCCAGGCACACACATCAGATACCTTGTATTTACAGAGACAGAGCCTGTAGCCCCAGCATAGGTTTGGTCTCAAACCAGAGCTGCTTTGTGAGTTTTCACTCCTGCTCCTGGGATGGTTTTTAGCAATCAGTTGATGACTAGTTGACCCAAATCAGTTGGCCACAGCCTAGGATTCCCAGAGTGTCTAAAATGCGAAGTAAGTAGGTCTGTCAACCACACCATTGGCTGGGTGTGGGCTGCAGCCTCCCTCTTTGCTGACCACTGAGGCTGACGAGGTACAGGGGGTGGGGTTGGCTGGGTGCCTTCGTATGGGCTCAGCTCAGAGACAAGGCAAGCATCATTATTTCCCTTTAAGAACCTGCCCTAGAGCTGCTAGTGATGAGCAGCTCAGCCTAACCTAGAAAGGCGTTTTATGCGTCCACGGCATCCTCAGAACTTTGGGTGTCCTGGAAGAGGAGCAAGGAATGCGTGTCACCTTCGGTTAAGGTAGAGGCTCCTTGCTGGTGTCCAAATCGAGAGGACCAACCTGCAGGCACAAGGCCCTAGGGACCCTGTGCGTGTGCAAGGTGAAGACCTGCATGTGCTGAAGACAGACTAAGTGCTGAAGGTGGGGGCCCTGCCAGAACTGAAAGATACCCTGGCAGCCCAGCATTGGACCTGGGAGTACTTCGGGAACTTTCGCTGCCGCAGACAGTGTGTGGGGAGACCTTCAGGCTGGAGGGAGCCGTCTGGATTGCCCAGGACTGACTTTGGATGGAAAGGGGAATGTTGGGCAATTTAACTTTCTCTGCGTCTGTTTCTTCACTGGTGAACCAGCAATGGCTTTATCTGTATTGTGGGATTGTCTAATGTACTTAAATTAGATATTCCAAGTTAAATGGCCTCATTGAAGACCAGGCGTGGTATAGAGAGGGTCACCATGTCACCCGGCCAGCTGAAACAGTGAGTTAAAAAAATTTACTCCTACCGTGGACTTGGTTTAGAATCACAGGGCAGACACTGAACCTTGATTCTTATCACAGTGTGGCCCTTTGTGGATGCCTGGAAAAAGAAGGGTAGTAGGAAGGACAGACAGGAGCAGAGAATAGACAGAAAAAAAGGAGAAGAAGATGAGTGTGGAGGCAAATACCTGTAATCCTAGCACTCTGGGAGGCTGAGGCAGGAGGATTGCAAGTTGGAGCATAGCCTGGGCAATGTAGCAACTTAGTGAGACCCTATCTCAAAATAAAAAATAAAGGAAAGGGCTGGAGGTGTAGCTCTGTGTGAGGCCCTGGGCTCAATCAGGAGTACCCTGAAAAAAAAAAAAAAAAAAAAAAGGAGACAGAAGCAGTAAAAGAGGAAGAGAAAGAATCTCTCCGACATAAGAGCCAGGGGGAAATACTTTATGCTCACATTTGACAAGCCATTCGTGGCCCACACAAAGGAAAACGATGCTGTAATAGATAATTATTTAGATAGTATCTGCGTAATCAGTCCCAAATGGTACTCAATTACTAGAGAATTAGAAATCCTTAATTATTGGTGTGCAATTTCAAAAGGCGAGCCTAGGAAATATGCAAATGCTCCTGCCTGGTGCGCAGGTGGGACGCAGGCGTGCCAGGCGGCTGCCATTCTTTCACCTGGGGGAGGCGCGGGGGCGGAGAGCAGCTGGGACAATCGCAGGTTTGTGGAGAACAGCTGGAGATGCAGGAGACACAAGTGGAAGCTGCACTGTGCCCGAAGCCAGATGTGAATAGTTGTGTCTTACCCGTGGCTTTTTTTTTTTTTTTTTTAACTTTAAGAAATAAGAGAAAGAAATGAAAAATCACAACCATGGTGCGTGCCGAATGAATGAATGGGGGGGGGCAGCTTTTATTAATTTACTTCCTGTTCTTTCTTTCCCGGTGGCTCCGTTTCACAAGATGGAGAAAATAAGAATCAGGTCTAGAAAAGGGGATGCTGACGATGCTAAAGGAACACCCAGTGCTCTGCATTATTTTGGGTATGTGTTACAGTTTATGTAACCTCAATAGCTACCCGCAAGGATGCACTATTATTATTATTCCCATTTCTGTGGGTGAGGAAACTGAGGCCTGCGTTCTATGGAGTGTGCTCAGGGTCACAGGGCTGAGTGGTGGAGCTGAGAGTCCCAGCGAGTGGTCCGGTTCTAGAATTTGGGTTTCTAACCAGTGGGCAACACTTCCGCTGCACTCAGCGTCTGACCCTGGAGCAGTGTGGTGTGGCAGGGAAGAGGCGTTTTCTTGAAGCAGAGGTGCCCACAGAGGCCATCTCTGGTGTCTGTCCCTGGCGGTTGTGGTGTGAGTGTTGCGGTTTCCTCCTCTCCCCTGGAATGTGCTCCCCAGTGACCCCCACCAGCTTCCTCAAGGGAGTAACGCCCGATGATGCGTAACTTCTTTAGAGGGTCCTGATGTGATGATGTCTATTCATGAGCAGGACCCTGTCCTTCCTAAACTCCAGGAAGACTCCACTGCAGGGCCAAGGGCTCCTCCAGACAGCTCTGATGTACAGCGATTTCTGTGTGGCCACACTAGAGCTATGCCAATGGGTGACCTCGCCAATGACCCAACGAGACCTTAACTGAAAACCAGAAGCTCATCTGCAGTACAGACTTAGGGCCCGTTGCTAGAAACAGGCGCTTTCCCACTGATGAGCTGTGAAACGTGGCGACAGTAGATGCGGAGGAGGTCATGTGGGCATTCCCTGGGGCTGTGTGCCCACCTTGCACAAGTGCCCCCCAAGCTGAACGCATGCTGTGTACATAGGCATGGGGGGTGTATTTTGCCTTGACTGGCATCAGGATGGAGGTGGCTTGGAGCATCACCCAGGAGAACCGAAGGGCTCTGCTTCTGCCTCCATCCGTGTGACTTTGGATCTGTCAGCTTCCTCTCTGGGTCTCGTTAGGTCACTGTGCAAGATGCAGGAGTTAAAGGAGGTGTTTCCACCTGGAAAATAACTGAGGATCTCCAGAGATGATATGGGGACCACCCCCTTAGCAGCCCCTGCAAAGCAGATCCTCCCAGACCCCAGGCCCCAGTCCTCCCTTCTACTCCAGCTGCCACCCTGACGCAGCCACCCATGAGAACCAGCTCTGCCTCCCTGTTGATGTTGCAACACCTCCCTCCTCCCCCCATCTTGCTGTGGGGCCAAAGCCACAAGCGAGTAGGCATGTCCAAACCTTGGTTCTCACAGCACCGCCAGGCGGGCTGTTCTCGGAGGTGAGCCCATCCTGACCCAGACTCTAGCCGGGCTCGCTTATCTGCAGACGGCTTTGTTCCTCCAGGCCCTGCACGAGACTCAGACCGGGTTTCAACACAGCCCCGTAGATCTCAATCGCAGACCTACCCCGTCCCAGGGCACAGCCTCGGGCACCTTGCTCACACTCTGAGACTCAGCTCTTTGTCTCCAGGGACGGAGACAGCCACCCCCTCCTGGGTTTCCCTGGTCCCAGGCAGAAGTGGCAACAGCAGCGTGGGGAGGGGATTGCACAAGCTTCCTCTGGAGGGGCAGTGAGAGCATCTATTTATTATTTTCCCGCTGCTTTATTGGGCTCGCAGAGTATGGCATGGTGAGAAAGCTTCAGGAGCTCCTGACACTGGGGTTCTCCACACCTGGCAGGGACTGGCAGGGGCACAAGTGTGGTTTGAGGGTTCAGAGTCTCAGCACTGTGTATGACAGTACCAACCCCAAGGTCTCATGGTCCTTGGGGGACACTCGACTTGTAGTCTTCATAGAGGGATTGCTATTTAGGGGGGATCAGCCAGGCAATCTCGGCACATTGTCTGTGCTGAAGGACGGTACAGAGGCATCTCCGCGCTGGTTCACATTTGGCCAACAGTGAACCTTCACTGACAATCTGAGTTAACAATGACATTAAGAGAACCTAAAATAGAGTAGCAAATGCACAACCACTCAGGGCTCCCCAGAGATCAGCAGCCACAGCCCCGTCCTCCCTGGGAGATGGTTCTCAATTCTTCCTATTCCTTCTCTCTAAGCCTAGACGCCTTCAAGGCCTTGTCCATCTCCCACGGCCCCCACTCACCCCTCCCTGGCCACCCGGGGCTCTCGATCCCATTCTGAGCAGCTGTGGCTTGCCCAGCCGCCCCCGTCCCTTGGCCCTCCACCCTGCCATACTGTCTATTGTTGGATCTCTCCCTCATCTCTGTGTTATCTCTCTAAGGAATCTCCACGACTGAGAAGCCTATCTTTTATTTCTTTTGGAGCCTGTCTTCCACTAATTCCTGGCAGAACGCTGATCACTAAGTTAGGCTTAATAAGTGTGCACTTGATTGGGAAAGATAGCACATTGTCAATAGATAAAAAGAAGCCAGAGGTAGGGTGCAACTGTTCCAATCCCACAGAAGAGACAGATGTGCTTCCAGTTGTTGCTGCCTGAGCTCCTTTTTGTCCCTGGCTTCCTCCTTGGGGCTTCGGTGACTAGTGCTCTCTGAGGAGCAATGCCGCATGTCACCTTCCCACCCAAGGGACTTTGAACCACTGTGGATTTTCCACACCTTTCACTGTCTTTGCTACTCATCTATTTTTTTGGAGGGGGGGTACTGGGAATCAAACTCATGACCTTGTGCTTGCCAGGCAGGCGCCGTGCCGCTGAGCTATATCCCCGGCCCCGCCACTCATCTATTGATACGACAGGTAACATGATGTGGTGTCCCCAGCACCCTGGGACTCCAACTGGCCAGATAGAGCAGAGCCCCCAGGGCAAAAGTCATCCAGTGTCACCATAAATCAGCTCTGATGTGTACATTAGTTCCAGGGATGTAACAGCAAACACCACAGACTATGTCGCTTGAGCAACAGGCATTTATGTCCCACAGCTCTGAGCAGATAGAAATTCAAAATCAAGGTGCCTGCAGGTTTGGTGTCTTCTAAGTCCTTTGTCTTGAGCTGGCGTCCTCGTGTGCCCTCTTGTGATCTTTTCTCTGTGTGCACATCCCCGGTGTCTCTCTGGGTCCCTATTTCTCTTCTTATGAGGACAGCCAGTCAGGTTGAATTAGGGCCCACCCTAACGTCTCAGTTTAACTTCATTATCAAATGCAGTCACACTCTGAGGTGCTGTGGGCTCGGACTTCAGTATACGAATTTTGCGAAGACAGAGTTGAATTCCTAACAATGTATGAAGTCCCTGAGATACAGGGATTTGTTTGTTTCTGTAGTAGAGCCTGCCATAACTAATTCGATCCTATTTTACTTACATTTCAGAAACAAAGATGTTCTCTAGATCGGAAACACAGAAGACAAAAAGAAATGATCTTAGTCTGATATAGGTTCAAAGTGCAGTCCAAATCACCTGAGATGCTCATTTAAAAGACCCCAGCCCCCTGGACCTCCTTCACCAGGCTTTGCTGGACAGGACCTGAGCATCTGCATTCCTAGGTCCCAGGTCACTGGAAAGCACAGGTTGTTTTCAGAAGTGCTGATCCCACTACTTTAAATGGCATAGTTTCTAGCTCAGAAGTCTGGCTGTACATTAGAACTGCATGAGAAGCTTTTTATAAATCGTGATTCTCTGTCTTATGTCTGGAGAACCATTTTTAATTGGTCTGCAGAAGAGCCTAGGTATCATCGTGTTGTTGTTGTTTAAAGTTTCCTCTGATGGTTTTAACATGAACACTTGGGCCAGGGATATATCTCAGTGGCACAAGCACCTGCCTGGCTAACATGAGCAACTGACCTGGATTAGTTGTTTAAAAGCATTTTCAGTCCTTATTTCAGAGGGTTCAATATGAAGGAATAGGTGGATGTGGTGGCACACACTTGTAATCTCAGCACTTGGGAAGCTGAGGCAGGAGGATTGCGATGAGTTGAAGACCAGCCTGAACTACATAGCAAGACCCTGTCTCAAAACAAAACCCAAACTAGCAAGGAATCGTTCCAGGATGGAGACATGAGCAGGTACAGACGTAACTGGGGTCAGGATTTAAGAGTGTAGGACCTGCAACAACAACACCTGATTCTCTTTCATCTCTGGTCCTTCCCTATTCAGACGGTGCCACCTGAATGCAGCACAGGGTACCATGTGTGCGGGTGCCTCATGCAGATGAAGGGACAGTTTCCAGCAATAAGGGACTTCACGTACACAAAAGAGGGGCTGCCTTTAACACGGTGAGCTAAGAAAGGATATTTTGGGTTTTGTCTTTTTGAGGCAGGGTTTCGCAATGGAATTCAGACTGGTCTTGAATTTACCATGTAGCCCAGACTGGCTTCAAACTTGCAGCGATCCTCCTGCCTCAGCCTCCTGAGTGCTGGGATTATGGATGTCCACCACCACACCCAGCTGAAAGGATATATCTTGTCACTAAGCTTTGCATATGCCTTCTCTATAGCAAAGGGGGCTCAACAGTCATTCCTATCTCACAGTCACTGTGAGGATTAATTTGATAAACTTGAATTACACACCCATGCAAAGATTCACTGTACACAAAACCTTTGGCTTTTTAATTTTACCTGATGAGCCTCGTGTAGTAAATTCATGAGGCTTTACATGATTTTCATATAGTGGGTTGAATTGTGCACTCCACCATCTGTGTCTACCTGGGATGGTAAGTTTGATCCTATTTGGGGAAAGATGAGTGAGGTCATCCTGCATTTAGAGTGGATCCTAAGCCAGGGACAGGCGTTCCTACAAAAGTTGAGGAAGGTGAATGTGAAGACAGAGGCAGCCACAAGCCAAGGAAATACAGCAGTTGCTGGAGCTGATAGAACACAGAAGAAACATTTGTTCAGAGACTTTGGAGAGAATGAGGCTCTGCCAGCACCTTGACCTTGGGCCTCTGGCCTCTAGAACTTACAGAGAATAAATGCCTGTTCTCTTTTTTCTGGTTTTTCTCCGATACCGGGAACCGAACTCACGACCTTGCGCTTGCCAGGCAGGCGCTTTGCCGCTGAGCTAAATCCCCAGCCCCTAAATGCCTGTTCTTGAGGCAGGGTCTTGGTCTGTAACCTAGGCTAGCCTTGAACTCGTGATCCTCCTGCCTCAGCCTCCTAAGTGCTGAGACTGCCTGTTGTTTTAAGACACCAAACCTGTGGCCATTTGCAGTGGCAGCCCCTGGTAACTCACACACTCATGGTCATATTTGAGCAGAGGGGTTTAGAAACCAGTGGGCACTGCCGGGGTGATAACCAGGTGCACAGTCTGATGGAGAAGACAGAATTGAGGTCTTTACCTATTTCAGGGGCTGTCAGAGGAGAGAGAGAACAGGACATCGAGTTCCATTCCCTTGAGATGGCTGCACACTTCACCTGCTGCTGCTTCTCTCCTCCCCAGGATGAGCATTTCTGAGCATGGACTCCATGTCCCTTTCTCGGCCTTCAAGGAACTCACACTCTAGGTGAAGAGTTCACAAAAAGCAGGTAACCGGGAAACAGAGCAAAGACCAGAATTCTGTTTGCTGTTCATGCCCTGCTCAGGGGGAGATTTAAGTTACCAAAGGGCACCCAGGACAGGCTTGTGCTTTGAGTGAGTAGAAAGACTCTTATTTCACCCCATAGGGAAACAAATGTCAGAATTACTGTAAATGTAGGTTAATAATAAAAAGATTATTGGGGGAGAGTTCCAAATTGTTTGCCTAAGTTTATTAATTTTTTATTATGTTCTCCTATGGGACGTTGCTAAGTGGTCACAGCAGACTATAATTTTTATGTGCACGTGTGTTATGTGTTACTGTGGAATCAACCTGGGCAATGCTCAGCTACATCCCCAGCCCTTTTTGTTTTGAGACAAAGTCTTGCTAAATTGCTCAGGCTGACCTCGAACTTTCAATCCTCCTGCCTCAGCCTCCTGAGCAGCGGAGATTACAGGCGTGCCTCACGAAGCCCAGCATAGTTTTTACTTTTAAAGGTACATTGCAAGAAATTTGTGACTTTTTCTCTGCCACAAGGACCCCATGAGAAGCTTGGGTGGTTGAATCACAAAGCATTACTATCTAACTGGGGATAATTTTCTTTAATTGAAGACAAAATACCTCTGAGGAATCAAAATGCCTTTTGATTGCTACTTTGTAAACCCAGACCTTTGAAAGACCGTGAGAAGCAGAGAAAGCATTTTCAATCTTATAAAAGGAATTAAGTGGAAAACAATAGGCTTCCCTTGTAAACAAAATCTCTTATGAGTTAGCTTTGGTAGAATACAGCTTTTCTGCAAGGTAAAAGATACCACCAATTATGGATGTACCTGTATTTGTAACGAAGCTGGGAAATTACAACAACACATGCGTTTATCAGGTTTTTTTGTCACATAGCTGCGGATGCAGGCTGCTGCATAGGCCCTGGTTATGGAGATGTTATTTGTCCTTGTTGACTTCCCCTTAGTACAGTGAATTTGTTATAAAGCTCTGCCCCCAAGAAATTTGTTCTGTAAAGTAGTGTGTGACAAGGAAGAGACCAAGGTACAGAAAAGCAACCCTCTCCTTTCTCCTCGGAGAATACCTATTTAGGAGCAATACAAATCATCAGCAGTAGAGATGTAAAAGCAGAGACGGCCCAAAGACTTCTTCCTCTTGCCATAGCGGTTGGCAAAGAGGAGCCATCCAGAAGCTGCTGGCGAGAACCTCCCGCGCCTTCTCTAATGGCCTGAAATCTTGCACAGAACCACATCCAGGGCCCCGGATTTACCTGAACAAATAGACAGAGACTTTCCAAAGCTGCAGTCTAAATGCTGTTTACACTGTAAATAAGAAAGACACAAACAGCTCTCTGATGAGCTACTGTCACATCTGGGCTGCCGCGTGGGAACAGAGGCGAGGTAGGGAGGCTTGGCTGCCTGGGAGTGCTGAGATCTACCCCCACCCCCAGAACTTGGGAGATGCCACAGATAAGCAAGCTGGAAGTGAGGGTTCTCTGAACCTGCTGAAAACAACGCAGGGCTGGTGTCCTCACCTATTTCTCTAAAAGTCAGCCGCGTGGGAGCGTAAAGGAGGAAGCCAACAGCTCCTCAGTAGCTGGTGTTGGTGCAGACATCTCTGCCCTTTGGTCGAGCCGTTGCGTGCACAGGCCCAGGTGGGAGCGTTCTGTCGGGGCTGGTGAGGCCCTCTGGTCAGCACCCGCGGAAAGGTCACCCTGCGCAATGCTCTGCGTTCCCCGACCTGGAAGACACAGGACACACAGACAGTCCCTGCCCACAGATCATCAGTCTAGTTGAGCTGATAAACTGGTAGGAGAGAGACTAAAATGGTGCCCAGGGAGCTGGGCCAGGCCCCGCCCAAGGGCCCATGGCTGAAAATCTCAGCCTGCCTGCGTATGCTGCAGCCCCCAGCCAGGGCTCACTCCACTGCGCCTTTTCCAGGTAGCACTTCCAGCCTGGGGTGTTCCCCTCCGCTGCTTCACCGGCCCCCCAGCCAGTGAGCCCAGCGCCAACTTCTCCTGCATGAAATCTTCTGGGAGGCCTCCTAGGAGGAGGTGTTTTGCTCCTTCTTGGAATATCACTGCATCTGTCAGGTCGAACTGATCCCCAGATTGTGTGCTGAGGTGTTCAGGGCATGGGCTGAGGTTCCAGGGTGCTTCACAAAGCGAGATTTTCTCCAAAAACATCAGTCAGACAGCATGCCCACTCCTGGCTCAAGAAAGTACAGTTTCAGCCTTAGAATGTGTCATGTTCTCTTATTCTTTCTTTCTTTCTTTCTTTCTTTCTTTCTTTCTTTCTTTCTTTCTTTCTGTCTGTCTGTCTTTCTGTCTTTCTTTCCTTCTCTCTCTCTCCCTTCCTTCCTTCCTTCTGAATTTTTCATTTTGGTACTTCTATTCCTCTGCATATCTAACATAGAAGAACAAATTCACACGCAGAGACAGGCACTCTAGCAGAAGAGCTGGTTAAGAACTAGGGCCAGGCTGGGCGTGGTGGTGCACAGCTGTTATTCCAGCACTTGGAGGCTGAGGTAGGAGGATCACTGCAAGCTTAAGGCCAGCCTGGGCCACAGAGTGAGTTCACAGCCAACCTGAACTACATAGTAGACCCGGTTTAAAAACAAAACAAAACAAAACAAAATAACTAGGGCCATCTCCCAGAGTTGGCATTGAGCCTGACAGGACTTCTGACCTCCTCCCACTTGGAAATTTCTCAAGTGCCACAATCCTACAACCCTTTTGATGACTTTTTTTTGTTTTTGCAAATGTTATGATTTTTAAAAAATATGAGTAAGATCCATGTCAAAGACAATGTAAAACAGGGAATGAGGGTGGCTGCATCCAATCCGATTCTATGGTGTGAAAAGTTGTACAGTGCCCAGAAGTTATTCGCTGTAATTAATTAATAATGAAATACACATATTTTTCCCTTAATCTTTTGTGTGTCAGTTTTTCAAATGGCTACTAAGTTTTAAAGCCATAACTACTTATTAAGTCATTTGATCTAATTACATAATTACTTAATAAATGAAAATGTTGGTGTTTCTTTTACCTGGAGGCACCATGGAAAAATTAGGGAGACAATCAGAGAAAATTTGGGAACCTCTGCTCTAGGGCTTTCATTTGACACAGGTTTTATTTATTTATTTATTTATTTTGGTCTTTTTGAGACAGGGTCTTGACATGCAGTTCAGGCTGGCCTTGAGCTCACTTTATAGACCAGGCTGGCCTCAAACTCACAATGATCCTCCTGCCTCAGCTTCCTGAGTGCTGGGATTACAGGCATGGGCCACTGTGCCCAGCCTTGACACGGGGTATTGATGGCATGAATTCCTGATAGCCAGCTGGATTCTTCTGCTTGTTTCCCTAGTTTGCCCTTGGGCTGGACTTGAGAAAAATAAGAGAAAGTTTTCTGCAGAAGACCAGGAAGGACTGCAGAAAGGAGAAAAACTGATCAGCAGGTGGATCGGACAAATGGATGAGCTTAAGAAGGAAGGGAACCAAAGCAAAGAGAAAGGCCAGGCGGGATCCATAAATAAAATTACATTTAATTAGCGAAGTGTAGAAGATGGTGTTCTTTTTACCATTAGGCACGCCGCAGCCGCTCTGCAAGTAAGCTTTTGAACAGCACATGTTTCCCTTATTTCATAATGAGAGGTATATTTTAAGTAAACTTGTTTTATTACTATTAATAGGTGTCTTAAAGTTAGTACTAATGAGGGAATGAAAAGTTATTTCCATGTTTGTTTGTTTGTTATGTTTTGTTTTGTTTCCAGTGCCTTATATCTAGAGTTTTCCATGCCTCCAACACCCCACTTTGCTATTCAAACAAAGCACCGGTTCATCCCTGTTGATAGCTAGATGTGAAGATGAACTCACGCAGAATCGCCCCGCAGTGAACCTGCCAGTGGCTGGTGGGCAGGGGAGGCGCCGTATGCTACGCTGTTTTGCCTCCCTCTAAAGGGTTTTGAGTGCCAACTGGCCATTGGGTTTTGATTGATTGAACAGAGGAAACCTTGGGAACTTATAAATGGTGGTTTAAAAATTAGATTATCTTACATTAACTCAGATTCTTCACTGTGAAGATGCGAGGTTTGAATAAGATTGTCTGCTGGAACAGTGCACAGTGTAATAAACTCAGGAATCTCCACCTGAAATCCACACGGCGATGAAAGGCGGGCTTCCTGGAGATGGTCCCTTTCTTTAGTCTTTTCCTCTTCCTTTTGAATTTCTGGTGGTGAACTGACCACATAAGTTTTGAATACCCTTCCTCGTTTCTCCCTCCAGCTCCAAATTCTTTTGATTTTTATTTGTCAGCCTGCCCTCGGCCTTGGCTTTTGCATTCAGGTGTGTGTGTGTGTGTGTGTGCGCGTGCATGTGTGTGTGTGTGTGTGTGTGTGTGTGTGTGTGCGTGCATGTGTGTGTGGTACCTTTTGGTCTGGGATCCTCCCCCAGGCCTTCAGCCTACTCTCGGCCACCTATGACAGCTGCCTAGGTGAGGGTTTGACGGAGATGGGGCCAAGCTTAGTCAAAGTTCAAACACGGGGACCCTCCTCCTCAATCCATGGGTGGATTTTCTTCTGAGCTTAGAAATGTAGAATCAGGTCATGGTTATATAGCTAGCTGGTCTTCCACCACCAGTGGCTTCATGGTCTCAAGCAAGTTATTAAATATCTGAGCTTCAGTTTTCTCAGCTATAAAAATGGGAATAAATACAGCATGTATTTGTACAATCACTGTGCAGACGAAGTGATGGCCCATGAGTGCTCAGAGGTGTGCCAGAAGCAGTGCAGGCAGCATCTATCCGGGGGCTGCTTTCAACCCTGGACACCATGGATGGCCTCATCAAGTCCCTGCACCTCGCTCAGCCCCAGATTTCTCCTCTGTCAAGCACAGGTGGCACCAGCCCACCTGCTTCACCGTGATGCTGTGACGCAGCTGGGAGGAGACTTTGTAAATCGGAAGGCCTGCACACACGCAAGACTCAATTTCTTATTAGGGCCTCTTCTGTTGGAGTCCATGGCCACCTCAGGCAAGGTCTCTGATCCAGGATGCTGAGGGCTCGTTGTGCATGCTCAGGGCTGGCCAGGCCCTCACCGCCCCTGAAATGGGGTCTCCTGGAAGCCAGGAGTACCCAGGAGTACTCTCCTCAGAGTACCAGGGAGTCATATTCCTTGCATCCTCCTGGGCTCATGAGCAAGTCCAGAGCCTGGTTTTTCATCTCTCCCTCCTCCAATTAGGGAAACCGCCAGGCACTGTCAGTTGCTTTGCAGGTCCCAACAAGCCCCGGACTGCCCTGGAGGAAGGAGGAGCACAAGCGCAGGAGATGGAAACTCTCCCTGTAAAACTTGGCTTTGACTGAATAGCTTCCAGTTGCCTTGAAATCTAATCTTCTTTTGAACTCAAATTTGCCGTCAGTCACATTCTTGGAAGGCGATGAGCTCCGGTCCCGTCCTGACGGATGGAGGTGATGAGACCTTTCCAGGAGCCCCTCTCTGGGGTGGTAGGAGCTGTCTGACCCTGCACACTTCCTTTTCTCCTGTTCGTGGCCACTAGAGGGTCTGGGAGCTTTGGCCAGAAGAACCCTATGGACCTGTTATTACCTGGGTTTAAAGGAGGCATTGGTCCTCTTTTTCCCTTTCTGCATTTTCATACTCCTTTCCCAAACTCTTATCCAATTCCCAAAGGCCTGGGTTCTCTACTACAACCAACAAAATTTCACTGCGTGCTAACAATCGCTAACTCATGAGTTAAGTAATTCAACATCCATGTATTGAGGACATATGGGTTGCAGGCACTGGAAGAAGTGGACAATACAAGCACAACACCTATTCTCCTTGAAGTACACCACTAATACTTAGCCAATAGAAAGGACAGAACTAAAATCTGACAGAGACGGATTTGGATTTAGCATCTTGAGATTTGGGTTTGAGAAAGAGTTCTGACCTATAAAAGATGCTGGGTAAAGCACTTTGTTTCTGTAAGCACTCAGCTTTCTCATCTGAAAAGTGGGCATGGTCTTAGAGGGGTCAC
Source organism: Chinchilla lanigera (assembly GCF_000276665.1). NCBI lineage: Eukaryota > Metazoa > Chordata > Mammalia > Rodentia > Chinchillidae > Chinchilla > Chinchilla lanigera. Next base: position 472,579 of record NW_004955424.1, read on the forward strand.
CGTAATAAATTAGTGCAGTCTTGGTGACTTAAACTGGAGCCTGGAAGTTTGGGATCAAGGTGCCAGTATGGTCAGGTTCCGGTGAAGTCTCTTGGTTGCAGACAGCCAACTTCTCGCTGTGTCTCACATGGTGGAAAGCGTGATGAGCTCTCTGGGTTCTGTTTTATAAGAGCGCTAATCCCATTCATGGGGCTCCATCCGCACAGCCTGATCACTTCCCAAAGATCTCACCTTCTATTATCACACTGGGGTTTGAACATATGAACCTTAGAAGGACATAAACAGTCAGTCCATAGCAGACATGGTATGATCTGCTCATCTGCTATCATTACAACAGAAAACTAAGGGACAATAAATGATCTCGTATGCTATGGGTATCCCATGCAGATTTGTGTAGTATGGATCAACTGTGCAACCTCCAGATTTTTTGTTCAGTTACAAAGGAACATTTTTTGAACATCTACAATATACCATGCATGTACTTGGAAACACAAATGAGTAAGGTCTAGCCCGCCCATTGTAGAGGAGATGCATATAGAAGTAGTTGATTGTAAACCTGTGCAGTGAGAGCAATAATAGAACCACATACACAAACTATGGGAGAATGGAGGAAGGTGAAAAGGTATTGTGAGGGGCTGGGGATTTAGCTCAGCGGCAAAGCGCCTGCCTGGCAAGCGCAAGGTCGTGAGTTCGGTTCCCGGTACCGGA
>NW_004955424.1:473386-519150 GCF_000276665.1 Chinchilla lanigera
AAAAAAAAAAAAAAAAAAAGGTATTGTGAATAAGACACGGAAACCAACTACAACACAGTCCTGTGGTTCTAATGCATCCAATTTCACCGAGGAATAACGAGATGATAGATGTCTGCAGGGATGAGCATAGGAAGGCCTGGTCTACCATGGCGATAGTGTGGGAAGTTAGCATCTCAGCAGTAAGGTGACACTGAGAGGCTTGGGGCAAGCCTGTCACAACAGCGTCAGATCTGTGTTTGCATTCATGGACGCTGTGTGAAGGCCCGAGTGAATGGGAAATGCAGCGGCTGTGGGGCAAGACTCCCACCCAACACAGAGCAAGGTGCTGACCCGCAGCTGGGCAGTGGAGAGAGACGTTGGATGGTTTTGTGAAATATTAAGTGTGTTGAGTGGCAGAGCTGGGAGATGATTAGACGTAAGATGAGCGGGATCAGGGGTGGAGGCGTTCCCGAGTCCTTACATGGAGGGTACAATGGGGGATCAGAAAGGAGACGCTGGGAGGGACAGATGGGAAGTTTGCCCCTCTCACTGGATTCCGGGTGGAGATGTTTAGCAGCCTGCCGAATAGAGGCGCCCTCCTTTGAGCGGTGCCGATACACATGGATTTCAGCGCCAGGTGTAGTTATTCACCATGGGGTTTGACTTTGAGTGACCAGAGCACGTTAACTGTGAATAATGATGTCCAGCACCCAGCTTGCTGCTCGCTTTGTCTGCCCAAACTGACCGCGCAAACAACGCATGCGAGACACGATCCACGCTCTTAGCGTGAAGTAAAAAGCAGGCCGAGAGTCACACAAAGCAGAAATCAAGACAGCAGTCCCCAATCTCGCTTGTACCTGTTTCTGCCCCTGCTCCCACCTCCACCTCCGTGTCCTGGAGGGCTTCCTGGAATGCTATGCTGAAGACCTTTTACAACCTCCACTGTTAAAAGTGAAAGCTTGAGATTCACAGGCCGCCTTGGTGAGTCTCCTGTTTCTTGCACAGTGTAATGTCTTCTACACCAAACCCTGAAGCTACACCCAGTATCCCAGAGTCACAAAAGAAAGCAGGAATGACAGAAGACAATCACTGTTCCTCTTCTCTGCACCCCAGCCCGTGTCTGGTGGCTCTGCTTATGCTAAGGAAAGGGGAGAAGAGAAAGAAAGTGAGGCTCTGATGAATGGGGGAAACAGCCCTGGCCCAGGAGCCTCAGTTTCTTCATCTGAAAAATGGGGCTATGGAGCCACTTTATTGGCTTGTTGCAAACCTTGAGGGAGATAATAAATATGAGAGAACTTTTTCAACTGTGGAAGACTGCTCAGTGTAGGCTCACAGTGAGAATAAGGGAAGAGGAAGAAAGAGCTGGACAGGAAGAGCATGGGATACCGGTTTCCCTAGTGCAGAAACGATAACATAATAGCAACAACAGAAAATGACTGGGCTCCTCCTACAGACCAGGCCCTGCGCTACAGTGATTAGCTTCTGTTCTGTGCTTGGAGCAGGAGACTGGAGCCTCATGGAAGTTTTCTCATTGGGTTCTCCAAGGAGTAACTACTCAGCCGTCATCGGCAACTAGCACCTTTGCAGGATGAGTCTGTCAGAATCCAGAGGACCGAGGGGCTTAGATTTGGAAGGGAGGAGGCCAAGGTCTGCAGCGTGGGCTGCTCCTGGGGAGGCCACGTTGGGCACCTGCAGGGCTGGGTGTGGCAGGAAGAAGGAAGCTTTGGGATTCATCCGGTCCGGATCAAGGCTCAGAGTCCACAGGGCCCCTCTGTGGCGCTGGGCAGGTGAGTCACCTGACCTCTGAACGTTGACTCTCTGGGACCCTCGGGGTATTAATGGGCCCATCTCAGGGTGACACTGTACAACTTCAATCCCATGGTGCAATGCTGTTTTTTCTGTAGGACATGACAGGTCTCTCCTTTCAGCCCATGAGGTGGCTTCTTGAGGCAGCACTGAGAAAGGGACCATGCATGGGGGGACCACTAGAGGGCTCCTGGTCAGCGCAAGTCCAGCCCCAAAGAGAGCTACCGGACAGAGTCTTTCATGCCTGTGTTGGAGATCACCCGAGCTGCTCTCAATGTCCAGTTCTGGGCTGGGACTCACAATAACTAGCCAGGGGCTAATCAGACAACTATGGGCTTGGTCTAGAGCCATTATTTCTTTTCTCTTTCCCTCCCTTTATTTCTTTCTCCCTCTTTCCCTCCCCCATACTGTCCCTCCTTCTCCTCCTTCCTTCTTGTCTTTCCTTTTTCTGTTAAAAAATATTTATTGACCACCTACTATAAGCCCGATATCTCTAGAGCAATGAACAAAACAATGAACAAATCTCTAGAGCAATGAACAAATCTCTGTAGCAATGAACAAAACAATGTAGCTTAATCTTTAAGAGGCTTAAATTCTACTCTAAGGATACCTGCATACCCATGTTTATTGCAGCACAATTCACATCAGCCAAGATGTAAAACCAGCCTAGATACCCACCAACAGATGAACGGATAAAGGAAATGTAGACAATGGAGTACTATTCGGCCAGGGGGAAGAATGAAATTCTGTCATTTGCAAGAAAATAGATGGATCTGGAGATCATCATATTGATCAAAATAAGCCAGGCTCACAAATATCATGTTTCTCTTCATATGTGGAATCTAAAAGGGATGGGGATGACAATCAATAGAATAGAGGAAGTGAGCAAGGAGGAGGGGGAGGGGTACTAGGGAGAGTAACTGGGGGAATGGATATAAGCAAAATATATATTACACACTCACCCCTTCTCCAAATGTGAAACTAGGGAGGAGAGTGGGGCAAGGAGGAGGGAGGGGGTGATAATGATCAAAGTCTGTTATGTGCATGTACAAATCTGCCTGCATGAAACCCATTCATCCGGATAAGCAATAAAAGAGAGCAGGAAAAAAGAGGTTCAGGTTTTACTTGGGAGAAAGACAAAGGAAAAAATACAGTCGCGTGTAGCTTCGCCACGAGGCTATGTTCCAAGCAATGGTAGTTTGGACAGCATGGGGACATCACAGAGCATCTCACACACACCTGGACGGCACAGGTCGGCCGCTCTGCGGGGCCTCCTGCCACCGTCAGGAGACAGAGCGAGCACGAGGTGTGAGGCCAGTGCTGATGTAACTGCAAATCTTGTTTTATAGTAAACCTTTTCCTTATAGGTAGCAGGAGTCCACTACTCTAAAACAACAATAAAAATAGTATGGTAAACACATAAACTAGTAACATGGTTGTTTACTATTTTCAAACAGAATGAGCTGTGCGTAACTGAAGATGCTACCTTTCAATCGACTGGCAGGGCCCGCAGGTTTGTTTACACCAGCGGCGCCGCATGCGTGAGGAGAGTGTGGCTGACGGACTCAGGAGGGGAGAGGCATTTTTCAGCTCCATTATCATCTTATGGGACCACTATGGTATTTGAGGGTCGTCATGGAGAGAAACCTCCTTATGCGGCACGTGTCGGCGTATACCGACAAGGTCCGTGGGAAATCGGGAAGGGAAGATGGACAGCGGGTTGGAAGCTGGGGCAGGCTGACATCTTAGGAGGTTTGTTGGGAAAAGACTTGTTGATAAGCTGATGTTTCAGCTGGAGGGTGGGTTTCCTTGGTGCCAGCATCAACCCGGCAGCTGCCACATCTAAACATACCCATCCATAGTGCTGTGTGCGGTGTGCATATCCGCCGTGTATAAATGCCCCGAGCATGAGGGTGCTTGGGTAGGATGGGTCTCTGGCACCCTGGTGTGAGTGCACCCTTGATCTTCTACTTGTCTGCCAGCACCCTGGCAACACACTCACCAATGGCACCAATGGCCACTTGGGCGTTTGCCTGGCTTCCTCTCCTAGCTGCAGACCAAAGTGTGTGGGGGCAACTTCCTCCATCTCCCTCCCAGGCTCTCACCGGCCCTGGGCTGGTCTGGGGCTGGGAGGGTCTGTCGGGTGAGGTAACTGGAAGGGAGAGAGAAGGGGAAGGTCATCTCAGGGGTCGTTTCTCCTGCCTTCCTGCATGCACTTCACCACCAAGGGGGCTCCATGGACATCCTTCTGACTGCCACTCCATTTGGAGAGACCTGTTCACATTCCCAAGCCCCCTCCCCAGCTCCTGGGAAAACAAGGAAGGGAGGAGGGAGAGAGATACCATGGAAGAGCCAGCGCTTCTGGCCACAGAAGTATCATCTTTGTTGCTGCTGCTGCATGCCTCGGATGCCCTCAAAGCCCTGGGTGTCACTCAGGAACTGTCCTTTAAAGGCCCTTGCCATCTGCTGTGTTGGGACCAGGAGAGAAGACCTGACAGCCAGCGGGAGGAGGACAGGCCGAGGTGAGGCCTGGAGCTGGTTGTGGGGTGAACGGGGCAGAGAGAGGCGGCCAGGGGCTCAGAGGGAGGAGGGCTGTGGTCTCTGCCAAGACAGGTCCCGAACCACCGGCTGCCCTTAGCCCTAGCCCTGCGGGAAGGCACAGAGGCTCTGCCCGTGGCCACATTGCCCCCAGCGGTGCATGGTGGGGAGCTGGAGCAAGGGGTCAGTGGTAGGAGCCAAGGCAGGGCCCTGGTCTGCCTACTTGAGGCAGGGGGAGCGGGCAGAGGCCTGTGCCCAGACAGCCTCCAGCACCCAGGGGCTGCTACGTCTCCCATGAGGAGTGGGAAGAACTGCCAAACTCATTTCTGCTCTGAAGTCAAAGAAAACCGAGTATAAACACAGTGGGCTCTTTGAATTATCCACATGAAATGTTTAACGTGTTTAGCCTGGAGCAGCCGAGGTTTAATAAGGGAAGGTTCCCATGGTGATTTTATTAGAAACTTTAATAATCAGCTACCACTTACCGAGTGCCTGTATGGGATGAGCTGCTGGGCTCCAGGCAGCTTGCCACGACTCTCCTTAGGACCCCCCACCCTGACACGCGCATACGCACACCCCATGCCACCCCACGCCACCCAGGTTAGGTCCAGGAAACTTCTGCGAGGCTCAGAAACCTCAAGTAACTGACCCAAAGTCCTGTAAGGAGTAGAGTCAGAATCGAACCCCAGGACTGGCTGACTGACACTTGCAGCCAGCGGGGGCTGTCTGGCTCTCGCTTTAACAATTTTCCAAGCCTAGTGTGGTGGCACACGTTGGTAACCCCAGCACTCCGGGAAGCCGAGGCAAGAGGATCGCAAGTTGGAGCCCAGCCTGGGGCAACTTAGAGACTTAGTGAGGTCCTGTCTCAAAATTAACAATTATACAAAGAGCTGAAGATGTAGGTCAATGTGGAGGCCCTGGGTTCAAATCCAGTCCCACCAAAAAAAAAAAAAAAAAAAAAAGGAAAAAGAAAAGTTTTCCGGGCCCATAAATGCAGTCTTTTCAGTACTGGTTTGTACAGCGTAAAGCACACTTGGTCGTTTGGGCTTTCTCTGGCTCCCTGGTCCCTCCTAAAATCTAAATAATTTTGTGGGATTTAGGAGCTCCTGAATATAATTCAGATATTTATGATCCCATTTATAGATAAGCACTCATCCCATACAAGGACTTTATCAAAAGCGTCTTTTTAAACATTGTATATGTTTTACTGCAAAATCCTAATTTGCCCTGTGAACATGGCAAAGCTGGTACAAGTCAAACCGTAAGGAAGAATTCACCTTGGTTTCATCCTTCGGCTTGCTCACTCCCACGTGTTCACCTGGAAACCCCTTGAAGACATCCCCCTAGTTTGCCAGAAACAAAATACGACAGACTACTTGAAAACTTCTAAAGCTTCTCGAAAGCAAAAGATTAGAGGACATATATGTTTCTCCCCAACTCACAACCTTTCAGGAAAGAAAAAAAACAGAAACCGAACCGGTGAGCAAGATGAAGGACATTTTCTTAGACAGGCTCTTCCTTCTGCCTCTAACTGTAATTGTTTACTTCCCACCCAGGTCCGTGCGTTCAGCAATCACCAACCCTGGGGAAGCCACCATCTATTGCCACTTCCCTGGGTATCGAACTCACTTCTTGCTCTTGTTCTGCTCATGCTCTGCTGACCTGCTCCCGTCTATTCTCTAAACGGTAGTGAGAACAATCTAAAACCACAGCTCTGATTCTTCTTAGAAAACTCAAATTCTTCCATGATTGTTGTTTTTTTTTTGAGGCACTAAGGATCAAACTCAGGGCCTTTGCCCTGAGCTACATCCCCAGCACTCCACCCTCTTTTAATTTTGAAAGAAGATCTCAGTAGTTGCTAAATATCCCAGGCTGGGATAGAATTTGCAAACCTCCTGTCTCAGCCTCCCACAGTGCTGGGATTACAGTTATGTATCACCATAACATGCCTTAATATGGCTTCTAAAATATATTCTGGATTGTCTAACAACAATCATTGTCTTCTTCCTCTTTCCTATGAGAAATGTTATCAGTCAGCGTATGCTCAGATGCAGCAGCAGACTACACAGCTCACAGTGGTTTAAGCAACAAAGGTTTTTAATCTCTGTTTCATGTTCAGTGTAGGTGCTCGACAATGTTTTCAAACGCCCAGTCCCTTTCTCCACCCTCATCTTCAGCACATTAGATGTTGGCACTTGTTTCCACCTCCCGAACACATAATGGCTGCTACAGCACCAGGTGCATAACCACTCTTACAGGCAGGGACCCTGGGAAACAGTAAGTGGTTAAGGAGCATTCCCTCAAATGATAGTCTCCTCTTATAAACAAAGGAATTATTTCTCAGATTCCAGCAATTTTTTTTTTTTTTTTGTCTTTTTGAGACAGGGTCTCACACTGTGCAGTTCAGGCTGGCCTTGAGCTCACTTTGTAGCCCAGGCTGGTCTCTAACTCCAAACCATCCTCCTGCCTCAGCCTCCTGAGTGCTCAGATGACAGGCATGCGCCAACACACCTGGCTTCCGGCAAACTTCTTACTCTCATTGGCAGAACAGCATTATCTGGCCACTTCTAGCTACAAAAGAGCCCACTAAGTAAAAACATGGCAGAGGCAGATGTGCTACCATGACTGATTTACACCAATCATGATTCATTTCCTGGCAGAGGGAAGGGTCTAGCTTCTCTGTCTTCTGTCTTGGCAGAAAGGATGTTCTGCTAGCAGGAAGCAAAGGTGGGTGGGCGGGGTCTAGCATGTGAGATAGCAGTGAAACACGCCCACAAGCCGTGCTTTCTGGGAAGCTGGCCATGGTGGTCCCAAGTGGCTTCATGGCCATGGAGTCCCTCCTGCAGGCAACTGATCCACAATGGGCCATTGAGATACGAGGGAAGCTGGGGAAACTCCTGGGAAATTTCTTCCTTAATTTTTCCGGGACAGCATTTATAAGTGACCTTGTTCTCTTCTTCAGCATGTGAATAAATCTGAAATCCTATAGCAATTATGTCTGCAGCCTGCTATACAGGGATGCGTAGAGGAAGAGCAGAGCTGGAAGAAATCAGAAGGGCGTAGGTGGAGCCAGAGGCAGGCAGCCTCTGAGATGTTTGTGTTTCCTGCCATTGCGTAATCCCCTTCTATTTGAATGTGGGCGGGGCTTACAGCTAATGCACACTACAGGGCAGAAGTGCTGGCATATCGTTTCTTAGATTAGGTTATTAAAAGACTGCTCACTTGCACTGAAGCAAGTGAGCTTCCATGCTGTATTTAATGAGACACCCACATGGTGGGGACCCTTGGGAACTGAAGCCAGCTCTAGCAACCACACGCTGGTCTCAGAAGCAGACTCTTCAGTTCCAGCAGAGATTTGGGATGACCGTAGCCCCTGTCCATGGATGGGCTGAACCAGGAGATAGCCTGAGCCAGAAGCACCCAGCTAAGCCATTCCTAGATTCTTGACCCAGAGAATTTATGAGATAATAAACATTTTCTGTTTACACCTACTAAATTTTGGGATAATTTGTTACATAGTGATGGCTAATGAACTCAGAGTCATTAGATTATATCAGGCTGCAAGCCTTCTTGTCCCTAGGACTTTTTGTTATGTAAGACCATAAATTTTCTTCTTAACACGAACTAAGTTGAATTTCTTTTACTTGTAGCCAAAGCACAATAAAAACTAATAAAAAGGAGGCTATGCATGATCTTCCTGTAGCCAGCCTCCCCACTCCCCAGCAGCATTTGAATGTGTTTTCCCCTTCCTCGAAAAGTTCCCTAACACCCTCTGAATTATACCCTGGGCCCTCTTAGGTAGTTTCGAAGCATTATGCACACTTCCCTGGGGCATTTATCACCCTGGGTTATCAGCTGTGTGCCATCATTTGATTATCCCTGTCTCTCTTTTCCAGGGGGACAGGGCTCACATAGCTCTGAGCACCAGTTTCCACATTGCTCGGGCCAGTGCTGAGCAGGGGAGGATCTCAGTGAACGACTGATGATGAACATAAACATTGCAACATACACAGGTAGCTCTAGAGATGTGTTGGGCCTAAAGACATCAACTTAGAAGGGAAGTTTGAATTTCTGACAGTATGAGGTCTCTCAGGAAAAGTGCAGGAGCATGAAGATGAAACTTGAGGGCTGCCAACCTGTGAAGGAAATGGACCCAGCAGACAAGACTCACAGGGGATGCACAGGAAAGCCTAAAGCACCACGGTCATTTGGCCATTGGGTGGGACAAGAGGCAGCAAGAGCTGTGTGTGCCAAGATGGCGTCCTTGGATGTCAACCAAGCCAAAGAGGAGGTGGGCGTGGGGTCAGAAGTCACCCAGGCTACTCTTTTTCCTGAAGCAGATGCACCAGGAGGGGTGGCCACCCTCCGCACACCTTGCCCCATGCTCCTGCCCCTCAGCGTAGGAAGGGGACAGCAGACGTGTAACATCTTCAAGGAGGTGCCAATCCCAGTACTTAGCCACATGGAGAAGGTTTGCTTGCAGTGCAGATCCATCGCTGCCACCCAGAGAAGGTGGTGCCAACCCCAGGAGGGTCCAGGGCTGCTGTGGCAACTGCCCAGCAGAAGCCATCTATGAGGGTAATAAGGACCCCCCTCCCCGCGCCTCTCTGTAGTGAGGAAAGGGCTCAGATGACCTCAGTAATCATTTCATCTCTACACTTTGTCCAGCCCCTGAGCTCTCTTGCCTAGCTGAGCCCCAAATCCTATGTGTTTATTCAAATCTGCATCTGTCTGGCATTAGCGGAGGAGAGGGGATGCGGACCTGATTTACAAGGTGCCTAAGTCAGTGTTTGAGTCAAAAGACGAAATTCCCAGGTGACAGAAATTTGCTTCTTGAGCAAGAAAAAGTTAGAAAGAAATAAAAGTTATCAAACCGCGCGCACACACACACACACCCTCTCACTTTGACGGCAACTCACAAGTCCACACAACCACCCCCGCTGCTCCTTTGAAGGTAACAGAGGTAGTGGCAAAGTAGAAAGAGGAACAGAAAAGCAGGGAGAAGGATGGAGGGGCATGGCTGGGAACGAGGGTTATCTAAAGCAGGAGCCACAAGCTTTTGCAGCAAGGGACCAGATAATAAATACTTTGAGCTTTATGGGCTCCACAGTCCTGTTACTCAACCCTGCCATGATAGCATAAAGGCAGGCATGCATGATATGTAAATGAACAACCGTGGCTGTGTTCCAATAAAACTTTATTTGTAAACATTGAATTTCACTGTGGCACAAAATAATTAATTTTCTTTTGACCTTTTCAACTATTAAAAATACAAAAGCCATTTTTAGCTCATACCTTGTACAGAACCATGATTTGATCGTGGCCTGAGGTTTGCTGACCTCTAATCTGAAATAAGAAGATGAGTTAAAACACCAAAGGCAGTCTCTGTGCTTCCCTCCTGCTTTCTATTTCTCTCCCCAGCCCCTCACCACGTGATGTTCAGACTTCATCCTGTAACGCACATGCTTTGCCTCTTAACTCCTTCCTTACCCATCTGCTAGTGAATACTTGCATTGCTAACATTCAAGCAATTGGTCTTTAACATGTTCACATTTCTGTATGGGATTAAGGAAAAGCCAGAAATTTCTATAAAGCATTCTTAGCTGGGAGTGGCAAAACTTGTGAAGGAGAAAATGACTTTGAAATTTCGCCTCTACTGTACATGTTGTTACAATGTTTGTTTTTGTTTGTTTTAGCTAATTAAATTATATTTTTTGGCTGATGAAGATAACAATATGTAATATAACAATCACTGATAATCCCTATCATATTGTTCTGAAACCCTGTATCATTCTTATTGTCTTCGCTTTGTTTTATTTTTGTCCGTGGTGTTGGCATTTTGCTATTGTTTTTTTAAAATTTCCTTTAAAATAAAAATACCATGCTTTCTTTAATTGGGAAAAATTTCTCTCTAAAGGATAAGTCTACCCTAATGTTCTCATACTTTATGTTTCTTACCTACTTAAAATGTTAAGTGATTTTCTGTAAGGTCTAAAGGTTTTCAGTTGTCTCAACTTTAGGATGAAACAATTAGGTACTGTAATATACCGGAAGGAAAAGACTCACTGATATAGTTATTATGGGCTGACGTTCTGGAACTTATGTTAGCAGAAAGCTGAGTGAACAAAGGCAAAGGGTGTCCTGTGGGAATGTGGCATTTGGAGTCAAACAGCTCTGAGTCCACACCCAGCTCTGGCGCTGTAGAATTTAACTTCTTGGTCCCCTCCTCTTGAAATGGAAATGATGACAGTCAGTTATTCTGATGTTTGAATTAGTTAACGAACACAAGGTGACTTGAACTGTCCTCTTTGCAGTATCTCGCAGAACTTCTCAATCCATCAAAAGTTATTTAGAAGCCAGGCATGGTAGCACAGGCCTGTAATCTCAGCTACACATGAGGCTGAGGCAGGAAGATTTCAAGTTCCAGGCCAGCCTGGGCCATTTAACAAGACCCTGTCTAAAAATATTTTAAAAGGGCTGAGGATGTAGCTCAGTGGTGGAGTGCTTGCCTAGCATGTTTGAGGCCCCGGGTTCAATGCTAATTACCACAGACAAACTAAAAATCTTGCTTAGAGTACTACTGTTCTCATCAGCAACAACTTCCCTGCAGGTTCTTTTGCCAGCAGAGTAAAATTTTAAGTCAGGGCGAATAATAAAAAAGCCTTCAAAGTCAAGCCTCCAGGAACAGAGTTAATTTTTTGTTTTTGTTTTTGTTTTTGTTTTAGCTGTCTTAGGATGTTCAACTTAGATTCAGTTCTTTGTGGCAGTAATTACTAGCACATGAATAAATGAGGCGGGCTTTCTAGAGGTAATGAAGCTGGAGCAGAACATGAGCTCCTGGCTGCTCCTGACTCTTAATCTTTGCCTAGGTGGGGTAGGGGAGTCTGCTAAAGAATGCTGGGGGGAATTATCTGGCGTGTGGGTTTGCCAAAGCAGAATTAGCCAGGCTCTAAGGCTCTTGGGGGAGACAGGCAGATGGGGAGAAGCAAGGAGCGAGGCAGGAACCTGGGAGGGGCTGGGAGCTGCTGAGGGGCGGGGGCTCAGAGGACAGCAGCAAGTGGGGGCTGGGTTCCTGGTGCAGATGAGGGGACACCAGGGCCAGGAAGTGTGCACTGGATGACATACGGGCCTCGCTGCCAATCCCAGACTGAGAGAAGCTCTCAACATCAGTGGTCCTCAGGTACCTTCTCTTTGTACCGGTGACAAACAGTTGCAACTGTGCCCCAACCTGCCTGGGTCATGCCTGTCCTGTACAAAGAGCCTCACTTTCCTGGCTGGCTTCCTAGGGGTCACCTCTGGAGAAGGGAATCCCTCATCCTGTGTCTTATTTTGGCCCAAGGAGAAACAGGTGTCCACAGAATACCGAGGTCATCTTGTGAGAGTCGCAGAGCCACGCCAGCTCCTCACCCGCCACTGGAGTCCCGCGTAGGCACATATTCTGCCACTGCAGGCTGTCTTTGGGAACCTGGGGACTGTGAGAATTGAATCCAACTGCTACAACCTTTAAAAAAATGTTGCTACAGCACCAAGTATTTATAGTATTTATTACAATGAAATATTAACACTGATAGGAACCAGACTCCAGTTTATGGAAGTGACTCAGCTTCCGGGTTCCCTGTCCTGAGAAAGGAGTACAGAATTGAAAGCCGGGGACCAGCTAGGAGTGTCCTGGAAAACACACCTCCTGGTGGCCCCTTGGCTGATCTCCCTGGACGTAGTGCCTGCTCCTCTGCTGTCCTTTGGCTGGGGAGGCACTAGACACCCAGGCACAGCCGTCAAGGTTGGCGCCCCTGCAGGAACTTGTCTCCTCCCAGGGCAGAGCTCCCCTATGAACACCTGCCCCCACCCCACCCTAAGGAGCGGGCCCAGCACTGGGCAGAAGGTGGTCGCGGGTTTTGCTGGAAGAGAGGTGCCAATTACAGTCTTTATTAGGCTCGCACCCGCCGTCTAGCTGCCTTGCGACTGCTGCAGACCACACACACACTCCGCTCTCCTGCGCTGGGACTGGAGACCTGTGTGGTCCTGCCGACTCACTTATAATAAATCTGTGAGCTTAATAAAAGGCATCACTTCTATCTTTTGATCTCTCTTGAGTTACTCATTAGCTCTGGGTAGCACACTTCTTGACTGACAGGCCCTTCCCAGGGAAAACCCAGGTTTGGGGATTCTTCAGCAAAAAGTGGTGCAGAAAAGTGGAGAGAGTGAGAGGGAGTGTGCGTGTGTGCGTGTGTGCATGTGTGTTGGGGTGGGGCATAGTGTCATTTGCACTATGAAGAGGAAGGAGAAAAGGGGAGCTTGGGCATCTCAGGAGGGGTTCAGGTCATGGTCCGCAGGAACAACTGAGCATTGCCCAGGGCCTGCCGTCTTGGATGGAAGGTGCTGAAGCCCTTGGGGTATTGGGCCCTTCAGGACACCCCTGCCTAAGCTCCACTCCACCCTCTCTCGAGTCCCTCTCAGGGGGCAATTTCTCCACCAAGCCTCTGATTGCTCACTGCCAGCTCCAGCTCTCAACCTTCATTCCACCTGCATTTGCTTTAAACACACTGAGGCCGCTCTCTTACGGGATCCCCTGCCCCAAATTTCTGGAAAGGATGGATATTCCATTTTCTTTTCTACTTCCTGGCACACACCAGATCAGCTGTCCAGCTACCCCTGTGGGCACTCTGCACAGCCCGTGCCAGGCACAGACTAAGCTCTGCCCACACACTGTCCCTGTGCGTCTTTCCGCCAGCTCTATGGAGCAGGGACAGCAGGGGAGACTCGGGCTCAGGAAGCAGAAGCAACTCGCCCAAGGTCACACAGCTGTGCTTAGCCCCACCCTGGCCCTCACTGCCCCTGCTGGATACCCGAAGCTTCTCAGCACGAGAGGCGGGCTAGTCCCTGCTCTATGCACTTTCTCCAACCCCTTGTCATCACCAACCCCGACGTCAAGGTCAAGTTCCCACTGCTTCTGCCTCCCTGGGGCTCACACCATGCCCACTCCCTGCCAGTGACTTCACTCTGGGCCGCAGGCTGCTCTGGGAAACCACAACCACTCAGGGAGCTGAGGAGAGGACGCTAGACTCAATATCAACTCAGCGTGTGTTGGCGTTCCAGCTGAGCAAACAAAATTACCAGGCCAGCCGCATTTGCTGCTCCTCACCACACAGAGAAAGGGTTTTTCACAGCCACACCCACCTGAAGTTACAGGCTGAGGGACCACAAGGTCACACGTGAGAGAGGCAGTATTACCCCCCCGAAAGGGCGCAGCCTCACGGTCAGGTGAAGTGGGGTCTGGTTCCAGCTAAGCACCTGTTGACCTTGAGCAAGCACTCAATGCCTCTGGTCAGCCCCCTCTGCATGAAAAGGAGATAATTACACCTGCTCCCTGTGCATCTTAAGTGGCATCATCCATGCAATCGAGCCTGCTCTCGAGAAAGCTCTTTTTTTAAAGGTTAGGTGTTGTTAGCTATTGGCTGACTTGTGTGCCCCGAAGGACTTGTTGAAGTCCTAACTGCTGGCACCTATGAATGCGACCTTATCTGGAAATAGGGTCTTTGCAGAGGTGATCAAGTTAGGATGAGGTCATTAAGGCGGGCCCTGCTCCTAAGAAGAGGACCTCAGAAGAAGAGGACATTTGGGCACAGGCGCACAGAGAGAGGACACACAGAGAGGAACCGGCTGTGCAGAGATGGAGACAGACTAAAGCTGTGCTGCCCCAAACCAAGAGCCCCAGGGCCACCGGAAACTGGAAGAAGCAAGAAGAGGTCTCTTCCATGGTCTCAGAAAAGGCATGACCCCACCAGCACCATGATTTCAGACTTCTGGCCTCCAGGACAATGAGAGAATAAAGTTCTTTTGTTTTAAGACACTGATTTTGCAGTACATTGTCATAGCTGCCCTTGGAAAGTAGCACTACCCCTGGTAAAGGAGCCTCAAGAACTCCCTCCTGGTTTGGACTTCGTATCTACCTACTTATGTGACCTGGGGCGAATTGAAGAGGCATAGACTATTAGAATTGGAAAACACCTCATCATCCAGGTGAAGAAATCGAGGCCTGCAGAGGGGAGTGACTGCTACAGAAACGCAGTGAGCCTCAGTTACTTCATCTGTAAACAAGACACAATTATCCCTGCCCTGCCTGCTTCAGTGCCCCACGCTTGAGATGCCAATAAAATTGCAGAGGTAGACAGTTTGCCAGGACAGTGGCAACATACCCCGCTGCCTGCCTTCAGAGGGGCACCTGTCTGCTGCTTTCCCAGGGTTCTGGATGCTTCTGAAGGAGCCAGGCCAAGGGTGAGCTTTTGGAAGCAGCTGAAATCCATAATGGATCACCGGTTGGCCAAATATTCAGGGACCTGCCACCCAAGGGACAGTGGGACAGCATATATGGACATCCACAGACGAAGGCGTGGTGTGGTGGGAAAGAATCTGAGGAATCAGGACATCTCTGTTCCTGCACCTGGGGCTGCTGCGCAACTTGCCGTGCATTCTTACACAAGTCCCTTACCCTCCCTTAGCCTGTTAACAAAACAGGCGCCATGGGACCTGCTCCCAGTTTGGCAGGCTGAGTCTCTGACGATCATTTCATGCTGCCCAAAGAGTTGCCGTTCCAGGGGTTACAGGATATAAGCAGGGCACAGATGTATGTCTCACACTCCTAAAGCCAGCAGGTACAGGAGGCCCCCTGGATCAACTCGCCGGATGATACCTCTCATAGCAGCTAGAGTGACTGGACTGACAGACTTGTGGACATTCTAAAGATGTTTCTCTCACTCCTCTTGAGGAGAACCGTTGTGCTGGCTTAGAAAGAGTCTTCCTTCTATTGGGAAGTGGTAAATATAAAGATTAAAAATGTATAAAGCCAGAAATGCCTCCTTTCTGATTCTGCCTTTGTTTCTTGTCCCGTCCGACTCTGGGCAAATTGCTCTGCTTTGCTTAGACTACTCTGGATACTCTGCGGAAGAACCACAGGCAGGGAAGCAAGGGAAGGTTCTGGGAGCTCTCGGCAGCCCAGCCATGGGCAGTGCAGAGCTGACCTGGAAAGTCACTGTGTACCTCTGTCAGCCCTTAACATTATTATCTTTTGTCATTATCCTCTGTTGTCGCTGTTATTATCCATTTGAATTAACACCAGAAATTGTTATGTATTCTCATCAGTACACCAGCTGATTCTTCAGTGACTCAATATACCAGTATTATTTTAATTTTGCAGGTAATAAGGTTAAATCTCAGAAAAACCAAAGTGACTTTCTCAGGTTCATGCTGCTACTAGCACTCACGCCAGGAGCCCCTCTGAGGTCTTTGGATGCCACATCTTCGGAATGTCTCCTTCAGGGCATTAGCTGGTTTTTCCCAGCCAGCTCAGGTTGGGTGGGAACCTCTGAGTGTTGTTCTTTAGAGAGGTGTGACATCCTCCATCACGTTCGTATGCAACTGACTTTTCAAACCTCAAAATAAAATTGTGTGTGTGTGTGTGTGTGTGTGTGTGTGTGTGTGTCAGAGAGATAGAGAGAGAGAGAGAGAAAATTGTGTATCCTGGAAACCTTTGGGGGCGCTCCTCCTTCTGCCAAGCAGACTTAGGATTCAGCCCACACCTGCAAGATTTGGATGTCTTTTGTCCCTGAGAGTCTCACTGTGCCTGGCTAATCCAGGCAGAGTTTCCTGCTGCCTCTGTACAGGACGCAGCTCAGACCAGAATATTAATGGAGATTACAGCAAGAAGGGTAGAATGGGGGAGGGAGCGAGCTGCCTGGCAAGGAAGCCAGGCACTTAAGTGGAGCCTTCCATGGAAGACTCTGAGGCACTCACGCAGCAGGATGATCACGCAGCGTGTGTCCTCCTGCTGGTGCTCAGAGCCAACCTGCACCCTGAGCTCTGTGCCTTGGACAGTCCTCACCACACCTATGTTATCCTATGTAAATTATATGCGTGCATCTTTCTTTTCCCTCTGCATGACAAACTCTGCAATTACAAATAGGGTCACCTTCCAGCCCAGTGGACTGGGACAGTCAGGTTTGCATCTTTTGCGTTGACGCCCCTTTCAGTTCAGCAATTTTCACAATCAAGTGTTCCACTGTAGGCACTAACTGTAGACTGTCTTCTACAGTTCCATAGGGTGATCATCCAAGCAGGCAGGTGACAAAGGCCATCAAAGGAGATCCTTGTTGTGTGGAAAGAGCCCTAGACCTGGAAGCAGAGGATTCACTTCTCAGCTGAGCTACTTCCTGTCTAGGTAGGACTTTGGTATCTCATCCATTAAATGGACATAATTATACCACTCCAGATTTGTCCAATGGGAACAGCTTTAGCAAGCTCAGTTCCCTGTAGCCACCACCCTTGATGACCTATTTTACTTTCATTTTTCAGTTTCAACAGAACCAGTTTTTTTGGCAAAGTTGTTAAGCGTTTGATCACATGGGATCACTGGGGATCTTGAGGCAGGAGCTGGCCACCTGTGGGGTCTCCAATCCAACCCACTTCCCAGGGCTGAGTGAGCTGGAAAAGCCACACTCCAGGAACTCACTGCTAATTGGGCAGGTAGCTTTGGGAGATCTGGAAGATTATAAAAAGCATTCACTTGTTGGAGGTTGGGGAAATTGCAGCCAAAAAAGCAGAAAGTGGTGTCGGGAGTTGGATTAACTACAACAAAGGGCCGAATCTGGGCCTGGAGTCAGCCGTTCGATGCCACACCCCTGGAGGACTTGTCCGGACACTGAGCACAGACCTGTTGATCGCGTCCTATGTTGGAGAGCCCTGAGGGACTTCTGGGGCCACTCTGCGGGCCTCTTGTTGCCTGTGGCCAGCAAGGGTGCCCACCAGTCACAGCCTGGCCCTGCTGATTATACAGGCCTCTTTCCAGCCACACACCAAGTACATGGCTGAGGCCTACCCTGCCCTGAGCCACGTGGTGGTCTACCCACCACCAGCCTCCATTCAGGCTGTTTCCTCCGCTCCACGAGCCCTGGTTCTCCCTGCCGTGTGAATACAGCCACCTCTCAGCACCCAACAGAGAGCTGCTGACTTTTCAAATCTTCCCTCAGCTCCACCTATTCCAGGCAGTCGGAATTGCTCTCTCTCCTTGGCTTGACTATGAGCTTAACCCTCTTTACAAATAAATGTAGCTGTGCTTCCCAAGAGACAGGCTTTGCCTCCCTCCATCCACTGTGAGCGCTAAGAAGCCAGGCACTGTCACCACCCATCTCTGCGCCACTCCCAACAGTGACATTGTTGACCTTGCTAAGACGCCATCTGGACATGAGATGCCTTCACTTTCCTGTGTTGGATCCTGTTTAAAGGTGACCAGGATATACTCCTAGTCCCCTTTAAAATTCTGCAGTGTATTTCAGAGGTAGAACCCTAAGAACTACATTTTTAAAGCTCTTTTGCCAGCCGGGACATGGTCAAGGCTCTGCTACTTGTCGAACTTGCAAAAAGCCTGGAAGCAAGAGAAAGGCTCCCGGCCCCCGGCTGTCTTTCTCTCTCTCTCAGGACTGGGCCAAAATCTTCTGCAAAAGGCAGCCTTGCAGCAGTCTGCTAGACTTTCTTTCCTCTGCTTGTCACCTATGCTAGCAGCAGCAGGTTCCCACAACTGTTGGACTTCTGGATTGTAACTTGCAGGACAGCCTGACCAAAACTCTAGTGCATGGAGGACCACCTGGGCAACACTTCTTGAAGAAGGGGCAATTGTCTCCATTTTGGCTGAGCCTGATGCTATTTCCCTGTACTGACATGCACAGAGCCGGCTAGGACTTTTCCTTATCCCTTCAATTGGCTTTAAGCAATGCATAAAGGTCCATCCGAGGTGCTGATGGTAGTCTTTGAAGACAGAAGCCATGTTTCCCTGGACCCCACCCCCACTACTGTTCCCTTGTGTGAGCCAGGATGAGATGGGATGAAGAGCCACTGCTCCACGGTGTCGGCTGGGCTCAAACCTTGAACTTTGAGATAGAGGCTCTGTCTTCCCGGGGCTTGAAAGATTACATATCAGAGCTGAAGCACCGACCCCAAAACACTAGATACTATCTCAGTTGTGTTTTGCAGGTTACTCTTTCTGCATATCCTTCTCTCTGCATTGGCAGAGGTGACATCAGGACTCCTACCTAGCCCAGCTCGTGGCACTCACCTCGTTTCCGAGATTCTCAGTCACTCATCCTCACTCCACTCTCTTCTCCATGAATTAATGAAACCTGGGTTCAGCCCTGGGTGGAGACCTTTGTTCCAGATGGCCCTCACTGTGGCTGGACTTAGGACCCCTTGGCTCCCCATAACTACAGATATGCCTGAGTGTCTTTATTCTCACCATGGGTTGCACTGGAAGTGGTAGATTGGAACTAACCCACTAGGATTCCAATAACTTTTCATGGGATTGCAAATGCAAACTTCCTGGGCTGTGACGAGGACTGGGAAGGGCCCTCTATACTAGTGGTGACTCCTGACTTTACTCCTTTCACGGACAAACCCTGTTCTTGAAATACTAGAGTATTTTTTCCTTTTATGCACGGAATTCCAAATGATGCATTATTACATTGACCAGGAAGTGTTTGAACTCTGCGTTTGTAAGGAGAAAGTTTTAAAAACTTAAATTACACCAATTTTAATATATTTTCATCAAGAGAAAAAGTTTGGAAGCAAATCTCATTAAGCTGATATAATTTCTAGATCAACTTTTTATACAACACATCTATATAGTTCCTCTCTTCTATTTTCATTTATATTTTATGGGAAATTTTTTTTTCTTCCAATAGCAACATGATTTTATTTGACAGCAACCCCATTTCAAATATTTTATGGAAAATTTTTTATCCAGATCATTTTTCCTTTTTTGCTGTAAAACTTAACAATGAAAATTCACTTATGAATCAGGACTTTATTTTGATCAAATTTGACAATTCTGATCATATTTTCTAATATTGTTTTTACTGGTTTTCTTCTAACATTATTTCTTTTGAGGTTGTTCTTCTACCAAATCTATTTTTTCAGTGAGATTTGGTAATTTTCAATCTTTCCATTACAAATTTTTTTACATTGTCCAATTTTGCTTGGATCGAATTTTTCTTGCATCAAAATTTTTGCAGATTTGATGTCCCTTGAAAGATGCGCCTTTTTGGTTTTTCTTTTTGCCAGATTTCACTGTGCATTATTTTCATTGATAGTTGATTTTTTCTCAGTTATTACTCCTACAGGTCACTTCCACCAGCAATTGTCACTACAAATTAGTTGTTCAAAGACTAATTCTTTGCATTTAGGGGAACATTTAGGGCTCAAACCACTACTCTACACCCTTAGTTCTCACCTTGTTTTTAAATTGAAGCAAAGATTATCAAGAGGACAAAAGCAGAGGATGTATATGCATAATGAGCTCATCGAATTTTTATTTTCACCATGGTAGAGTAAAAATTCCTGCTTCTCTGGTTTTCTTAAGTATAAAAGCTATGTATTTTGAGGATTAAGTTAAAGCTTAGCACAATATTTACAGCATAAGCTCCATGACTGGTAATTATTATATTATTCTAAAAGTGAGTGCAATTGAACTTTTAATGACAATACCCTGCTGAAATGGGTATTGTCATTACTATTTCAATTTTACACTCAAGGATGTAGAGTGTATTGGTAGCTAGCCTCTTTCAGTTCAGGACATGGGCCAGACCTTGTTGACACTGGGTGCCAGATCATTTTTTCTGCCCTATAGAGCAATGAAGAAAAGAGAACAGTTCTGTCCCAGAAGGAAATAGTCACTTCTAGGACATGTCATGTGGATACAGATGTAAAATATATTCCAGATCATTACAAGAATTTCACCACAATACTGATGGTCTGGCCAAGGAGAGACCCACCCTCAGGGAAACAGAGTAAAGGGGAAGAAAATACCAAGCCAACCCCAGAAAGTTGGGGCACCTGGCAGGACTCACCATGTGAGGCTGCCACTGACCTAAAGGAGCACAATGGCATCTCACAACCCCAAGAACTTTGGGCTGGAGGGGCCAGAAAAGGGCCTGATTGCATCAGAAATACTGAGATCCCTGAAGCTCCTGATCCAATGTCCACCTGGTCTGTCCTCTATGAGAGAAGGCAACACAGCACAGGGAAATAGCAGCATATTCTCAACATTGATTCAACCATTAAATATATTTTAGTGAACTCCAGGCAAAGAAAGTGTTTCTGTAAGTATGTAGAGGAAATACCTAAGACAATTATAAATAGAGATCAAAAGAGTCTCAATCAAGGTAATATGTATACCTTCCATGTGAAAGGATAAAATACTTACAGAAGTAGACTGTGATGTAATAGAGCAATCATTATTGGTTTGGAAATCATGCAAAAAATATAGTTAAAAACACTAGTGATAAGTCAAAACAAAATTCAAAAAAATGTTCAAGTAATTCACTGAAAGCCAGGAAAAGAGAAACAGATGCATGGAAAATAGAGGAGTAAAGAAAACAACAAATAATATAGTGGCATATTTAAGCCCTAATCTATCACTAACTACATTAAATATAAATGGCCTAAATACATGAGTTAAAGACAGATATTGTACATGCCTATAATCCCAGCACTCAGATGCTGAGGCAAGAGGATTGCCA
Organism: Chinchilla lanigera; assembly: GCF_000276665.1. Lineage (NCBI taxonomy): Eukaryota > Metazoa > Chordata > Mammalia > Rodentia > Chinchillidae > Chinchilla > Chinchilla lanigera. The sequence goes on from NW_004955424.1 coordinate 494,272, forward strand.
AGGCCAGCCTGTGCTACGTAGTGAGTTCAAGGCCTGTGTGAAGTATATAATGAGATCCTGCCTCAAAAAAAAAAACAACAAACCCAAATTAAAGACAGATTGACACAGTGCATAATAATATGACCCAACTATACACTTCTAAAAGAAACTCACTTCAAATAAAATGATATAGATTGAATGTAAAATTTTATATATACATATATACCGCACACAAACATTAATCAAAAGAAGTTAAGAATGACAATAATACTATCAGTTAAAGTAGACTGGAGGAAATCAAATCACCAGAGATAAAGTGTAACATCAAATAGCAATTAAAAGGTCAGGGGATGGGGATTTAGCTCAGTGGCACAAGCGCCTGCCTGGCATGCACAAGGTTCTGAGATCAATCACCGGTGCTGCAAAAATAAGAAAAACAAAAACAAAAACAAAAACAATTAAAAAGTAAATATACCAAGGAAACACACCAATTCTGAATATGTATGCACCAAACAACATTGCTTCAAAGCATATAAAGCAAAAACAGACTGAAAGGGGAAAGAAACAAAATCATAATTATACTTGGGACCTCAGCACATTTTTCTCAGTAATTGATAGAACCAATAGACAGAAAATTAGCAAGGATATAACTGCCAACAATAATATCTAACTGATTATAAAAAATAAAGTATTTGCTTGTCCTCTTGGTTATAGGAAAACTGGAGAAGGCTGTCCCTAAACAGTAGGCTGAGAACTTTGGTATTGAAGAGTAGGATCTCTTGGTGAGCTGGATAAGTTATTTAAGAAAAGTATAGAGTTCAGAAATCACTCTGGCTGCTCACAACTAGTGCTAAGTGTATTGAATGGGAACTAAAGTAGTCCTAAGGCCAAGCTCCTGCTAGAGCTACCTGTAAAGTTCACATAGTTGTCTCAGAAACATCTTTGATCAAATTGGAGCAGTTGATGAATCTGACATCAATACCAGCACCAAACTTGGTTCCAACACATTGTTTGTGCTCAATAAACATTTGTACAACAAATGAATGAGTTGCTCAAGTGCTGTTGCTTTAACCAGGTAAACTTGGAAGTGTAGTGTCAGTTTTCTGAGCTTTCTCACATGTAAATGGAGAGAGAATTTGGGTCTACCTTCTCTCCAGGCTCATAGCGCTCTTGTGATCTAGAGCAACAATATCCCTTATTGCAAAGTAAGTTACCTAAATTAAAACATAGAAAGAAAAACAATGCTTGGGAAAGGAAAAAAACCTGAAATTTTACTCCAACTCTTTTACTAAATTGAATGTTCACTCTTTTTTGATCTTCTGTATTAATTAGATTTCCTGTTGCCCAGACACAATGTGCAACATTCACAGCTTAAAGGAGGAAACTTTGAACTTAGTTCATGGTTCTGGGGGAACTAAGTTCATAGGCACGAACATCACGGTGGAAGGCAGTGGTGGCACAAAGATGCTGAGCACACAGTGGCTGGGAAAACAAAGCCAAGGACTAGTGCCTGAGAGGAAGGAGTAAGGGACCATATATGGTTCCCAACGCCCATGCTTCCATGACCCAAACACAGCTAGGACAGTGCTTTACTAAGCTACAAGGCATTTCTTAACCTAATGAGATTGACAAATCAGGATTAATAGTCACACCTTCACATACTCCCTCCTTGGTGCAATACTTCCTGTGGTGGGAAGGCCCATCAGAGAAGCATGTCTCAGGTTAGCATTAGGGTCCTTTGTTTTGATGATGGATTATCACTGGCCCTGAAGTCACTGTGTCCATTGTGTATGGGGATGGGATCCATCTGGGCTTGGATGATATCCTGTTTTTTATTTTTGTTTTTGGTCTTTTTGAGACAGGGTTTCTCTATGTAGTTCAGGCTGGCCTTGAACTCAGTTCACAGCCTAGGCTGGCCTCAAACTCACAGCAATCTACCTGCCTCAGCCTCCCAAGTGCTGGGATCACAGGTGTGTGCCACTACGCCCTGCCAGTTCTCTTGCTTTATTTTTCACCTGGGGTAGAGAAGGAGTAGACAGAAAGAGTTCGGGTAGGGAGAGCTGAGTTCACCTCTCCCTTACGATCACAGAAGGTTATCATTGAGACCACCCAGTTCAGGACTCCTGAAAGCTACTTATGATGACAGGTGTGGTCCGGGTTCCCCGAGCATCTTCCCTATGTTCTTATTTCCTCTTTCTTCCATTTTTTCTTGGGCAGGGTGAAAGGTGCCAGCAAGAGGCCCCTGCCAGGAAGTGACGGCAGGCAGCTGACCCCAGGGAGCTAATCCACCACCTCCAGAGGCAAAGCAGAGCCTTCTGATCCTGTTACCCATGACTGAGGCCGGTGTGCACATTCTTGCTCCCTGGGTCACCAGCCCAGCTGTGTGTCCTCACCAAAACTGACGGGGAGGTAGACAAAGAAAGAAACACTCATCAGGGAGGCAGCTAACATAGATAGTGGGGGCTGCCTGACTATATACCAGGCATATCCTAAACATATTTCATGCATTTCTCATTTAAAACCATAACAAGCTGGGTGTGGTGGTGCGTACCTATAATCTTAGCACTCCGGAGGCTGAGGCAGGAGGGCCATCGAGAGGTCAGCCTGGGTTATGTAGTGAATTCAAAGACTGCCTGAACTGCATACTGAGACCCTTCTCAAAACAAACAAACAACAAAACAAAAACATAACAAGCCCATAAAATCATACTATCCTTCATGTTTTATCATTGGCAGTAAACCCTAACATGTAACAAAAGCTTACTGAGTGTCAGGCACTACGCCAAGTGTTTTATGTGCATTAGCTCATACAACTTCAAAATATCCTATCAGGGAGCTGTTACTGTAGCCACTTTTCAGACTGGAAAAGCAAGGTACAGGAAAACCTATGGAATTTCCCATCACACAGCTGTGAGCAGAAGAATCCAGATCTGAATCCAGTTCCTTCAGATTAGCCACCTTTTTGCCCCCGCTTCCTACACTGGGAAACTAAGGCACAGAAAGCAGCGGCACAACCCTCAACTGCCACAGAGCTCAAATTACAGCCCAGGTCTGCTGCAAAAGCACAGGGTTATGAGGGCTCAGAGAGATATAAGAGGAGGGACCCAGCGCTTGTTTCTGCTCTGTAGCCCTGGTGCGTTGTTGTGTAATTAATTTAATCCCTAAAGAAAGGAAGTGATATTTCCTGTGTTCACAGAACATGGAAGTAGGCAGTAGGACCTACGTGCTTTAGCTAAAGACACTGAGATTCTGAACTATCTAAACTAGCTAAAGACACAGATTAAATAAACTAGATAAACTAGTTTATCTAACTAGCTAAAGACACAGAGATTCTGACTTCAGGGCCACAAGGCACCGCAGCACACGGACACTGAGTTTTCATCCTCAGGCAGGGGCAAGCCAGGGATGGGCCACCACTGTGGTTCTGCTTGGGCAAGAACGGGCAACCTGCCTTCCAGCACTCAGCGTTCGGAAGGTTTTTCAAATCCGCTTCCCACGCAGGCCCACTGCTCTGGCTGTGATGCAAGCCAATGGCAGGCATGGAGAAGAGGGCTTGGGAGTAGCAAGACCTTGTCACATCCCACGGCCGGACTCTTGGCTGTGCTGGTCCAGGGGAGTGGCTTGCAGCAGCTCCACTTTGGGTGAAACTTCCCAGAAATTCAGCAACACAGGACCTAGAAGCAGAAGCAAGAGGTGAGACCCTAATCAAGTGGCCGTTAGCCATCTCCAAGGGCAGGGTTACTCGGTCCAGCTCTGTGGCACTGGCAGGCTGAGACTCGTAGATCTGGCCTCATGTGGCCACACGTAAATCTGAAAGGAGAGAAAGGGAAGGATGTCCCGTGTGCAGTGCACGGCTCTGGGAAGCAGTGAGGGAGATCAAGAGCTGAATGAAAGATCGAATCAGCCAGGCTCTGGTGCCTGTGTGTCTTCCTCATTGACGAACAGTCAGATGCCATTTAATGAGGGGCTGTCATCTGAGAAATCCATCCTGAGGTGATTTCACCCCCTCATGAACATCAGGGTATCCTCACACAAACCGAGATGGTACAGCCCACTACACACCTAAGCTATATGGATTTACGTAAGGGATTGGCTATGGTTCCTAGGTCATGAGGAACAGAACACAAGGTCAGATGGAGCCCAAAGAAAATTATGCCGTCAAGAGGTGCAGTAAACAGAAGATGAACGAGGCTGCTGCTGGCATGAGGTGACACTGTTTTGTAAACTTCTTCTTCTCTGAGTAGAATGAGTGCACCCTAAAGAAACAGTGCGTAGTATAGAAAATACACAAACCAGGAGTGCGGCCATTATTATCAGGCTGAAGTATTGTATATTTCGCGTGTGTAACTGAGCACTCTGGCATCACCAGACACACGTGGGTAATGCCTTGCACTACCGCATCGCCACAGCAGTGAGGTATGTGACTACGAGGTAGGAATCTTTTCAGTTCCATTTCAGTTGTATGGAGACACCATCGTGGCTGCAGTCCAACGCCGATGGGATGGTGTCCATGGGCTCACCTTCTTGTTTGTTTTTTGTTCTTTGTCTTTTTCAGACAGGGTCCCACTGTGAGGTTCAGGCTGGCCTTGAACTCACGTTTTCGCCCAGGCTGGCCTCAAACTCAAAGAGATCCTCCTGCCTCAGCGTCCTGAGTGCTGGGATTACAGAGTGTGCCACCACTCCCGGCTTGGGCTTGCTGTCTTCTTAGGATCTTCTAGGATTTATTTGAACTGGCAGCCACCCCACCTGTAGTAGGTGCTCAGCAAAACAATGCTTTGTTGAAGGAATGGTCAATGGGAGATGTTACAAAAACTGCAGAAAGGGCCGGGTCTACAGAAACTGTTGCATAAATGCTCTTCCTGCGCCTTTCCTCACACCGTTAGCAGCACAGGTGAGCGTGGAGCCCATGTGCCCCACACACTGTGTCCTCACCAAAGAGCCCCCTTTCCTGGGGGCGGCCAACCCACAGGGCTCCCTCTTGTGACCCCTACACTGGGCGGAGCTTCCAGTCCTTTACAATGCGAGCATTACTTGTGGATGGGCAACGTCATGGGCACAAGTGGAGAAATGAAGATTTACAAACGGCCTTCACATAACATCATGTTCAGCAACCCTTAATCTTCCAACAATGCCTTTGGGCAGAGAATACAGTGGCCATTATCTTTAACAGGCAAAAATCCTGGCCCAAAAAGGGGAAGATATCTCAAATATTCTCCACAGCAATGGTGGGGCCCAGGCTGCAAATTTCACATGTCTCCCACCACACGGAAAGCAGGCCACGGAGGAAACCGAGTTTCTAGCTTCCCGGGCTGAGGGAGACAGAGAGGGGATGTCTGTTTGCCTACAGCCATGTGACTAGAGGCTATCAGGGCCCCTACATAGTTGTCATTGTCCTTGATGGTGAAAGTTCTGTGAACAGCGAAGTTCATTTCTGCCTGGAAAGGCACCACCAAGCTAGAGGCCAGCGGCCCTGAGGGAAGACTCTCCAACATCCCAGCTAGGTGGCTCAGGGCCCAGTGAACCTGTTGTTTGATTACTCTTTTGTTGACAAAATATAGAAGCAAACAAAATTAAAATGAAATAGAACACAAGAAATACAGAGGTGAGAGGAGAAAGAGAGATCCTCCTCCCGATAACCCTGGCATGAAAACCAGAATTTGGGCTGGCTCTCAGGGACCAGGATGTGCCGCTGTCCCCCCTCACCCTTACCCCACCCCAGCCAGGACCTCAGGTCAGGGATCAGGAGGAGCGATGGAAGTGGCTCCTCTTGCTGTTGTCCCCGGTTGCCCACATTTTGCCGAGAGGTCTGTCTTAGTCACTTTTCTCGTTGCTGAGACAAAATACCCAACACCCAAAGTTGAAGGAGGAGAAGTTTATTTTGGATCAGAGTGTGTGATTGTTCAGTCCACAGTCACCTGGCTCTGAGGCAGGGCAGCTTAGCAGAGGAATATCACAGGGAGAGAAAATAGTCCTTGGTGAGGCCGGGAGAAGTCAGAGCTCTTGAATCAGAAACTCCAGAGGCGGGACTTGGAATTCCTGGAATGAGCAGCTCATGCAGGTGATTCTGTTATGTGCTTAGGATCCACCCTTCTGAAGGGCTGTATCTTTAAGCCCAGCCTCGAGGTGCCTTGCCTGAGGACATGGAGCCTGCTAGGGATGGAAGGGCTGAGCTTGGACCCCGCAGTAGGACACCAGCGAGAGTTGCATGGCCCCTCTCATTCTCTCCGGCCCCCACCCACTGAACCCTCAGCCCAGCCCAGGGAGGACGGATGAGTCATTGCATCATCAGTGCTAATGATGCTTTCTGGCAACTGCTGGGCTCAGACCCTGACTGCACCACTTCCTATGTAGCTGTGGGACCTTGGCTAGGTCACTTACTTCCTGAGCCTCTTGTTTCTTGTCTGTAAAGTGAAGTAATCCCAGTCTCCACCTCCAGGGGCTGAGGACCAGATTATATATAGAACCAGTCAGTCTGTGCCAGGAGCTCAGCCCTGCTGAGCATGTGTTGAGTGCCGGGACAGAGTTGGCAGGTGTCATTGTTGTGCCCCATCAGTGCTTGGAGAGCAGAATGAAGAGGATCTGAAGTCTATCGCAGGCCACTCACTGCCCGAGGTCTGGGCCCTCCAGAACTTCAGAAGGGGTAGTGTCCCCCAGGCTCCACTCTTAGTCCACACCTTCAGGAATTCTCGAGAACACAGGTCCGAGACATCTGCTCATGCCCACTCTAGCTCACAACTCCAGGCTCACCCTTCACCCCCTTGGGGCCTCAGTTTCCTGCATGGAGAGGGCCTAGATGTGCTCCAGGTCTGTTTCTTTGCCCTGATGGCTCCCTGGGGTCTGTGTGGAGTGGGACTGTGAGGGCCGTGTAGACAGGAATGCAAACAGATTCATGTCAGGGACTGTAGACCTTGCCAGTTTTGCTCACTGACTGTAGCATTTCAGAGGCATTAAATGTGAGCTTCTGGGCTGGGAGCATGGCTCGGTGCATGAGTGCCTGCTTTGCATGCCCGAAGTCCTGGGTTCGATGCCCAGCACAGCAAATGAAATCAAAACAAAACACAAAGGTGAGTTTCCAAACTGATGAAACATAGTGCCCCTGACCCTGGATCCCCTGACTGTCCCCACAAGGCCAGTTTTGCCCCTACAGCTCTTGTAAGGTGTAGTAGTGTAGGGGATGGTGACTTTTAACATATCATTTAAGATAGAATAAATCTCGTCTTAATGCAAGCCTCAAAATGTGTCTTGAGAAACATCCCAGAGGGGTTGTAAAGAGTTAACTTTGCAGTCCTGACTTAGCCCTGGAATGCTTCTCCAAAGACAAAGAATGCCAGGGCCTAGATAACTACCTATGACCTTGCTTGGGTTGTTTCATCCTTTTCCTGGTCCTAGATAAACATTGTAACCATAAAGGAAATGTATGGTTATCTAAAGGTGGACATATAGAACAGAGTACAGAAAGTATATATCATTGCGGTTGGGTTCATGACTGGAGCCTGACCTAGTTACGTGGCACAAGAAAAACAACATGTGGCCAGGGCTACAACATGCCAATCTGTTACCATGGAAACCAAAAATGTATATAAGTTGGGAACAAAGGCAGGTCCATGCCCACTTCCCTGACTTGCAAGTTGGGATAAGAGGTGACTGGACTAAATTAAAACTTTGTCTGTTCTCATAAAGTTCTTTAGTCTCTTGTGGAATACAGCCCAAATTTTTGCCACAACAGTAGGAAATCTCAAACCCCAGGTCTCTAATCACTTCCTCCAGGGTAGAAGAGACTCCAGGGCCGGGAACCTGATCTCTTACCCCATGGCCACTCTCACAGGCAGCAGGTCCAGCTCCAGGACCCAGGAGTCCTGTCCTCCCTGGGTGCGTGTGCTGCTTCCTACCCTGCACGCACCATTTCCTTCCATATCCAACCACAACCTGAAAGCCTCCCCTCTAAGTAACAGCAGTGCTTCCCATCACCCACACCCGCATATCTGTGTCTCATTGGCTCCTTAAGCTGCTCTCCGAGTGCAGTGTTATGGTTCCCATTTTCCAGAGGCACAGCTGGAAAGAATGGGTTTACGATTTGAACACTTGTCTTCAACCTGCAAGAGCAGTGTCCTGAACCTGGCATCTCTAAAAGGGATCTCAGAAGCCAGATTCATTGGAGAGCCCTCAGGCAGGGTCTCTGCCTCAGCAGGGAGGATGCGGGCTCAGGTGGCCTGGCTTCCAGTCCCGCCTCAGCCACCTTCCAGCTGTGACCAGTGATGAGTTAATCAGCTCCCCTGAAGCATGCGACACGGCTTGAGGTTGTAACCATATAAATTAAGGTGCAACCTTGGTTGTTTTATGTGGAAAGCGCTGGCTGGCTCTGATTTGGTACATAAATGGAGCTTCATTGTTTGATTATAAAGGGGCTTATTTGGTAGGCAAAATTTTTGATGAATAGATTTGAGAGTGGGAGATAAATAACCAACGTACTCCAAGTGATAAAGAGATTGGAGGCTCTGCCAGTCCATGGGCGCCAGCCGGAGCCCCCGCCCACCTTGGAACTGAGAATGACTCTCAAAGGAGAAGGGTTGATCCAAGGATTCCTGGTGGCAAATGTTCCTGGCGGAATGTCTGTGTTATTCTAGCAGAGGCTCCTCTACCTTTCCTCTCATGCCTCCAGCAGTGGGAGCTCTCCTCGTGGGGCGAACTCTCGCGGGATGGCTGGTACTGACTATTGGAACACTTCTGCAGAACAAGACCGACCCAGCCTCCTGGGACCTCATACCTTTGGTCCCTCTCTGGCCTTGAAGGCTACATAATGACTCCAGGTCAACAACCCTCTGGGAATCTGCAGACAAGCACAGAATCCCACCAGCAGAGTTTTTGTTTTTTAAATCCATAGCCCTGGAATCCATAACAACCCCCACTCTCCCCTATAATATTCTGGCAAAGTTTAAAAATTAAAGCTGATTAAATTCACATAGGGATTTCATAGCACCTACCATGCTTAAAAACCCAAGGGATAGTAATACCACCCATCCTCCTTTCGTGGTCTTCCATTGTCACTCCTTTCAAAGCCTTCTCACCTCCTTCACTTGTTCTCCCCAGCACCCTGAGAGATAGTCCCATGGGAGACTATCATGCCCAGCTCACAGGTGAGGAAACAGGATCAGCAATGTCAAGTGACTTGTCCAAGGTCATCTGCAGGTGAGTGCTGGGAGCTGAGACTCCATGATCAGTGCACTTTCTACTACATCTCATTAGACAACTAATGTCAAGATTTTAAAAAGTCCATTCTAAGACTTTACCTTACAGGAATATTTATAAAAGGGTGATGCACAGATTATGTACAAGGGTGATTGCCGCACCATGACTTACATATAATTGCTCACCAATGACTGAGATCTGACTGTCCATCAGTGGAGAATCAGAGCAGCCACTGAAGACATTCTATGCTGCTTTCAGAACAGAGTAGATGCATAGACACAGGAGAAACGCGCATGCTGTTTGAGCCTCGCAGAAGGGTGGAAGAATCCACCTCTGAGCTCCTGTGGTGGTTGTCAGGATTCAGCTCCGTGCAGGGCTTTGGTTTCTTGCCATGTGGGCCTCTCCACGGGTCAGCACACCTACTGGCAAGATGGAGGTTACATCTTACGTAACCACAACAGTGACACTCTTGGCTGAGTTCTCTGAGTGTCCCTCACTCAAAGAGAGGGACACTGCAAACAGAGAAGTACAGAGAGCAAGGGTCAGGAGGTCTCCAGATTCTGTCTCCATGGGGATCAGCTGGCTCACAGGCCATACGGAAAAAAGGCAGCGAGCCAAACTTGGCCTGTGGGCCATTTAGCTTGCCAGCCCCTCCCTTAATTTATCAGGAACATTCAAATCTTGCTATCGAGCTTCCTTAACCCAAGCTACTCCCAAATCAGAGGGCTCTAGGGAGGCAACATTTCTGCATGTGCTCAACTTCCTCGGATTGGATTTGTCATGAAGAGCTGCACCATTAAAATGCAGCAGGCATATTTGTGTCTTTCCACAGTGTCAGAATTTATTGAGTAACAGTGAAGTCACAAGCTGTGTAAATGTCAGCTCTAACTCACCAAGTATTCTCAATTTCGTCAATTTCTCAATTTCTTGCTGTGAAGACCTGGTTGATTTGTTTTATTCCATCCCAATCTGAACGACTAGTATCTGCAACCCTCAAGTCACACGTGGCACTTCACATGGTACTATAAAGTTACCAGAGGCTAGGAAAGTGTTAACGTGGCCACAGGGTTTCCGGAAGCCTACAGAGAGAGCAGTGGGAGAGGGGTAGCCCGCGCCAAAGTCTCTGCTGGACAGAGGAGCAGTTTACAGACCTCACCCCAGAGGCAGAGCTTGACAATGGAGGTGCAAAGATGGCAAGTGAAAGGAGAAGTTGAAGGCCAAGGCCAAGCCTGGACAGCAGGCAGTCTCAAAAGTGTCAGCCTGAGGTGGGCCATGTACACATCACAAATAGGACAAACGGAGCTCATCTGAAACCCTGGGACCAGGAAGGTTCTTCACTTGCTGATTCTCCTGGGCAGGGCTCACAGCAAGGAAAGGTGACCAAGGTCAGTGGTGGCTTGGGGTGCTCCTCTTTTCATGAGTCTCAGGTGAGAGAGTCACATCAGTGTGATTGGTAACCTCAGGGGCCTGTCTTTTCTGATATGGTTTGACAGGCCTGTGTCTGGGTCCTCTAAATTAAATTTGATAAGTAAATTTTTTATAGGTACAAGTAAGTTATTTATCATCCTTTGTCTTGTGTTTTTTCAGGGCAGATAGCGGCTGTTTACTTGTACAAACAAGGTGTAGAGCCATTGTACCTGGGCATGTCTCCTCAAAATGGAGTAACTCAGGTCAAACAGTTGCTTTATAAAATGAAGCACAGTCAGTCGGTGCCTGGGAAGCCACACAGCAGGAAATGTCGGCCTTTAGGCCAGCCCATAGCTGCTCAGGTGCCCTGGAGGCGGGGAGTTGGCACCCAGGAAGTCATGTGGCAGGGAGCACCGGCCTTTGGGCTGGCCCCTAGCTGTGCAGGGCCCCAGGAGATGGGCAGCCGCTGCTGCACAAAGGAAAACTATCACAGCACAGAGAAGCAATGACACAATTGGCCCACCACATGTCAGCTGCAGAGACCCTCCTGGGGAAGTGCGTGAATCATCCTGACATAGAGAAACCCCTGAGAATACAGGCCACACAACCGGTTTCTCTTGCCCCGGCCACTGAGAACCAGAAAGGTCCAGAGTCAGCTGGAGAAGCAGCTGCTGAGCAAGGATTCAGAGAACATGAGAATACAGGCTACGCCCCAAGACTCAGAGGTCTAGTTGACCAGGGTCACAAGAGCCATTCAGAAGCTGGAAACCAGGAGGACCTTGCATAATACCTGGGGAGACCCCCTGAAAGCCATTCTTCCCCTGACAGTACAGGCTGCAGTGGAGGAGTGCGTGGAACTCCAGAGAGGTCTGCACCGAGATTCCTGCTGCCTGTGCTGATGGTTGGGGAAAAGACACTAAGTGGTTGCGGGGTCTCAATGCGCTGGGAGGCTGGAGAGAAAAAGCTACAAAAAACGCCTTTTGCCCCAGATGGCTCACTTGAGATGTTAGTAAGAATTACCTCCTCAGTATTCTATAGCCATGACGAGGAGGAGACCAAGGAGAGAAAACAAAGAGACTGACAAAAAGCAGCTGCTTTTGCTGTAGCACTAAGAGAAACAGACCCTAAGTCTGATTCTCAGGGCCCCAAGAAGAACTCAACGACTGCATTCATCTGCTACCACTGTTAAAAGCCAGGCCACCTCAAGAGGAACTGCCCTAAGAAGCCCCCTGGGCCATGCCCTGAACGCAAAGGTGACCACTGGAGATTGGTCTGCCCTCTGAAGCGAAGGCCCCAGAGCTCAGGCCCATCCTACCAGTTAGTCCAACAGGAATGAGGGGGCCCGGGGCATACGCTGCCTCCTCCCTCTGGCCAGACCGTCATCTCCAAGGAGGAGCCTTGGGTAATCATGACTATAGAGGAAAAAGAAAACAGCCTGTTGCTAGACACAAGTGCAAGTCTCTTGGTCCTTCTTTTCAATCCTGGCCTTCCTTCCAGCCATCACACCTCAGTGAAAGGAGTCACTGGTGAGGAGGTAATATGCTATTTTTCACAACCCTTAGGCTGTAACTACTTGTTAGACCTTTCTTGCGTATCTCTGTCTTCTTGAGAAACCATGTATTATAGCAGCCATTGATATTTTCCTACTAATGTATCCATAACTCCATAATGTTTGTATTGTTCCTATCCTATTTCATAAATGGATGTATGTTTATTATTATGTGTTTCCTACAACAAGCATTGAGAATAGTCAATGCATATTCAATTGGTCACTCATATATAGCTCTATTTATTTTCTTTAGAAACCAATTTGAAGGTATCAAAATATAGTACAATAACCATTGATAATAACCTATCTTTTTTGTCTGTAACTCACTATTATTTGTCTATTTGTTTTCCTGAGAAACTAGCTTGTAGATAACAATATGTAAAATAACAGCCATTGATAATTTCCTACCACCTTGTCTGTAATTCAGTAAGCCCCCCAGTACTATGTTATCCTTCTTTTACTCTTTAAAATAATTAAAAAAAAAAAAACTACAGTGAAAAAAAAAATGAAGCAACTCAGGACAAGGCACTACCTAAAAACTGTCCTCTATACATCAGAGTAACAAGCAGAGCACAGCCCGCTCTTCATAAGACTGCTCAGCCGAGAGGCCCCATTACCACCCTGAAGCAGCCAGGTGTCCCCTGCATTTGCTAAGTTCCTCACCTTCACCATGGCAGGTTGGGCACAGAGAAGTGCTTGTCCTAATCTGACCTGTCCTAGGGCTACAAAATGCCCAGGGACCGGACCACAGAGGCTCGGACGAGGATGCCCTGGTCCAGAAGGGCAAAGTAACTGCCTTGGACTCCCAAGGGTGGAATTAGACACAACAGCCTGTCATCTTTCTGTATCACTTGCTTGTGTATGGAGGTACATCGTGTGTGTGTGTGCACCTGTGTGTGCATGCGTGTGTGTACAAAGCCCACCTCTACTCTCAGGCTGACCCACTGCTCCCTGAGAGCTGGCAGAGTAGCTCCTCTCTCTTCTGTCTGCTCTCCCCCATCACCTCTCACCCCTGCCGTGAAAATGGCTTTTGTATTAAATCTATGCCTGTGGGCAATGTTGTTATTGCTATTGTGATAGGAAGTGGGGCGGGCAGGAGAGCAGCAAGTTCTGGTGGAGTCCAAGTGAAACCCAGTGGGATGGCTATAAATGAAGCATGTTGTGAACTCCTCTTCTGCAGGAATTAGTGCTGGCTGAGCCCTCCTTGCCTGGGGGCTGCAGAGAATGACTGTGACCGGGTCTCTCCTTCAAGGGCTCTGATAGGGATAGAGAATAGTTCCACGTGGTCAGTGCCAACAGAGTCTGTTTGCATTTGAGTCTTGTTCAAGGATTTGTGAATAATAAATGACTGGTTATTTAATAAACTTATTTGTGTGGATTTAAAAGAGTTTATCTCTAGACTCTTGAGTCAAGAGGGAGCTTTCAAAAACATAACTGGTGTCATGCCCCGCCCTGCTTCTCTGCTGAGAAGGATCCAAGCTCCTCCCTGCACACTCACCCCTGCCTGCTCCTCCTGCTCTTCCCTGTCTGACACTGGCTACCTCTCCGGCCTCCCCTCTGCTCCTCCAGCAACCAGGCTGCTCAAAGGTGTTTGCACTTGCACCTCTCTGCCCTGGGCTCTTTCCTGGGTCTTTTTGATGGGTAGATTCCTCCTCTAGGAGATCTCAATTTCCATGTCACCTCCTCAGAGATGTCTCCATCTGCTTGCCACCTAAAGAAGGAGTTGTGTGTACTCCACACTTGTCCTCTATCAATCCCTGCAACTATCCTGTTTGTTTACAGTTTTGCTGTTCTCTTCATCAATGCAGCCGTGGTGCCTGACCCATAAGGACGTCACCAATGTTTATAGAATGTGTGAAGGATTCCTGTCTTCTGTAAGGAATAATTGCTAGCCCAGTGTGCTACAGTGACTGAGTGGCTAAACTGTGGCCCTTCTGTCCCATCAATATTACTCTGCACCTAGAAGATACAAAATGTTGGTACAACTTTTAATAAACTTAAATTAACTTTATTAAATTAAGCTCAGGGGGAAAATGCCAAATCCTAAAGGTTATGCACCGTATGATTCTGTTGATATAATATTCTCGTGGCCAGGGGTCTGGGATTTGGGGGCAGGGAAGGGTAGCATGAGGGAGTCTAGTGGTGATGGAATAATTCTATATCTTGGCTGTGACACAACCACCTGTGTGATTAAATTGCACAGAACAACATGCTCATGCACACAAATTGGTGCTTATAAAGCCAGTGAGCTCTGAACAAGTTCTATGCATTGTGGGACAAGTCAGCGCCCTGGTTTTGATCCTGAACTGTGATTATACAAGATGTGAATGCTGAGCGAAACTGAGTAGAGGTGTAGCCCTCCCTGCATAATTTTTTCTTGCAACTTCTTAAGAAACTGGTCTGCACATTCAAAGAAAGGACAAAAAAGCTTTTACTATCAAATCCATCTTTGTGAGCAATATTGTATCGCTATTATGATACAAAGTACATCTGCCTTATTTTAAGGCCTTTTTCAAATGTAATTGAGTAATTCATTTTGCTTCTAATATCGATGAATAATTCTTCTGTCTCATTTGGAATTGGTCTTCACCTCTGCCTGTATGTTATATGGGAAATCTTTACATATTCTATCGGGGCTAGCAGTTCTGAGGCAGCACTTGTATTCACATTCCCATTTTATGCCAGAGGAAAATTTGCTTATAGCATCATTAAGAGGTAGAGCGTGAATGGTTTCCAGATCCCAAATATTCCACCTTCTGTGTTTGCACCAATGGCCTATGCTTGGGTAACTGCTCGGAAACTGTAAGTTAAGTCTATCCTAGCATCAGACTCTGAATCCCGTCCCCCTTCCCTCTCCTAGTGGAGCTGTGGCCTCCCAAGCATAGTCAACTCTAAGAGGCTAATTAGCACTGCCTCAAAAAGCTCAAGGTGGACTCCAAGAGAAAAGAGATCCTGTTGGTTGTTGTTCATTTGTGGATGTTTTCCCTGCAAAACCACATCAAAGCAGGGAAGCCCACCATGGACTTGGCCAGAAACCAAAGCTTGCTGGCCAATGTGAGAAGCAGCAAGTTCTATCAAGTAGGAAATTATTTTATTTTCTGGGCCCAGATTCTTTGCTTAGAGCTGGTGGAGGTGGAGCAACTCCCAAATAGCAGAGATCTTCCTAAGCCCCCAGTGTGATTCTGTCCTGCATGGGCCTGCTAGAGACCCTAGTGGAGCCTCATAACAAACCCCTTCACTGGTCACTAGTCCCTACCAGGGACAGGGCAGGGTAAATATGAGCTTGGGGAGTCATCTCATCACGTGCAAGCACTGGAAAAACTGAAGTGTGTTTTAATTTTCCTATAAGGCATCACTGACCATATATTGATTATTGTTTTGTTTTGTTTTGCTTTTGTCTTTTTGAGATAGGGTCTTGCTGTGCAGTTCAGGCTGGGCTTGAGCTCACTTTGTAGCTCAGGCTGGTCTCCAACCCACAACCATCCTCTTGCCTCAGCCTCCCAAATGCCTGGCTCATATATTGATTTTTTAAAAAGAGAAATCAGAAAGTTTATCGCATTAGATGCTACAGGGTATGCTCAGCAGGCCAGGCAGTAAAAATGCCACGGCCCACTCTCCTCTTCTCTCCCACTTAGCTCTCCAGGACCTTCCAGCATTCAGAACTCACGGAGAAACATCCCAGGTCTCCAAGCCAGGAGTCTAGATCTGGAGGAAGCACAGCACACAGGGCTTGCAGTTCTGGGGAGGGCATCTCAGCCAGAAAGCCTCGCACCCAGGTGCACACAGCACCCTCTTTCCAGGTGTAGTGGTGATCATAGCTGTCTCCTTGGGTAGACCAGGAGCTCCTTGAGGATAGTGTCCATGGTTTTCCCTTTGTGTCCCAAGTGTCTGACCCTTTCCTAGCACACAATAGACACTGATACACTTTAAGTAAACAAATGAATGGAGAAGTCTCCGTGGTAAGGGAGACTTGAAGGTTTCTGAGCTATGGAGGTGGTACACTTTTACGTGCTTTGGAGACATTACCTTGACAGCCCTGTAACCCTTGCAGCAGGCCGAGAACGTGAGGGTTTTAATCAGGCCTTCTAAATGTCAGAGGATGAGGCAAGCAGTCACTTCAGCACCACCTCCCACCTCTGACTCAAAGTTTACCCTTGGTCCTAACACAGTGCCCACTTGAGGCTTGGTGCGTACAGGAACAGAAAACCCTCAAGTTTTGGAGCTCTGAGAGTTTGACTAAGTGTGACAGGGACCTGCTCATCATTGTATGTTACGGGGATCTTGGGCTTGGTCAATATTTCTTGGTTCATTAAATGAAGCTACCTGGGGACCCTCATGACTTTGGGAGCATGGACACATGCCAGTGCTTAGCTTTGATCTCCCTCCCATGGCGGAGGGATCCCCATCTGGTGAGCCTCGGTGAGAGGAGAGGGAGCCCAGGGAGTTGTGTACTCAGCCTTCCTCACAGCCAGAGCGCCGTCACCGGCACAAGACCAAAGCTGCACAACTACAAGCCCCACTTCCCTGGGTCTCCTACAGGACAAATGCCACCCAGGTAAGGGCACAGTGCGGGGCCACTGCGGACAGTGACATCTGGATAGCATTGGCCAAATCCAGGAACTCGCTTCCCCTACCACAGGTCAGAGTAGCAGCACCCTCCCACATCCTGAGAGATGCTTCCTTGATGGAGAACCACAGCAGATCCACCACTTACCCAACTCAGGGCCAAGGCCTTTGGTTGATAAGTGTGCTCGTGTGTGTGTGTGTGTGTGTGTGTGTGTGTGTGTGTTACTGAGGATTAAACCCAGAGGGTTCTCCATCAGTAGGCTACATCCCGATACGTTTTTTCTACTTCTAATTTTGAGACAGGAGCTTGCGAAGTTACCCAGGGTGGCCCCAAGCTTGCGATCCTCCAGCCTCGAGCCTCCAGAGTAACTGGGATTATAGGTGTGTGCTACCACACCCAGCCATGCACCCTCCCTCACTCAACAGTTCAGGTTCTCGATAACATCCCATTGTCAAAGACTGGAGGGTACTTAAGAAGTTTTTTCCCATATCAAGTTTTCCTGAATGTCCCAAGAATTTTGATGCCATTTTCTACCGGATGGGAGGTTAACATCAGGATGCAGAGGCTAGAAATCCGAACACGAGCATCAGACAAGCTAGCTTTCAGCTCTAATATCCATCAGTTGTTTCACGTTGGCAGCTTGCCTTAAGTTCTATTCACTGTGACAACTAATACTGTCACTATCTGGAGAGACCATTGGAGGAGTCTGAGTAGCAGAAGGGAGAGGACACAAGCTTACCCACCCCATGAACTGCCAAGCACCTGGCTGAGTGGCACAGGCGTGGTCCAGAGATTTAACGTCCTCACCAGAGCCCTGAAGAACAAGGAAGAACTCATGGTGGCAGCTCAAAGGTGACACATTTGGCCTCAGATAAGACTTTCTAATAATCAGGAAGTGTGCCAGGGGAGCTCAGTGGAAAACAAATCCCCAGTAGGGCAGGGTTTAAGCCAAGGCTGGAGAAATGCATGGTGAGCTTTTAGGGAGAGGATTTAAACACACATTAGTGTAAGCAATGAAACTTCCTTTTAAAGTGAAACACTCTGAAACCACAGTCAGCACTGTGATTACCCGAAAGGTTTACTAAGCACATGCTCAGAACACCAGCAAAGCAGGGAGAGGGAGAGAGAGAAGCACCATTTCGATAAATGCAGCTAGAATTCTTCAGCCCATAAACACTCATCCATGCACATATCCTCCTGATTTTATTTAAAACAAATCCCAGCTATTGCACTGCTTTATACACAAATTTCAGTGTACATTTTGAAAGCTTTGGATCTCTCTCTCTCCCTAACATAACCATATACCATTATCATCCCCCCGAATTAAGTATGTCTACAACACCATTGAATATCTTTCAGTGCTCATATTTCTCATTTGGTAAATGTCCAAATTTTTTCCATTAAAAAAAAAAATCCCAGTTCTGGTAAGGACCCCACTTGCAATTTGTTGATAAGTTGCAAAATAGCTTTTTAACCTATACTTTCTCACTAGCAATTTATTTACTGAAGATATTCAAACATTTCTTCCATGAAACTTCCCTTGTTTGGGCTTTACTGGCTACATCCCTCTGGTGTGATTTAACGGGTCCCTCGCTTCTCTCCCCTTTATTTATTTATTTATTTTTGTCTTTTGGAGACAGGGTCTCACTATGCAGTTCAGGCTGGCCTTAAACTCACTTTGTAGCCCAGGCTAGTCTCAAACTTGCAACGATCCTCCTGCCTCAGCCTCCCAAGTGCTGGGATTACAGGTGTGCACCACCACACCCGGCTCTCCCCTTTGTATCTTCTGCAAATCAGTGTGTGATTCTAGAGCTTGATCAGGTTTAGAGCACATCGCCATTTAAGGGAAACATAAAACTCTCTCAGTGTGCTGGAGTCCATGCTGTTGGGGCCATGTGTCCCTGCTATCCCTGCTAAGGGGGTTGCACAGTTCACAAGCCACTGTGCAGACACCAGGAGGACAGAGCAGGCTGACATCCATTGGCCGTCTAACTGCCCAGCTGTTGAGGCCCCTCTTCTGTGGTGAGTGCTTCTTGATGTGCATTGACGGGCAAAAAAGATTCTCACAGTTTTGGGCCCCACTCCCATGAGTCCATCCTCAGGCCTCTTTTCCAAAGTTCTCTGTTCCTGCTCTTCCAATCATGCTCCTTCCAGGTCCCCGGCAAACCAGCAAGCCATTCAACACAGCCCAGCAGTCTGTAGGCTCTTTCTGCAGGCAACTTCTCTGAACGCAGAAAGGAGCTTGACCAGGTGCAGGAGATACAGGCAATAACAGAGTACTTTCCTCCTCGCTTTAGTCAACACGGAGCATCCCACCTGTGCTGCTACATACCAAAATGTGTGTAGAGGTTTTTCTACACACATTCGTCAACCCAGCATTCTCCAATGGACACCAACTGGGTGTCCTATAACTCAAATCAGTGCAATTCTGTCTGAAACCACCTACCTGGAGCAGAAGTCCCATCCTACAGCGTGAGACAAGACTCCTGCTGCCTTCAGGTGCGAACTGCAGTCCTGGTGGGGGGTTACCCGTGTTTCTCACTGACAGGCTACTAATTGGGGTTTCCCCAGCCTCCTCATTGGCGTCACTGAATTTGCTAGAGCAGCTAGCAGAGCTCAGGGAAAGACATATGTACTGGTTGACTTTAAAGGACTTACAGAAGGTATAGGTGGACAGTCAAATCGGTGCACAGCACGAGCTGTGTGGGAGGAGCTTCTGTGTCCTTGCTGGGACAATACCATCCAGGGACCACCACATCTGCAGTCACCCGGAAGCCCTTCAGACCCTATGCTTTGGGTGTTGATGAATGCTTCATTACATAGGCATAAGCTATAGTTCAGATCTCAAGTGTCCATCAAAGATCCATGTGTTGAAGGCTTGGCCCCAGCCTGTGGCACTTTTGGGAGGAGCTGGAAGCTTCAGGAAGTGGCTCTTAGTGGAAGGACCTAGGTCATTAGGTATAGGGCTTTGGAGGGGATTTTGGTACACTAGTTTCTTCTTTTCCTTTTTTTTTTTTGTACCAGGAATCGAACTCAGGACCTTGCACTTGCCAGGCAGGCATTTCTATTGCTGAGCTATCTCCCCGGCCCTGTCTTCTTTTCCTCTGTCTTTGCTTCCTGGGTACCATGAGGTAAGCAGTATGCTGCACCTCGCACCCCTTGCCATGATGTGCTCACCATAGGCCCAGCGGCAATGGGGTCAAATTTGGTCTGAAACCCCATGAGCCAAAATAAATCTTTCTTTATCTCAGGTACTTGAGCTTTTTTGTTTGTTTGTTTGTTTTTGGAGACAAGGTCTTGCCATGTAGTCTAGACTGGTCTTAAACTCACTATATAGCCCAGGCTGGCCTCAAACTCACTGCAATCCTCCTGCCTCAGCCTCTCAAGTACATCTCAGGTATTTGTTACAGTAACTAAAAGCAGACTTAGCACAGTTAATTATAGCATCAGCCATTGCTGATCAACTCAACCTCCAGCCCTTCTTCCATCCCCAGGATCTGGGTCGTGGGATTTGAACTAAAAGGCTTATGATCCATTCTGAAGCTATGGGAGGGAGAGACTATCCACCAGCCATCTCCTTAATGTCCCCAAAGCCCTCCTACCACTCTGGTGAATACAAGAGTTTTAGGAGCTGTGTGCCAGGAATTCAGGCAGAGACCAAATATACCACAATGTTCCCCAGTTGTCCTTAGGAGGTGTCCTCATCACTGCCTTACAGAGACACCCGAGAGAGGGGACAGTGCATCCACATTCCATCCGGGGCTTGCACCTACCAGCTGAGGTATCCATGCATGAAATCGGATTTTCCTTCCTGTGTCAGCAGGGGCTAGGGAGCACCACCTCCTGCACATCCTGTGTGCTGAGAATGGTGCATTGGATGGCAGTGCCCAGGCCCACCCATTGTGCAGCTCCCTGTCCTACCTAACCAGCCTCAGCCCAGGCCCCAGCATACCACTTTCATTTTACTATTGATCCCTGCTATTCTTCCCTTATGACTTGCTCGCTCTAACAGCATCTCCGGCTCATGGCCTCACAACCGCTTGCTTTCCACAGTCAGAGACTCCGTTTCTGCAGAAGCCCAGTAACAAGCCAGGATCTGTTTCTGAGTCTCGTTGTATGGCCCTCTCTGGCAAACGTCCTCACCTAGGACCTAAGTGTTACTCTGCCTCTCTCTCAAGGGGGCGTTGGTGGAGGCTCTGGCTGGCAACTTTCTGCACAGATATATCTGCTGCTGTGCAGTCCTCTAGGCTGTATGAGCCCCACAGTGTGTCCATAGTCTGATCATGTTGTATAGCCTGGTTTTGTTCCAGACCTTGCTTAAAATTAGCAGCCTTCTGTACCTCCTGGTAAATGGATCATAATGGTACTCCTGAAAATGGAGTATGAAGCTTCCAATACCCAAAGATGTCAACCAGGGCTGGGGATTTAGCTCAGTGGCACAGCGCCTGCCTGGCAAGCACAAGGTCGTGAGTTCGATTCCCGGTACCAGAAAAAAAACAAAAAAAGAAAAAAAAAAGATGTCAACTAACTGCTGCATTTCTTTTTCCATAGGAGGAGTTTTAAGGTACAATGATTTGTCCTTAATTTTGAAAGGGATATTCTTATCACATTCCCAAATTACTAGACCTTTCAAAACTTCATCAATATAAGCAGGTCCCTCAAGTTTATGTTTATTTTCCTACACTGTTTTTATTGTTGTTATTGTTGTTTTTGGTTTTTTAGACAGGGTCTGACTTTGTAGTTTAGGCTGGCTCTGAATTCTCTATGTGGTCCAGGCTGGCCTCAAACATGCAGCAATCCTCCTGCCTCAGCCTCCCAAGTGCTGTGATTACAGGTGTATGCCACCATACCCGGAGTTCCTACATTGTAGAACACGTCTTTTACCAAAATATTTGCTACTTTTTTTGCACATCAGGTCAAATGAGCATTATTTTAACAATTTCTCATGAGAGCTAAAATGGTTTTATGGAATGAAAAGCAATGTTACCACTCCTACAAATCCCTCGAAGATATATAAGCCAAACTTTTGCTCTTAAAAATATTTAGCTATCTACTTAAGAAAATATTGCATATTGATATAGGGTCCTTTGCTATTATTGTGTTATAATCTACCTTTTTTTTTTTTTGAGACAAGCTCTAACTATCTAGTTCAGGTTGGCTTTGAACTCACAGTGATCCTGCTGCCTCAGCCTCCCAAGTACTGGAATTATAGGTATTCACCACCATGCCTGGCTCAATAATCTGCCTTTTTAAGATGATGTACCTTACTGAAGAGTGTTTGGTAGCAAGCATTACCTGATCACAAATGTGACATCTAGTGGAATCGCCACCTATGTGTGACATATAGTAACTGACTCTTTCGTTGCCTGATTTTTCAGTGGTTATCCTCAGCCTATATCATATGTTCATACTTATTAGGTTCAAATATATTTGTGATGTAATTCAGTGTTTCTCATATACTGAACATTTCTCCTACACCATATCATTTCTCATGGATTCAGAGGATGGTAGTTTTTTCAATTTTCTTTTTCACTGGCAAATATTGACTGTATATATAATGGGGTAAAGTGTGATGCTTTCAAGTATGCTTACACTGTACAATGATCATATCAAACTAATTAATATATCTATCCCCTCTCAAACTTACCTTTTCGTGAGAACATTTGTTTTCTTTTTTGCTTTTAGCAATGTTGAAACATACATTTTTATTAACTGCAGTTACCATGCAGTGCAACGGATCTCTAAAACTATCTCTCTTTTCTAACTGAACTTTGGGCAATTAGAGCAATATTTCCTTACCCCCTTCCCCCAGCCTCTGTTAACTACCATTCAACTTCTATGCGTAAGACTTTTTTTTTTTAGGATTCCAATTAAGTGAGGTTATGTGCCTAGGGTATTTTTCTTGACATAAGTCCTCCAGGATCATCTAAGTTGTTGCCAATGACAGAATATCCTCATTTTAAAAGGCTGCATAGTATTCCACGGTGTGTACAGACCACATTTGATTCATTCACCTGTTGATGGGCACTGAGGTTCATTCTATACCTTGACCATTGTGAATATTGCTACAATGAGCATGGGAAGACAGACATCTCTTCTACACACTGATTTCAATTCTTTTGGACATACAAGTATTTCCAGAAGTGGGGTTTGCAGGGTCACGTGGTAGACCTAGAGGAACCTTTAAAATGAAAAGCATAATTGTGTGCTGTCAAGCTGGGTCTCACTCATATCATCACAAAGTCAGGCAGCTTCCAAGTCAAGAGAGACTCCGGCTTCTAACAACTTAGAACAGTTAGAACTGTTCAAAATGAAATAACTAATTGCTAATTATAATAATAAAGCACTATGTAAATACTGCAAAAAAAGACACTTGATCTTTTTTTCTTTGCTACATTGTACTCATGGCAGAAATAAAATAGAGGGGTAGACTTCATGTTGTACTGGATAACAAAGATCAAAACAGTTACCTTGCTCCTAACATTAAGTGGAGTGATAGTCTTTAAAAATGCCAGAACAATTATTGCAATTTAAGACTTTGTATGGATCCTATTTTACATGAAAAATATGAAGTATATAAATAAAAATTTTGATCTAGTTCATTATGAACATCATATAATTTTTTTTTTTTTTTTGTCTTTTTGAGACAGAGTTTTGCTATGCAGCTCAGGCTGCTCTTGAACTCATTTTCTAGCACAAGCTGGCCTTGAACTCACTCTTGGCAATCCTTCTGCCTCAGCCTCCCAAGTGGTGGGATTACAGGGGTGCGCCACCATGCCCGACAACCACATCAACCACATATACTTTTACTTCCAGAAGTTTACAATTTTATTGTAAAGTAAAACTGTAAGTCTCCCTTTGATAATGTCTTGCTACGATTAGTTAATCTGGGAGACCAGGTTCTGCTCTCTGCTGTGGTCCAACAGCATCGCTGCTTTCGAGTCGCCGTGGCGTCCCTTCAGTACCCTGCGCATTTTACAAGCAATGCATAGTGAGCGCAGTCACAGAAGCTGGGAGAGGGGAAGTCTTTCGGCACTGGAGTCCCGATACCAGGCCTCCTTTCTGCCCTCTCTTGACTGTGAGCCTTGGGGCCCGTCCCTGCGCCTCCCCAAGTCTCCACCCTCTGGGTTTACTACAAAAGCAGAAGCCCATTTTCTCAGAGGAGAAGACGGGCATGCCATGTCGTGGACATCCCTGAAATTTGCCGCCTGTCGGCAGCATCCCTAGGAAAACCCACTCCTCCTGGAGTGAGGAAGGGAAAGGCCGGCCTGCAGCTCTCAGATTCCTCAGGAAAGCCGCGCTTCCTCACTGCTCTGGATTTGGCCTTCGTTTCTCCCGGAAGTGCCCGTCCTGTTTTCCCAGACTCCTAGCTCCTCACTGAGCTGCGGCTTGGCCTGGACGTTGTCTCCTCCCTACATTTGTCTTCCCAGCTGCCTCCCACAACCTCTGGCTTCGGCTGGGTTTAGAGTTTTGCCTTGGGAAGCGCCCGCAATGGTCCTCTCTGTCTCTGTCTCTCTGTCTGTCTCGGTCTCTCTCTCTCTCTCTCTCTCCCCCTTAAACAGAGGGTAAGGCCCCAGCTCTTGGGGGCTCTGCCACAGGCAGCCCTCAGCACTCCTGTGGAAACTGCCTCAGCAGGGACAGTGACCTCACTTGAAGGCCCTTCAGGGCCAGCAGTGTCCCCGGCCCGGCCCTGGCTGAGAGGGTGATGAGCAATACCTCCCTCTCCCTCCCAAAGGGAAGCCCAAGAGTGTCTTCTAGGCTGCCTCACCCCCTGTGGGCTCTATACCCGCTTCCTGAGGCTGCTCCTCCAGCATCACCTGCGGACAGCTTCTCAGGCCCAAACCTCTCTTCCGAACTTCCTAGGCCAGAGATGCTGTTTTGTTTTGATTTTTTTTTCCTTCCTCCTTGGGCAAAGAAAGGAAGGGAGACTTCCACAAAAGATGGAAGGAAAGGAAAATCTGAGGGGTGAGGGGTGGGGGTTGTAAAACTGCATTTGTGAAGCCCGAGCAACTGGCAAAAGGATTTTATTTGCATTATCCTAAGAAAGAGAAAAAGATACTCCTATCTCCAGGCTGGAAAATAATCGGTGAATTTTGTTTGTCTTTTGTTCTTTAGATTTTCTATATTTTCAGAATCTTAAAATTGTATTTATTGATTTATTTTTTGAAAAGAGCCAATAACCAGGGAAAAAA
>NW_004955424.1:519250-545701 GCF_000276665.1 Chinchilla lanigera
GTCCCAGGGTGGCTGTGGGCACAGGAAGTGCGGCTGGAGCTCAGAGGCAGCTCAAAGCTGGGATTTCTGGACGAACAGATCCTCCCATTCTTTGCTTCCAGCCCCAAATCCCACGCTTACTCACTTCACAGCACCTACTTTTAACCTGCCAAATGCCACTAAATCTGCAAATTAAACCTCTGATTACAGAATTCCTTTTGATGTAAAAAAAATGCGGGGATTTTTAAAATGTAATTATTCATACACTAAGATTTTAATTGTGCTTCTTTTCTCCCTCTCTTGCCTTTTTTTTTTTTTTTTTCCAGGGCAGGGTGATTCCCCTGTGCTGGGCCTGCCCGGGCAGCACCAGGGGCCGGGCTCAGGAAGGGGCCCGCAGGAGATGGCTGCTGCTCGGTTCCAGGAGGCGGGACAGGGTCTGGGAGCAGCCGGTGGTCCCAGGCCTCCACCTCCACCCCTGCATCTCAGCCACAAACGACAGCCAAGCGCAGGCCGAGGCACCTCGCACGTGCCAGCCTCGGTGGGCAGATGTCTCTGGGTGGAATCTGGCGCCAGCTGGATGCAGGCGGGAGCAAGGAAGATGCGCCCGGCTGCCGCTTGTCCGGGCCGCGCCTCCCTGCTTCCGCGCGCAACCGGACTGAGCTTTCTGCTTTTGTTTCAAGTGTGGTCAAAAGCACGTACTATAAAAGTGACCATCCTAACCGTTTCTGAGTGTACGTGCATTCACACTGCTGTGCAACCATCACCCCCGCGCACGTCCAGGACGCGTTCCTCTCCCCAAACCGGAACTCCGTGCCCACCGAACAGCGGCCTCCCACCCGTCCCCTTTCCCGCCTGCTGGTGGCGCCCGCCCACTTCCTGGCTCTGTGCAGCCTAGGTAGCTCATGGAAGTACACTCAGACATTGTTTGCTCTCCTGTCTGACTTCCGCTTTCCCTCCCCCTAGCTTCCAGTAGCCTCAGGTGCTCCTGGCTCGTAGATGTCATTCGCCCTGTGTCTTCGCATCATCCTCCACCCGTACATGTTTGTTTGTGTCCGATCTCCCCCTGATTACAGAAACACAATCACACTGGGTCAGGACTCCCCCTAATGCCCTCACGTTGACTTGATCGTTTGCAAAGACCGTTATTTCCAAATAAGGTCACATCCACGGGGGTTGGAGGAGTTGGAGCTCCAAAATCTCTCGTGGGAGACAATGCAACCCGTAATGAAGGAGGAATCAAATGCAGACACGCATCCATGGGTTCGGCGCAGCAAGCGCCTTCTTTCGCTCTTTTAAGCGGCTGCACCACCAAGCCAAGCAGGATGCATTGCTCTCTTTCCTTCACGGGACCTCAGAGGAAAAGATGGAAAGCCCTGGCCCTTCACAGATCAGGCAGCTGAGCCAGGGAGGGCGCGCCTTGCCTCTGGTCGCCCTCTAAGCAGGATGCCAGCAACCACCGATCGCAGTCCGTACCATACGCAGGGCTCTTTCTGCATCCAGGTCTGCTAGGACGGAGGAAAGCTCCCCAGACGCGGAGGCGGAGAATACCGAGGAGACCGCAGAGAAGTGAGGAAGGCAGGACCTGAGGGGAGAAGCTGACCCTTAAGCAGTGGCAGCAGGAGCCTCAGACATCCCACAGGGAGCACAGGGGCTGGCACAGCCCTTCAGAGGCGTCCTGTGCACCCCAGCCTGGACTCCAGGAGCTGGGAAGATGTGAGCCCTTAGAGGAGGTGATGCCCAGTCAGGGATGCAGCCACAGGGTATTCCCAACAGCTGGAGGAGATACAGGCGCACAGGCTCGGAGAGCACAGCACAAGGGACGTTCTGCAAGTCAGCGCTCTCGGAAGTGGATGCCTGAGCTTAGCGTGGACACTGTCCAATGTGAGCCACAGCAGCCCAGCCAAGTGACAGTGACAGTGACGACACTGACAGGGAGGTGGACGGCAGGCAAAGGAGTTGTCTTGGGCACCTCTTCACAGCCTCGATGTCTCACCTGAAAGTGGCACCTGAGGAGCCGAAGTGGGACGTGTGCCCTGCCTGTGTCTGGCACACAGGAGCCACCCCAAAAACTTCAGTCCCCTCCTCACGGCAGGGTGGACCTGGCTACATCCTGACTCTTCTGAGCTATTCTGTGCACGCTTTGCCTCTTGGCTGATGCAGTAATTCGCTAGGGCTGCACCACTTTTTTCTATTTGTGTATGTCTGTGTCCACATCTGTTCTTATAAAGATACCCATCCTATGGGATCCATGCCCTATGCAATGACTTCACTTTATTCTAATTGGTTTTTGAAGACCCTGTCTCCAAAGACAGTCATATTCTGATGACCGGGATCAAGATTTCAACATATAGATTTGAGGGATGTATAATCCATTCCATAATGCCGGTAAGACCTCTGCTATCCCAACCTACCTCTCTTTAGAGATATACTTCACTCATTCCCTCTAGGAAATTTTCACTAACACCCAACACAGTACCAGTGATTTTTCCCCTTCTCAGAAATACCACAGCAATGACCTAGTACCTTTTCTCCTTAGTGACTGTGTGTGTGTGTGTATGTGTGTGTGTGTGTATGTGTGTGTGTGTATGTGTTTGTGTGTGTACACACAGCTGTTACAGAAATCTCTGGAGAGCAAGGGATACCTTGTTCTTCAGGATGCTTCCTTAGGTGTAGCGCAGGACCAAGCACACAGTAGGGCTTTATAAATGCTGGGGCTTTAAGTGCCTATCACCACCCAACCTAAGACAGACAGCAACACTGTTGTTGCAGGCAAAGTCACTCCCTCCCTTTGAGGACCTGAGCCGTGGAGGACACTTCCTTGTGGAGGCTGCCAAGTCCCCTGACTAGAAAAGAGCGCAGAGAACTTGGGGCCCAACTTTATTACCTCACAGGCGAGGGCTCTGCAGCGCTGAGAGGGGGTGAGAGCGCTCACCCAGCGAGAGGGTGGTAGAAACTGGAGTGGGAGTGGGACTTCCTGACCGCCAGAACACTCCTCCACCCACCACAGACACTGTCTCTACCCCTAGGACCTACCGCCACCCCTACAGCCAACGACAACACAGACCCACGAGCCAAGACACAGGACACTTCCTTTTGTATAGGAAAAATGCGGGGTTTCCGTTAGAAAGAACGAATAAGTGCAAGAGATCTACCTAGAGTACCACATGGTGACTGTAATTCATAACCACACATTGCTCAGAGTGACACTTACATCACAGGAAGATGGTCGATTTCCGAAGACTGTGCAGGAGAGGAAGGAAGGTTCCTGGGGCAAGAATGGCACCGAGGACCCCGTGATCCTTTCTTTCTGATGACGATGACCATCCTGAGCCCTCGGCATCCTCGGCATCCCATCTCCTATGGAGTCTGGGTAACTGGACCTGTCTGCAGGTGGCCCCCAGAAGCTGACTTTTACAATAAATCTCCAGTTTTAACACGGAGACTGCTATAATATCTAGGAAGAGATCTGTGATTCCTCTTGATGACAAAGTCCCAGGTGCTGCTGGGATTAATTGGGTTTTGCCGGCACAGGTATTTGAAGGAGACGCTAACCTTCCATTTCAGGCTAGAGAAAATAAGCATGCAGCTTTTTCCCCCTTGAAGTTCTCAGACCCTCTGAATTGTATCTTTGGTCCTCTTGGCAATTAATGGAACTCAAGTTAAAAGCCTACCCTTAGGAATTAGGCCCCAAATGGGTCTTTTTTTACCCAAGCTCCTAATACTAGCATCCAGTAAGGGCTCAATACCTGTGAGACTTAATAGTTTTTAAAAATCAGCAAGTAAGGTGGCCCAGGGTGGTGCAGGTTAGGCCGCTCGCCAGACCTGGAGTCCGGAAGAGCTCCAGGTTTCTCAGGAGATCCTTGGACAAAGTCTTCCAACTGTGGCAAGACTGTGTAGATCCAAGATCGCTCATTTTCCAGGCTTTGGAAGATGGTTGTTTGGTACCAAGTGGGGATGCCCGTTCTTCGGAGGATCCATGCCCACTGTCCTTTGCCAGGCCAAGCGTGCCCTGGGCTTCTGAAGGCTGTTAACAGGGAGGTGCTGTGTGAGCAAGAAGCCTGGAATCTACCAATTTCTCATCCCTGACGAGCTTGGTAGCCCTCTTCTCTCCATTTGCTCATCTGTAAGAAGCAAGGATCAGGAGAGGTGACGTTTTCCAAAAAGGGGCTCCAGGTATGTGTCCTATTTTATTTTATTATTTATTTATCTAGGTATTGGTCTTTTTGAGACAGGGTTTCACTATGTAGCTCAGGCTGGGCTTGAGCTCACTTTGTAGCTCTGGCTGGCCTCGAACTCATGGCGATCCTCCTGCCTCAGCCTCCCCACTGCTGGGATTATAGGCACGTGCCACCATGCCTGGCTCTGTTTTAGAATTCTCCACCAGCAAGGTGTTTGGTGTGTGTCATACTTCTTGGAAAATTTTTTAAAAAGATTTTCTAGACCATCAGTGTGCCCACCTTAAAACTAAGTCATATCACATAATTTCAGCATCCGCACTGCCCTTGAATTTACATATGCCAGCAACGATACCATCTCTACTGTCACAAACAGGTAAGGCGAGGCAGGCCGGCCACATATGGGATGAGCTGCCACCAACCAAAAGCCAGGTGGCATCACAGCTGCTGTGACTGGGACGTTTCCCTGGGGTCAGAAGACAGAAAGCAGGGAAAAGCGAAGTTGTACCTGCCCAGGGGAGAGAAACGCAGTGCACACACAGCTCTGACCCTGTCCCGGAGCGAAGGGCCAGAGTCACACTGTGCCCGGGGCTGAGGGGGGCGGCATGGGATGCATCCATCGCATAGGAATGAGCTCGCTTTGACTTTGTTGATTCTGTTTGTAGATTTGTTCACACTGAATCTAAATCTTTATTTCTGCTGATCCTGTATGCGAGTTGTCTATACACAGAGTGGATACGTAGTTCTGCTTTTATGTACTGGAATAGCTTTATTTCAAAACTAAAAACTAAGACAACAGTGGAGGCCTCTGTGACTTTACTTTTTTTTAAAGAAGGGAGATTTAGATATTAAATTTGAGAATAATGAACTAAAAAATATCTTTGGGGGCCAGGGATGTAGTACAGTGGTAGAGCGCTTGCTTATTTTGCACTAGAGGCTGGGGTTCAATGGGAAACAAACCCCAAAAACAAAACACTGATAAAACTTTGGGTGTCCCGTGCCTCCTCTGACCATCAGGACCTCTGACTCCCGAAGAACTAAGTTACGCTTGCAAGCCTGTGGGAGGAGCTTGTGTAGGTGGCGCATGGGGACTTGATCAGGGAACTTCAAAGGGAAGATTTGGGGTGTGCTCTGCTGCCCTCTGCTGGCCACAGGAAGCATTAGCTGGGCTCCTCCTGGGCTTTTGGGACTTTGGAGAATGTGTTCGTCCAGAACAGGTGGGTGGCAGCCCACAGTGACCTTTGATTGCAGGGACACCCCATAAGTGGGGCTCCAATCTCTCTGAACCCTCATGGACTAAACTGAGTCAGTTTTACACGCCAGCTCTGTGAGCCTTGGGTGAGCAATGACAGGGGGAAGGCGGTGACCCAGGGAGTAAGGAGCGGTGCGACGCGGCCCTCCCTTGGCGCCCCCCACGGCCAAGCCAGGGGCTGCTCCACGCAGTTTCACCCTGGCTGGAAGGATGAACGCCACCTCGCACCTGTCCCAGAAGGAAGGGAGGCCCACTCACACGCAGACGTTCCTCCCTGCACCAGGAAGCCCCTTCTACTCCAGGGAAGGGGAGGAGAAAACAGCCCCGAACCCAGGAGGGTCTCCTTCCACCCAGCCAGCCCCGGAGCCCGCGCGCACCCCCAGCGTCCTGCCCAGCCTTGGTCTGGGCCCTCAGCGCCTGCTTTGGTTCTGCTCCAGTCTAATGCTCTCAGGGAAGGCTAGGCTCGGGGGCCAGGGCCTGGGCTTACCATTTACTCAGCAGTGGCTTTCAGGGAATGCTTAGGCAGTGGGGTACAAGCCCCTAAACCAACACCGCACAGCCACTCCGTGCTGCGGGGGAGGGGAGGGCCCAGGAGGGCAGCCTGGCCTCTGTGGAGAAGCTGGCAGCCCAGACGGCTGCTGGATGTGGCCCCCACCCTGTGCCTCTGTCAGGCCCAGCTACGTCTTCCGCTTTCCCTTCCTGAGGTGCCCGTCACTGCCAGGCACACCACAGGAAGTCAGCCCTCTTACCCTCAGCGTGTGCCCATTTCTTGGCACTGCCAGGCCCCAGGGCGCAGAATAGAGGATTGGAGGGTGGGGACCGGAAGGGCGGCTCTGGGAAGGAGGATGCCTTCCCGGGCTGAGGCACAGAGGAGCCCTCCCTGTCCCCTTTGCAGGAGGTGAGTGGCCCAGTCCTCCCAGTACTGCTTACCCCATGTTCATTTAGGACACAGCTGGGAAACTCAGCAGAGCTTCCCAGGCCCTGTTCTTCCTCCTCCTTTTTCCGTGTTTTATTTATTTATTTATTTGAGACACAGTCTCACTATGTAGCCCAGGCTGGCCTTGAACTTGTGATCCTCCTGCCTCAGCCTCCCAAATGCTGGGATTACAGGTGTGCACCACCACACCTAGCATACAGACACCCCTTTCTGATTCTTTCCAGTGGGGCTCATCAGGTAGGGGCTCCCTGCCAGGAGCTGAAAATCCCTCAGAATCATCGTCACCCTCTCCCCCTGGCAATATCCACCCACCGGGCAGACACCTGCTCCCAGCTGTCCCACAGTGAGCAGTCCAGCTCCACAAGGAAACCCGAGCCAGAAGGGAAGGACTTCGTGACTCTTTGGCCCTCTCCAGAGCAGCTGCCTGTCACCCCTACACACACCATCTCCCATCTCTCCCTCAGACCACCATATACGCTAACCAGAGGCTCAAAGCACTTCTCAGTGGTCTAGTACAGTGGTTAAGCCACTACCCTTGGCCTTACATCCTCCCTCTACCAGTGGCTGTGTGGCTTTGGGTAAGTGACCTAACCTCTCTGAGCTTCATTTTTCATCTGTAATCACATTTGCTCATGCACTTCTCATGGGTGTCCGAAGAATCGGTGTCTGGCAAGGGCTTTACAGAGGGCTGAACCCAGCTCTCATGCCCAAGAGGAAATCACTGCTCCAGCACCCTGACTGCAGATTAATAAGGCTTGTTAACTGGCTAGCAGAAGCACTACCAACAAATCTAAGGCACTCAGTTCCCACACAGTCCTGGCACTCCTGTTGCCGGGCACACTAGCCAGGCCAGGTCACTTCCTTCCCACCCCTGTGCCCAGAGCTGCCTCAGCACTGCGAGGACCACGGAAGAACTTTACCCCCAAGGGACAGGCAACCTCCCAGGCAAGATAAGACTGATTCCCAGGGCAATTAGTAAGAAACACAAGGCAGCTTAAAAGTACTAAATTGTTCTGTGCAGACTATAATTGTGTTAATAGGAAGAACCATTTGTACGGCATTTGAGAGTTTACCTAGCACTTAGCAATACGTTACGTCAGGTAATCCTCAAGGTAGACCTGCAAGGTAGGTAAGCGTTCTGATCAGCAGAAGGGGAAACTGAGGCTCAGAGGCAGGAAACAGCTCATTTGGGATCACAGTACCAGAAAGAAGAAGACTTCAAGTCCATCTAACTTCCGTGGGTACTGATGTGTGTGCGCGCCCACGTGTGTTGGCTCAGGCTGAGGCAAGGGTGGACCTCAGCCTGTGTCGTTTTAGTAGACAGAAATTTACTTCCTTCGGGCGCCGGAGGATGGACATCTGAGATCCAGGTGCCGGCGGCTAAGGCTTCTCTTCAAGTTGCAGGTGGTGCCTTTGCATGCTGTTCTCTGTGTGTGCCGACATCGGGGTCCCCATTTCCTCTTCCTATAAGGACACCAGTTACATCCTGAGGACTGTGAGCTACAATGGCTACACATAGATCGGTCTCACACACACACCCTTCAGTCCACGGTGGCAAGTGTGTGTGCCTACGGGGTGGGTGCATCTTCAAACTTCTCATTCCTGTCCCCTCCTCCCTTTCCCCCACTCCTTTCCTTCTAGGCAGGTGCAGAGTGGCACTGATCCTCGCCCTCGAGGCCAGGGTGCCCGCAGTTCATGCTTCCTGTCTGCCGGTGCTGGGGCAGGGGCTGTACCCGGCTCCACGCACAGTGTGGTGGCCTTTCAGAAGTGTGCAGGTCCCAGGACCCGCAGAGGACAGACAGGTTTGCCTCAGAAACGTCAAGGGATGAGGAGCTCCTGGCTAGCAGGGAAGCGGGCTGCAGTGCCTCCCGGAGGCCTCTTGGTGAAGTACAGCTGTGCTCCTAAATCCACCCAAGAAGCCGGTTGGGGACCCAGGGGCAGGGCCACGCTGAGGAAGGATGGAGGGAGGAAGACAGCAGAGCCGACCCCACAGAAATGCCTGGCTGTAGAGGAGGCACTGGCATGATCAGACTCAAAGGCTCAAGCCCCAGCCTCTGTGCTCACTAACAGTGCCCCTCTGGCTGGTTATCTCACCTCTTGCAGCCTCAGTTTCCTAATCTGTAAAATGGGGAAAATGGTAGCACCCACCTCACAGGTTTTCAGCAAGGTCAAGTGAGCTAAGTTTTGTAAAGTACCAATGGGCCCACAGTAGGGGCATTATAACTTTGATAGGCCTCTCCCTCTAGGAGAATATTTAGAATCATACAACTGAGCTGGTAGAAAGATGAATATAATCCAAGATGGATTGTATTCATTGCTTTCTTTGGGTTAAAAAAAAATTAAAACATTTTCTAGGGCTTTGAACAACATGGCGACCCTTAAGCACCAGGCCTACTGTCCCAAGTGAGCGGCCCCAGGGGCTCCGTCAGTGTCTGCACCAATGGGTTGCAAAGTGTCTGAGAAATCGCCAGGTGCATCTGTGGCCTAGAAGGAGCCACTGTTCTTTCTTTAGGAACTCCCCCCTCCCCCCCCTTAGCATGCATGTCCAGCTTTGAAGCCAAGTCCTCCAGTAGCTGGTGCCTTCCAGCCTCTCCCCCAGCTCCTGGGCATCTTGGAGATGCGGGGATGGCATGCCCGATGGGAATGCCAGGCAGGCTCCATCATCGGTGACCAGCACCTCACGCTCCGGAGCCAGAGAAGGGCTCCTGCGGTCAGAGGCCCGCTGGGTGGGGCAACAGCATCCTCTAGTGGTGAAAAAAAATTCCTCTCCCCGCTTCCCAGAGGGGACCTCACATCCATGGCTTGAAGCTGACACTGACACTCACCGGCCTGTGTTTGTCTAAAGCTCCTCTGATGCCCACAGGATCTGAGCAATGTAAAAGTATCTCTGCTATGGACTCAGTATCCGAAGAATGGGACAACTCACCCTGTTTGCACATCGATGCTACCTGTGCTTCCCACACGGCCTGGCTCTGGTGGTTCCCAGCTCAACCCTCCTCCACAGCTCTGGCATCGGGCCCTCATCCCCTGCCTGTTCTGCTGCCCGGCAAGCCTGGGCCAACTCACGGATATAGGACACCTCGGCCCACCACCCCGCAGCCATCGGGGCTGCACACGGGCCCAGCTCTGCTGGGAAGGGGTCTCCATCAGCCCGAGCAGTGCGTTTATCCCAGGGATTCCCAACGCGCAACAGGCTGGAAGCTGACACGCCGGGCCAACGCTTTTGGATTTGGTTTGGGAGCCAGAGAAATTAAGGCTCAGAGACCGTCAGCTTGGAGCCTGTGTTAACATAGTGAGCGGCCTCCACCCAGCAAGGCTCAGGGCCCTAACCCCCCTGTGCCCAGGGCCCTCAGTGGCAGGCCTAGAAACTCGCTCATATCCGGAGGTGCGCCTCACCCCGCAGCCGGGCCCGCCAGGGACCAGGAGCAGCACCGCCAGGAATCGGTGCGCCGCTCCTGGGGATACAGCAAGAGCAGCTGGGCCCCG
This sequence comes from Chinchilla lanigera, assembly GCF_000276665.1. Lineage (NCBI taxonomy): Eukaryota > Metazoa > Chordata > Mammalia > Rodentia > Chinchillidae > Chinchilla > Chinchilla lanigera. Next base: position 529,080 of record NW_004955424.1, read on the forward strand.
ACACAGCCTCGCAGCCCTCCGAGACGCTCCTCCGTCCACCCCCCAGGCGGCGAAGGGCGCACCTCCGCGCCGGGGCCAGCTCCAGCGGGGCTACTCCGAGACTCTCGAGGATCGACCCGTCCACCGCCGGCTTAGGCCCTCGATGGCGTCCCGCAGCATCAGCGTCCAGTCTTCTCCTCTCCGCATCGGAGTGCAGCGCGTCTCCTTGCGCTCCAGGGCTCGGATCTCTTCCGGCGTCTCGGGGGTCAGCCCGGCAGCCAGGACCACTTCCGGGAACTTGGCCGCAGAGGCAGGGGCCAGGCAGCACCGGGGCGCACTGTCAGAAATGGGGGCGGCGGGGCCAGAGGCCAGGTGAGGGAGCAGCGGCAGACAGGGCCGATGAAGGCACAGGAGGAAGAGAAGGGAAGGTCGGGTGGGCACAGCGCTCAGACGCGACGCATGACTGTACCTTGAGCTCACGTCTACCAGGCTGCCCAGCAACCAGTTGGGGGTCCAGCTCAATCATGCCTCCCCCCTCCCCGCGGCTGCCCCCTTGGGCGTCTGCCACACCTCCTCTTCTGAGACCACCAGGCCACACAGCACACCCCGAGAGCCCTCTGCCCACAGTCCTGGGGACTTGGGGGAGAGGGTGGTCCCTGAAGTCCAAGGCCCTGTGATCCACACCCCTCGCCATACCTGGGCTGCCGCCCGTCCATCTGCTGGTAGTGGTAGCTCACCGCCACGGCTGAGTGAGGGCACAGCAAGTACTGGTTCTCATCCCAGCAGCGGCCCATGGCCCGGGTGATGGCGTCATCCGACACTGACACAGAGGTCACCGCGTCTGAAAGCTGAAGGGTCCCAGGGCCAGGAGTGGGCGTCAGGGCCGGGGGAGCCGGGAGAGGGTACTGAACCTGCACTGTGTGGCCTACAGCCGTACAGCAGGAGCTTAGACAAAGTATCCCCACTGCACGGCGGACTCAGCTCGAGATCACTTTCCCAGTGCTCAGCTGCCTCACTCAACTTGGAGGAAGGATTCCCTTGTGATGTAGGGTCAAAACCTTTCGTTGGGATGTGGGTCCTGAATCAGCAAAGTAGCTGTAGTCTTGTTCAACGACCTGACACGGCCCTGAAGGTCAAGGGCATTTAGATACCTCCTGTGATTTGCTGTCGGCATACCAGCCTGCTAGGCCGGAGCTCCAAACTGCCAGTTCCCACCCAGCCTGAGCAGCGACTCAAGAAACCCTCCTGCCTCTGCAGACAGAGGGAGATTCCTGCCTCAGCACTACCCCCACCCGTGTCGCTGATCATTCCCTGAAAATGTACGTGTTTATAGCATACCAAACACCCTGCATGAACTCGGCAGCAACAGAGACCAGCTAAAATTGTTTATATAGGGACCTAATGTTCCCCATCAGGGGTCACAGAAGGCACTGAATGTAATTCTTGCCCTTGACACCTTTTTTCTTGTTTTTGTCATGCTGGGGATACAGCCAATGCAGGGCCTCATAAATGCTAGGCACTCCGCCACTGAGCTGCTACACTCCCTGCCTCAAAGATGTATTCTACCTTCATATCTCCAGCAGCTAGCACAGTTCCTGACTCACAGTAAATAATATGAGTAAATAAGCAAATGCTCCTCTGGCAGATGGACAGTCTGCTGCGTACACAGCTAAGGAGGAAAAGAAGAAATGGGGGAGACAGTGTCTTTCTTCATGGAACATCTCAGTTACATGAGAAGAAGGAATGCAGATGTCAAAAGCAACCATTAGCAAAAAACCCCCTGACAGATGACTTCATCAAAAGAAGCCCCGATTGCAGAAGACAGAAATTCCACTGCAGTCTGCCTGGGTTTGGCTCAGCCTAGAGACCCGCCTCCAGTTTTGAGGACAACTCACTAAGAACGTCGCTGACCAAGCAGGATTACGTCATGGAAGGGTCAGCTGAGGGAACTGGGAAGACCAGTGGGAATGAAAATTCTCTCCAAACACAGGCAAGAGGTAAAATCAGGGTGCACAGGCCAGAAGGAGCAGACTGCAGCTCTGTGTAAGGAACCTGCTCCAATTAGAGCTGGTGTAAGGTAGGGGGGTCCTGGTCACTAGAGGTATGTGGAGTCCACATGGCCACTTAGTGGGGTGTGGGAAATTAAAGGCAGCTTCAAAAATCCTATATCTGATACATAAAATAAGTAACATCACCCAGCTGCATTAAAATAAATGCAATCCTTTCCAGCTTCTAAACAATGTATCTCCTTCTCTGAGAGAGACAGAGGGGGAGAAAGACAGAGAGAAAAAAAAAGAAAGAGGGAGAGAGGGAGCATATGCAACAGGAATGACGACCTCTGCTCACACTGTAAGGAAAATACGGCTTTACCCTTGTTTGCCAGTTATTGCTATTATTAAAAATCAACATTAGAATAAATAAAAGTGTTAACAGTTAGTGTTTGAAGCCTTATATTACCGGGCAGTATGCAAAGTGCCTCATATATATTATTTGACTTAAATCTCTCAGTAACCTTATGAGGTAGGCATTCTTATTATTCCCAGTTTATTTGTTAATTATTTTATTTTATTTTATTTTGAGACAGGGCCTCACTATGTAATTCAGGCTGGACTTGACCTCACTATATAACCTAGGCTGACCTCAAATTTGTGGCAGTCTTCCTGCCTCAGCCTCCCAAGTGCTGGGATTACAGGTGTGCACCACCATGCCCAGCATTTATCCACATTTTAAAGATGAGGAAAGTGAGGCACAGATTTTCAGAAAGTGGCCCAGCACCTCACAGCTGATTTGGGGTTCAGCCCACCTGAATCTAAACTGCGTTTTATTGGGTCTCCTCATTCAAGACATTAACCCACCATAAGGTGACTATAAATGTGCCTGGTTCACTCCAGATGCTCAAAAACCAGGTGTCCCCTTCCTTTACCCACACCCCAGCCTGCAGTGCGGCCACACCCTTTCCCTTCCTGGGTGTGAGTAGAGACTGACCTTGCTGTGCAGGTCCTTGGGTAGATGCAGGCTCTGGGTCCTTTCAAACTGCTCCATGAGGGCCCTGATCACCTGGCTGTTGGAGCCCGAGAACAGCCAGAAGATCCTCTCCATGTTGTAGGGCACCTGGCAGAAAGGCAGAGTCCCAAGCCACCCTGATTTCAGCCCCTGATTGCAGCTCGGGCTCCACCCCAGCAATACCTGGGCCATGCTGCTCACTTCCCCACGGCCCCACCTGAATGTCCATGGCTGACGCCAAGGTTGGTTTGACAGCCGGGGACAGGGAGAAGTCTCCCCGCTGGATGGTTCTGTGGATGATGTCATTGTGGTTCACGGCTGCCACCAGGCGGATCGGCAACCCCATCTTCTGAGCGAGGCACCCAGCTTGAGCCCAGACGGGAGGAGAACAGTGTTTTTAGAAACAAAAGCGAAAACAAAGGTTTTTTTAATTGAGCTTTGTCAAAATTAAGAAAACGTTATGCTCTCTGAGGGACATAGCTTGTCCCTGGCCCCTTCCTCTTCCCTACTCTTACCTTCTGGCTGCGATGAGGTGAGCAGATTTCCCTGCCACCCCTTCTACCATAATGTTTCTGCCTGCCACAGGCCTAAAGCAGTGCAGCTGGCCATCCATGGACTAGAACCTCCAAAACCATAAGCCAAAATAAACCTTCCCTCCTTGAAGTTATTTATCTCAGGTATTTGTCATAGCAATAGAAAGCCAACTACACTGTCCAAAAAAAAAAAAAGTGGAATGATAACTCATAGAGTGGGAAAAAATATTTTCAAGTCATGTATCTGACTGGAGACTTGCATCCACAGCATATAAAGAACTATCACAACTAAATAATAAAAACACTAATAACTAAATTTAAAAATAGGTCAAAGGTCTGAATAGACACTTCTACAACAAAGACACATAAATGATCAGTGAACACAGGAAAAGATATTCCACATCATTAATCATCAGGGAAATACAAACCCAAAATACATTGAGACACCACTTTGCAATGAGTGGTATAGCTACATTAAAAAAGGCAGATAATAAAAAGTGTTGGTGAGGATATGGAGAAGTTGGAAATTTTTTACATTGCTGGTGGGGATGTGAAATGTTGTACCTACCCTGAAAAAGAGAGGAAAGTTTCCCAAACGTAGAGTTTCCATATGCCCTAGCAATGGCACTTCTAAAACAAAGAGGGAAGTCAATACAGACAAAGCAGATCAGGGGCCAGGGATACAGCTCAGTGGTGCAGTGCCTGCCTGGCAAGTGTGAGGTCCCAAGTTCGATCCTCAGTACCCACCAAAAAAAAAAAAACAAAACCCAAAAAACAACCAGATCAGCAATGCCGAGGGCTGGGAGGGGGAAGATTCAGGGGAAATGGGAAGTGACTGTGAATGGGTATGGGGCTATAGTTTTTTGTTTCTCTGTGGTGTTAGGGATGGAACCCAGGGTCTGACACATGCTAGGCAAGCACTCTACCACCAAGCCCAGGTTTCTTTTCCAGATGCTGTCAGTGATCTAAAATTGATGATGGAGATGCTTACACAAAGCTGTGACTACACTCAAAGCCCTTCAACTACATGGGGAAGATTATGTGAACCATACAGTAATAAACTGGCCCACAACAGAGAGAGGGGAGGGTAGCCACGCTCTGTTCTATATGCCAGCCCCCTGCCGGGTACCAGCACGCACTCACTATTGGGCGGCAACCCAGGAAGAAGAAATGAAGGTTGGAATGGCCTGTCCACGGCCTGCTAAGTGGTCGAGTCCAGATTCAAAAGTGTGTCCGAGTACAGAGCACACACTCGTGGCTGGACCCAGCCTCCTGCAGTCGGCAGCCCTGTACGGCGCTTCCTGGGGGCCACCGAGGACAGAGCGGCACCTCGGGCACCCAGCGGCAGGACTTGTTTGCTCAAATCTGACTGATCAGAGCCCCGACCCTGGGCATCATCGTTCAGGAAGGGTTCACATGCTTTCCTGAGCACTCTTCCTGTGGGGAGCAACGAAGGGCAGTTTGGAGCAGCCACCCCGCCCCTGCAGCACGGGTTTGCAAAGCACATTCATACTCTCCTTGCCCTCGATGCTTATGAAACGTCACGAGGGATGGCAGAGGAGATGGAAACTCAGGAGGGTCCGGGAGGTTCAAGTTGAAAGCTTAGAGCAAGGACGGAGCAAGGACAGACAGAGCACCTTCAGCAAGGGCCATCAGCTGTGCGGCCGAGGGGACACTGCAGATGGGGGTGATGTGGATGGGAAGCCTGGTGGGCTTCCCTCCTGGGTGGCAGAGAAGCTGATCATTCTTGGCTAACTGCCACACCCTGTTCTTCCCGTCCCGTTACAGGGAGAGGTCGAGAAGGTTCCGAACCACTAAGATACCCCCACCCCTGGAGCACCATAGAAGCAAAAGCCCAAAGGAGCTAACCAGCAACAGCAGCAGCACCAGCCTCTAGAGCTGCTGAGGATCCTGTGTGTCATCTGGGCTCTGCTGCTGACCAGTCATGGTAACCAGGGGGCAAACTGGCCTCTCTTTGCCTCTAATTCCTCATTAAAAAAGGGAAATACCATCAGTAACTCCAGCACTCTGGGAGGCTGAGGCAGGAGGATCTCTAGTTCAACCCCAGCAGGGGCAACTCAGTGAAGTGAGAAGCCTCTGTCTCAAAACAAAAAACAAGCTGAGGATGTAGCTCTACGTGAAGACCCTGCATTCGACACCCAGCATTGCAAATAAATAAATAAAAATGGAAATAAAATTACAGTCAGCCTTCTGTATTTGTAGGTTTCCTATCTGCAGATTCATCCAACCAGGGACTGAAAAAAAATTGTGTAACTGTCTGTATTGAACCTGTTCAGGCTTTTTTCCTTGCTATCCCTCCCTAAATTATACAGTGTAACAACTACTCAGATGGCACTCACATGTTGTGTTAGGGATTAGAAGTGATCTAGAGATGAATCATGGTGTCCCACCTTGAGGCTTCTCCCACAGTGAAGAGGAATTGTCTTAATAACAATAAACACCTGTACACACACACACACACACACACGCACACGCATACATGCACGTATGCACTCACACACACGGGAAGGTCCAAGCACTCTGTCTGGTAAGTGTTGAATGTTCTTCAAGTCACACACGAGCATGTACAGCAGACACACGGGGGTTTCAATTTTGCTGCCTGTGTGTGGCCGGCACGTGAGGACAGCCAGCCCCTTTGTCACCGCGCTGCATCCCTTTGTCACCTATGCAGTCTGTGCTAAAACACCACGACGTGGAGCCATGAACAGGGTCGCTAACAACTGCACAATGATACTGAAATTGCATGATCTTGGGGGACCATGTTGTTAGCCGTCTGGGGCTGCATGATGCCTGAGGGTTGGATGAGCCTGATTTGAACACAAGGAGGATACGCCCAGGCCATGTGCAAACGTTACATCATTTTCTATAAGGGACTCGAGCATCCGTGGATTCTGGAGTCTATGTGGGTCCCTGAACCGACCCCTCATGTACACGGTGGGACGAGTGTAATGTCCTTCTCTTAGGCCCATGCGAGGAGTAAATAAGTTAATACACGAGAAACATTTAGCATAGCACTTAGGCACAGTAAGTGCTTGAAAATGTTCACTGTTCCTGAGAAAATGATTGTGGCACCATGCAGCCGTGCCACACTTCACCCTCACAAAGTTCGGATGCACAGGAGAATGTTATTGGCTCCTCCCAGCAGCAGACCTCAGAAACATGGTAAGTGACCAATCTCCTTTTACAGTTGCGCCAAAGGGACCAACCCACGCCCAATCAGCTAGGAAGGAAGAGAGCTGGGGCCAGAGTCCTAAGTCCAGGACCCCTGTGCCTCACGTGCTACCTGGGGAGTGTGCCCAGTGGTGGGAACACACTGCAGCCAAGCCACTAGCCCCTGCAGCAGGCAGCTGGCTGCGCTGGGAGTAAAGGCCGTGTTTCGGGGAGAGGGCACTGCCAGCTGGGCTCCACGGCTGACCCCTGACCTCATCTCCTCACATGTGGAAGGAGCACGACAGGGCAGGCACATGGGGCTGAGCAGGAAGAGCCCAAGGAAACCCCCAGGAAGCCAGGGAGGAAATCTGGGTTCTTCTGTGCAGCTTCCTGTCACCTTCAGAACTAGGACTTCAGCCGGGCACACGCTTGTAATCTCAGCACTCGGGAGGCTGAGGCAAGAGGATCGTTGTGAGTTTGAGGCCAGCCTGGGCTACAAAGTGAGCTCAAGGCCAGCCTGAACTGCATACTGAGACCCTTCCTCAAAAAAAAAAAAACCATACAGAACTAGGACTTGACCTTCTTCCTCTTCCCAGTTGCAGCCAAAGGGCAGCTAGAAAGACTGGGGTTTCAGGTAGACTTCCTGAAAGCCCATTCACATCAGGGGTCCCCTTACCTGCAAGGTTGCCACCAGCTCCTGATGGCACGACCACTTCCACGGGGGACAGTGGGTGCGTGTCCAAGGAAGGAGAGCACCGGAAGTAAGAGAAGAAGTGGTGGGCCATTTGCACGAGGACCCGAGACCAGTTGATCGAATTCAGGCTCATCAGGTTGTGCTTCTTGACAAAAGCCACATCCGCGAACACGGCCTTGATGGGCTCATCCAGCTCATCGCTGTTTCCCTCCACTGCCAGAGGAAAGAGGAGAGTGCAGCTCTCAGGAGCAGGACAGACTCCTGGGTGCTCAGCACTCGCCCAGGGCAGGTCCCCACCAGGCTGTGCCGCACCCCCAGGACCTGCACTCTGCTTCCGGGGGCTGGGCCTGGCTCTCCACACTCACAGTGAAGCTCCTCGGGATAGCAACCAGGTCTCCCATACTTGTACGCCTGAGCATCTGCCCTTGCTTTAGAGAACCAAAAATGTAGCCGGAGCCATTTCCAATGTTCCAAGATACAAAAGGTCAACCCTCTGGGACACTGGGGTAAGAACTCCCCTTGGTAAGCTACACCCTCCTTGCAGACTCTTTTGCAAAGAAGCAGGAACTGTTTACCTGACCGTGAGCTGGAGAGAAGCTGGTCCTGTACTCTACAGCTCCATCAGGGTTGAGGGGATGTGGTCACTCTGCCCCTGTGGCCTGTCTGCACCTAGAACCCGAGGGTGGCTGTTCTGCTCTCTGCTCCTATGTGCTAGGTTGCTTGCTTGGGCAGAACTTTTCTGTGCACATCAGCTTAATTTATGGGTGAACTACTGCTTAAATTTCTAAGTGGAGGATATTATTTCTTTTTTTTTTGTACCGGGAATCGAACTCAGGACCTTGCACTTGCCAAGCAAGCGTCTGTGCCGCTGAGCTATATCCCCGGCCCTTAAATTTCTAAGTGAATGGCCAAGAGTCCAAGATGTATTCCCCATCTAGTAATCACACCAATACTGATCTTTTCTGATACCTGGGCCTATTTCTCCATACTTGGAAGGAAGGGGGTTGAAATTTGTTGGGGGGAGTCTCAGAGCATGAATTAAGGTTGTTAACTCTAGTCATTGTGTAGAACAGTGAAGCTGGGGGATGACTCCAGAGCCACATGTGAACCCCAAATGTCCTGGGCCAGCTGTGGTGACTGCATTCCTTTGCCAGGGCCAAGCCAATCAGCACCTGGCATTGCCATGGGGTCAAAGGTCAGCTCCAAGATGGGTGTGTGATGAATTCAGGCCAATGGGACACAAGGGGATGTTGGTTGGGGAGCTAAAAGACAACTCACTGCTTTAAAGAAAGAGCCACAGAAAGAGAGAGAGCTGGTGACCTCAAGTCACCATCATATGGCAAGAAGAACGAACCTGAGGATTGGGGAAGGCAGAGAGAGAATGGGAAGGACTTGGGTTCAGGGAGAGCTACCCTACCCCTAGATGTCCAGTTACACAAGACAGGATTTCTCCTGTTTAAGTTAGTCTAAGTTAGATTTTCCATTACTTGCAGCCAAAAGCATACCAAGTAACATAACCAATAGCTATCGAGTGCTTACTAATGATTCTACATTTAACAAGGACACAATGTACAGGCAAGTTAATGACTTTAAAAACCCAGTGTCCAAGCAAGATGGTGGTTCATTCCTACTTCCTGAGCTCATCAGTCTAAGGGAAAACACATATTTGTTGTTAGCCCCTGAACTCGCACGTATCCTTATAGCAGCCAATCAGAAGGCTCCAAAAAGGAAAGAGAGAATTTGAACTGGGCTGTGGTGGATTGACAACTGGTGGTCAACTTGTAACACCCAGCTGAACTGAACCAGCGCGGTGCTGGGTATGGGAGGCCCACCTGAGGATTGTTGCCAGAAGCACAAGAGGCAGAGCTGGAGAGGAAGAATAGAAGCTGTTAGGGAAGCTGTAGGGAGCTGTCGGTTTTCCTGGGGGAGATTGTCATGCTGGCTTTCTTGATGAACATGGCTGCTCTCATTGGAGGAGGAGCTTAGGACCTTCGTGTCTCTGAGAATGGCTACAGTTCACTTTGGGGGAACTCTGGCCCTCACTTTGAGGATCGCTTCCTGGCTCCAGAGGGAAAGATGGTGCACTGCTCGTCTCCCGGAGAAGTTTGCCACACTGGCTTTCCTGATGGGAGCTCGGCTGTCCTCATCATCGGAGGAGCTTAGGACCTTACTGCTGCTGAGGATGGCTGTGGTACTTTTCAGAGAAGCTCTGGTTCTTACTTTGAGCATCACTCCTGGCTCCAGTTCAGATCCCTCAGCCTGCTGGCACAGATCCTTCATCCCACTGGCACAGACTTTCTAGCTTCCACCACTGACCTTTGGGCCTTCCCAGTGCAGATTCGTGAAACAGGCCTGCATGAGACACTGTCATGGGCTCTAGGCCTCCAGCTGGACTCATGGGAGGCATTGTTATAGGCTCTAGGTTTTCAGCTCGACTCATACAGGACATTGCCACAGGATCCAGGCCCTCAGCTGGATTCTTTGGTCTTTAGTGTGTGGACAGATTTCCTGCCCTCTTTTTTTGTATATGATTCTTTGGGTGGTTATATAAAATAATCTTATAAAATGTGTCCTGTACTGTATAATAAAACCTTGCAAAACCCCAGACAGCAAGTGCTGCTTATGAACAAAACTCATTTCTTTAAAGTCTCATGCCTTCTTTCCTTGAAGCTCAGAACACACTCAAAAGAAATATGTCTTCACTATAGCAATCACACACATGACTCCCCATCATGCTCCTATCTACCATTATTTAAAAAATGAGCAGTGTTTTATTACCCACAGGTCATGAATGAGCTTTCATTCCCGCTGCTAGGGAAAAACCTTTCAATACCCACATACAAGGCAAGAGAGGAGTTCATGGCCAGACAGAAGGATGTAAAGCTATTCTCTACTTGGATGCTTGGAAGAGTTGGTCCTAGATCCATACGTATCCGTTTTGGTGCCTGAATCTTGCACAGTAAAGCCTTGCAATGATTGCAAGAAAATGCACCAAATCTGGGCAGTTAACGTGTAAGATTCTGCAACAACGTGGCTAGCGTATAAGATTTTGCAACACAGCACTAGCTAACCCATGGACTTTACCCTGGAATGTGTGTGCACTTACTAAAGACATAAACAGACGGGGACTTTTGGTTGCTCTTAAAAGCAGACATAAGAGACTCATGCAATTCCCAGGAGTAGGTTTGTTTCCAGGATGCCTTTGCTCCTTGACAAAGCTGGTGTTACATGAAAACATCCTTTACGGGATGACACCAGGACACCAGGCCAGTTGTAGAAGGAATATCTTCTGCCATCACCTTTGCTGACCTGCCTGGTGAATAATCAAACCAAGAGAGGCCCTGTGGAGAGGTCCACTGTGCAAAAGTTTAGCCGAGACCCCCACTTTTCATATTCTTATCCCCTTGCTTGAACAGTGTCATCCCACTCATCTCATCCTTTTCTATTCTCAGTCTCCACACCGACTAGATCCATTCAGAATAGCTGCTCTGGCATGAAAAGAGGTGTTTTTCTCCTTTCTCTGAGCACAAAAGGCATCCCTTCTCGTGATGTGGATGCAGATTTCACTTATATGACTAGTTACCTGTCACTAGTGGGTACAAACCCCACTAGACCTCAGAAAACCCCAGTAGCTTCCTATTTTAAATACTTAGACCTGCTAACTGCATGCATGGTTTAGTCATTTCTAGACTGTAAGGGAGGGTGAGAACTGCCAAGATGTAGTGACACATTCTCTTCATTATTTACTGAGCGTGCACCCTCTGAACTTCAGTGCTGGGAACAAAATCGCAGTTGCATGGCTGCATGGTGCATACATAAGAGCAGCAAGTGGAACCTACAAGAGGTGGTTTCAAACCTGCACTTCCGACGTTACACTGCTACGATTGGCTTGTACGTCTGTCACTTCCAACAGTGTAGGGGACTGCATAGCCAGGAGCCCACTCAGGGCTAAGCCACACCATATATACTGACCTCGAAATATGGCTGACGAAGGAAGGAAGGGAGAAAGGAGAAAGGGAAGGACAGCCAGCAGACCCCATGGAGACAGCGGCATGCTGTCCCTGGAGCTCTGCCTCACCACCCACCGCCAAACACGTGGACGTTCTCCTTCAGCACTGTCGTCATCTGCAGCTCCTGAATCTTCGTGCAGTAACCTTTGGGCAGCAGAACGATGATGTCCACGTTCTTTGCCCCCTGAACACTCTCAATGGCAGCACTTCCTGTGTCCCCAGAAGTTCCTGGAGGGGAAGAAAGAAGAACCGCCCACTTTAGAACAACAAGGAAAGAAAGGAAAGAAATGGCCCTTGAAGCATTGTTGCCAAACGAAGCAACAACATGGGGGATAAGGAACTTAGTATTTAGCCCAGGCCCACTGATCCATGGGTAAAATTCAGAGCATCGCTGAACTGGGTAACCTCAAGTAGTCCGAGTATATAGGAATATTTTTCTGAGGAGGAGCCATAGCTTTTTTCAGGATGGCAAAGAAGAGGTTAAGAATGTTGCTGTAGACATCCCCGACTCATGTGAGGGCGTCTCACAGGTGGAACCCTAAAGTTAGGGCACTACAAGGCTCTGTGCTTGCACCCACAATACGTACCCACGAGTATAGTGACATGCTTCCCCCTCTTCTCCAGGAAGTACTGCAGGAACTGAGCTGCGCAGGACAGGGACAGGTCCTTGAAGGCATACGTGACCCCGTGCCACAGCTCCAACACGTTCAGCCCGTTCTTCAGCCTCTGCAGATGGACCACATCGCTGGAGCGAAATCTGCTGAAGGCTCGGTCGATCAGACCTGTGAGGGCAGGAGGGTTGGATGGTGGATGGATGAAGGCTCCAAGTTTAACATCTTCATCTCCTGCTACCACACAAAAGCCCAGAAAATTTTATCTTAAATGAAGCATTTATGCATGGGACTGAATAAGCCTAGGAAAAAAAGTCTGAAAAGACAGACACTAAACCGATCATAGATCAATCCTGGGGAGTCCCCCAGAAGCCAGAACTCATTTTTTACTTTATGGATTTCTTTATTGTCTGAGTTTTTTTATGAGCATTCATTCCAATAGAGTTGACTAAGTAGTTATATAACAAACGAATGAACGCCTTATCCTCCTCGTTTTCCTTCTTAAAGACAGAAAGATTTCGTTTATTGGTTCTTTTCCACTACTAAATCTCACGCCCACGGTGCCAGAACCAGGCGTGGTACGTAAGCATCCGTACCACAGTGAGGCGCTCTAGAGCACAGCCTCTCAACTCTCACCGGCACAGCAAGGCCACGGGGTCCTTGCTAACATGCAGAGTCTGGGTCAGCAGGTCTAAAACAGCCTGAGATGTCTAACAAGTGTCCAGGCAATGTTGTCACTGCCATTAGAGCACATTTTGAGTGGTGCTTTACCTTCTCCAACCCCAAACGCCAACCGTTACGTCAGGGACTTTCCTCAGCTCCTCCAAGCGCAGCCCACGGTCCAGCAGTGCTGGTCCTATTTGGGCACTTGACAGACATTCAGGGCCCCAGACCTGTGGAATCAGAATCTGACTTCACCTGAGATCCAAGGGGCATCCATAGGCACACGGCAATTTGAGACAAGCTGGTCCAGGACTCTCTCCAGGTCCCTTCAGAATTACCATTCAAGGAGATAAGACAGAGATCTGGGGTCCTGGTGCTTTATATGCACAAAGGAAACACCCCAACATCTAAGCCACTCAGGATGATTATAAAATCCCTAATCTTAAGGCATCTTTTTTTTTTTTTGAGACAGGGTCTCACTATGAAGACCAGGCTAGCTTCAAACTCACAGAGAGCCTCCTGCCTCAGCCTCCTGAGTGCTGGGATTATAGGCATGTGCTACTATGCCCAGTATGGTTTTTTAAATAACAAACTAAAAGAAACAAATTCTCTACAGATCACTTTGGTATTCATTTCCCTGAGTGGAAAGTGGAATAGATTAGAAATTTTGCGTTTCCAATTCTGAGATCTTTTCTTTTTTTTGTTTTGTTTTTTTTCCTGGTACCGGGAACAGAACTCACGGCCTTGCGCTTGCCAGGCAGGCGCTGTGCCACTGAGCTAAATCCCCAGCCCCTCTTTTCTTTTCTTTCCTCTCTCTTTCTCTCTCTCCTTACTCCTTCTTTCCCTTCCTCCCTTTTCCTTCCTCCCTCCCTTCCTTTCTTCCTTCCTTCCTTCCTTCCTTCCTTCCTTCCTTCCTTCCTTCCTTCCTTCCTTTCTTCCTCCCTCCCTTCCTTCCTGGCTCTGAGATTTTAGAGTAAAGGGAAAAAAGCCAGTTTATGAGGTATAACTAGAGACATTCACAGCTAGGTGATGAATTTACAGCTGGTGGCTGGAGGTGGGGGCTGGCGACAGAGTGCTCACCATTTAAATCCTCTCTTGGAATGAGCTCAGGGCCGATGAAGAGGCTGCACAGCTCCTTCACCAGGCTAGGGTAGGACAGTGAGCTCCAATGCCGCAGGGTCTCTATGTCCAGCTGGGGCAGCTCCTCTGGCATGTAGAGGCCCCCATCAGGTGCATAGCCAGAACACAGGGCCCCCTCAAAGTCAACCCGGGGGGCTATCCCCCGGGTGCTGATGTACCACATGATCCCGGAGACCTGCAGAGAGAACAGTCGCAGAGGCACCAGGTCTTCAAGCTCCTAGGGTCCCAGAGGGGGAAGCTGAAGCACTCATAGCCCTCAGCTGGCCTCTGAGCACTGCCCAGGGGTGGGGGAGTCTCATGCCAGCTTTATCTGGTCTTGTGCAAACCATGACGTCTCAACTGCAGAGGAGGCAATGCTACTGCCCACTGCCTTAGAGAGGTGGCACTGGGGTATGCTGGGAAAAGGGAAGCCAGTCCTCACCTGTGAGAAGAAACTCTTGGAATGGCGAAAGAAATAGCAACAGTAGGCAGCTGCCATTGTGGAAGCCTCTGATGAGGAGATGGACACACCCAGCCATGCACCTCTTTGAGCAACCCACTTTCAGAGTTTGTTTAGGGATATTGCTTATAACTCAATGGATCTCAACCCCGGCAGCTTGCTGGAATCAATTGGGAGCTATATAACAACGCAGAGGCTGGGTGCAGTAGTGCATGCCTGTAATCTCAGCACTCTCGGAGGCTGAAGCAGGAGGAAGGAAAGTTGAAGCCCAGCTTGGGCAACTTAGGGAGACCCTGCCTCAAAACAAAAAATGGGCTGGGGATGCAGCGCAGTGCAAAGGCCCTGGGTTCAATCCCCAGTTCCAAACAATTAAATAAATACATTTTAAAAAATAATTCACATGCCCAGGACCTTGCCTGGATCAGTTAAATTAGACTGTCTTTAATAAGGGTCCTGGAATGAGCCTTACGTGCAGCCAGGGTTGAGAACAGGGCGACAATGCATCCCAGTTTGGCTGTGATTTTCCTGGTTTTAAAACTGAAAGTTCCACAGGGTAGGGTGGTGCATATCTGTAATCCTAGCAATCAGGGGGCACAGGTAGGAGGATCACTGTGAGTTCAAGGCCAGCCTGGGCTACACAGCAAGTTCAAAGCCAGCCTGTGTTCTTAATGAGACCCTCGCTCAAAAAATAAAATAAAACAAAAACAAAAACAAAACCTTGAAAGTCGCACCTTCCAGGAAACTGTCAATCCTAGGCAAACTAGGATAGCTGGCCATCCTATTTGATAACCAATACCCTATCTCTGAGTCTAACCTTAGGGACCTAGTTAGCAGTGCTGAAGTGCTGCCCTTCTAGCTCTCTAGCCACGGCTAAGCAGCCCTGCCTACCAGTCATAGACTCAGAGCACTCTTGTTTTGTCTTGTTTTGTTTTGGGGTGTGGAGGGGGGAAGAAGACCATAGCAGTGAATTTAGGGGCCCTGGTGTTAAAGCCCCACGGTCACTCTGGGGTGACCTTGACACAGTTTTCCAGTAGCATGGAGACTTTTCTGTGTCAGGCTTGGAAGGAAAGGAAGCCTTGCTCCCAGCTTTCTGCTTCTAAGAAGGGATGCGCTAGCGCTGACCTTCAAGAATTCTCATCAATTGCTACTCTGTGCCTCTGGCACCTGTGGGCACAGGGAGAGGGAAGTGGGTTGCCATGGCTGCTGCCCTGCTCCAACTGCAAGCACATCTAATTTAGAGACAGAATTGAGCTCAATCCTCCAAACCCTGAGGCTTGTGAAAAGTGAAAGGGAATGGATCCTGTTACACTGGGACAGAGGGTACAAGCCAGACTATCTGCCAAACTGGGACTTACAGTCACCCTGCGTAGGAGTCCGTATCAGAGAAACAGAAGCAAGAAGCTCTGAAAGCCTAGTACAGCTGTGAGCAACGCAGACAGAGTCTCACAAGACAGAAGCAGGGTCAGAGGTCAGGGGCTGTGGTGCCCCGGTGAGCAGGACTGACTGCAATTCCGTGGCCAGGATCAGCACCAACGCAAACAATCCCAGGGTGGCAGAAGGAAACCTTGGGGTTGACTTGACTCTATAGGACCAGACTACAGAGAACGCTGCAGCCAGCTGCCGGAGAAACTGCTGCTGGGACAGGGGCTGGGGCAGGTTGGTTATAAGCACAGCACGAGGAAATATTTTTGGGATCCAGGTGAGGTGGACCTCCTGGACCCAGGACACTGGGTTCGCCACTTCAAGGCGGCTGCAGACACACTGCCCTGGAGAGAGGCGAGAGGCTGACTTGTGCTCAGCACACGTGAGTGTTAGGGGCGGCCAGAGGAGCACAGGCCCCGCTGCACAGGTTAAGGATGGACTCTGCTCTCAAGCCACAAGGGGCAACGGCCCCGCGCCAACTGGGCGAAGTACAGACCCACAGACCGTGGCGTTCAGCGCAGCAGAGAAAGCCGGAAATAGAATCAGCTGCAGCGGCCACAGCGGTGGGGTAGGGACACCAAACACTTTCGCTGGACAGTTCTACGTGGACTTTAGGTATCAGATTTCACGGGAGACCAGACTAAGTGACCTCTGGAGTATATTACTGAAATAATGTTCCCTTGGGATTCGTCTGGATCTTATTCTAGAGTGCAGAGAGGGAAGAAAGACCTGCAATAACCAGATTAAATAACAAAGGAACAAGGAGCTGCCCGAAAGCCGGGTTTGGGATGAGGGGGGCGTTTCAGGAAGGCATGGGGCAGGGCGGGGACCGATCCGATCGCGTCCCCAGGGTGTAGGCCGAGGCAGGGCGATCTAAACACTCAAGAGGTTCGCAGGGGCTTAGGGCACCGCTCCCAGCATGGAACATAGAGCATCTTCCAGTTTCGGGGTTCAGAA
>NW_004955424.1:545892-558284 GCF_000276665.1 Chinchilla lanigera
CCCCGGGGCCGAGGACGCGGCCCGGCTTCCGGCGGCGGCTGCGGATCCGCAGCTCCCAGGAGGAAGGGGCGTGGGGAGCGAGGCGCGGAGGCGGGGCCGATCGCCCGGGCCTTGCCTTCCTCGCCTTGCGCAGGGCCAGGGCGCTGTGCACCTCCAGGCTCTTAATTTACACTGCTAGGCGTGAGTACCCACGAGAGCCATTTTTTCAGGTGAGAAAACAGCAGGATGCGAAGAAGAAAGGCCGTTTCCTCCTCTGGACTGCATACCCCTCGCTCGCAAAATCAGGAACCGGACAAACTTTTCTCCAGCCGGGGCTGGAATGCGCCTGGTGGGTGACATCAATTTAGCAGGGGGAACTTTTTTTTTTTTTTTTTTTAACTAGGCATAGATCTATTCTTGGGTAAAAGCCACCCTGCCATTCATTTTTAAGAAATAAAGCAATGATTTGAAGAAGATAAAGGCCTCCAATGTCACTGGGTTCACACGCATGCTCCTCTGTCCCGCTTGAGTGGCAGAGTTTGAGGAGCTGGACGTGACAGCTGCAGTCAGAGACTTAGTCCCTGCTGGGGGCTGGGCCTCCGCGAGGTGGAGGGCATCCTGTGTCCCTCTTTCTTCCTCAGCTGGTGGTCTTTCCCCTGTGATCTGTTTACTCAGGTTACCTACCATCCCTGACATACCTGCCGCTACCACTGCCTGACTCGGCCTGGTGAGCTAGGGTTCCCAGGGAGGCTGCACGCTGTCCAGCGGCTGGATTGCCCTTCGCAGCACAAGCCAGAGCCGGGGACTTGTCACGGAGCTCACACACATGCGAGGGGCGCCATTCCCTCCGAGGCGTGGGGCCCAGGCAGGGACCCCAATGGGTTTCGATCCCCTTCATCAGAGGACTTGATCACTCAGGAGCCAGGAATCTGAGCTCAGATTCAGCGGTGTTTGTTACAGAGCTCGTACCCAACAGGATGAAGCCTCTGCGCTAGGCAAGGACAGCAGTGCCTCCTGCGTGGTCCGAAGGGAGACAGGACTGTGAGAGCCAGCAGGAACCATAGAGATTACGATGTGGCGACATTTAGTTTTCATGAGATTAAAACTCTTCCCCCTGCTCTTTCGTGTTATTGATTCGAGAGCTTAGCTATGTGTGGCTTTGACACCAGAGACTGGCCCAGGGTCCTCTCAGTGCTGTTCCCTCCGGTGACACACAGGGCTGTGCAGAGGGAGGAGTCGCCTGTCCCCCATGCACGAGGATGTGGGAGTCAGAGTCCAGAGCCCTGGCTGAAGGCACGAGAGCCCATGGGGCCTGGAGGGCCGCAGAAGAAAGCAAACTCCAGAGGCCTCCAGCTTTCTATGGGGCCAGGGCTCAGGGTTCTTCTGGTGTCTAAGCCAGACAAGGACAGCCGGACAGAGGGGAGAGAAGATGCTCTTATGAAACAGAACACAGGTTTAAATTTCTGCATTGATAATCTATCATGCTTTTCAATGTGTGCGAGGGTGGTTTGAGGAGATGAGGGTAATACCCAAGTTCAAGTGCCCTGAAATACTCCAATTTCTTGAGTTTTGGACTCTATAACAAGAGTTGCAAATAAATAGCCCCAAATTATACCACATCTTCAAAAACTGGCTGGCGTAATTCCAACTGCCATTTTTGCAGAAATGGACAAGTGGATCCTAAAATTTATATGGAAATACAAGGGATCCAGAATAGCCAAAGTAATCTTAAAGAAGAACAAAGTTGGAGCCTCAGACTTGCTGATTATAAAGCCTAGTATAGAGCAATCAAGATGACATAGTACTGGCGTAAGGATAAATGAAGAGATCAGTGGGATAGAATTGAGAGTCTAGAAATACACAGAAATACACTCACACACATATGGTTAATTGATTTTTGACAAAGATGTCAAGACCATGCCATGGGGGGAAAGAAGAGTCTTTCAACAAATGACAATTGGAAAATAGGATATCCACAGGCAACTGAGTGAATTTGGACCCCAGCCTCACACCATATGGAAAAATTAGCTCACTGACCTGAATGGAAGAACCAAATTTTTAAAACTTTTAAAGAAAACATGGGCTTAAATCTTTGTGACCTTGGATACGCAACCAACAATATGACACCAAAGACATAAGCAACTAAAGAGAAAGTAGATACACTGAATTTTTTCAAAATTAAAACTTTTATGCATCGTAGGACTTCTATTAAGAAAGTGAGAGGACAGCCTACAAAATAGGAGCAGACGTTTGTAAATCATATACCTGAGAAGAGTCCAGCATCCACAATATAATAAAATTTCCTGGCCACTATGGTCTCTTCCACAGTGGTCTGCTCTCACCCTGAGGTGGGTGTTTCTTTCCCTACTTTTAATTGGCTGCATGCACACTGAAGAGCATCCTTCCTTTCTTCTCAGACCTTTAATATTGTAAAACTTCAGTTCCTTTACCACTTGCCTTGACCACTTCTTTGTTTGGGACAGAAAGAACCTAGAAACCATCTCTAGAAGAAGACTCCAACACCCCAAGCCCGGTAAGAGGACCTCTGTGCAAGCTGGCCTGGTCTGCTCCTGCCTGGCACCTCTGCCCTTGCTGCCGCACTCCTGCCCAGATAGCCACAGAGGCCCTGCTTCTCGAGGCTTAAACCTGGGCTTGAAGGAACCCTCACCTCAAGCTGTTTCCTGCCCTCCCCGTGAAAAGTGGAGCCCGACTGCACTATTTCCCAACTCTCTGTTGTGTTTTCTCCTTGGCACTGCTCACCTTCTCAGGTACTTTATAATTTATTTTTATTACATTTATTTTTCTTCCCTCCCCCACCCACCCCCTGGACACAACAAGGAGGGACAGATTTTCTGCTGTTTTGTTCCAGAGTCTGGCACTGTGCCTGGCAGGCAGTAGGGACTTCATAGATACTTGTTCAGTGATTAATGGCCAGGTCGTTCAGTGGGATCATCTCATCCCAATTTGCTTCTCCTCATCTTCTGTCTGGGCCCAAATGTCTTAGAGGCCCTCAGGTATTTTTGTTCCAAGTCCCGCACCCTCACCCCAGCTGATTTCCCATAAGGAGGTATTCGCTGACGCCTCCTTAAAAATGGCTTTGGATAATGCCCAATCTTCTCCCCAGGACAAGTCTCACTAGTGTTTATCTGCAGCCTTCTGGGCAGGCCAGAAGCAAAGGGGAGCAAACTGCCCTACCCAACGCTTCCTTCTGAGGAAGATACTCTGGGGTTCTTTCTACCTACTGTTTCTGTGGATCAAACCCGTGTTTATTCATTTCCTTATTGGCAGATCCAGGTTTCTCAAACAATATACACTTTTGGGAGGGTCAACTTTAAAGAAAAAAAATGCAAAACTACAAGCATAGAACTAGAAACTCGAATAGTATTTATTTAGACTGTGAAAGCAAATTACTACAAAGTACAAATTAAAAAATCTGACAAACATCAGATGATAAAAAGTAGGAAAGCATTACTTTTATTAATTAATGACCATCCTCCCCTGCACTTGGGATGGAACCCAGGGCCTCTAACATG
This sequence comes from Chinchilla lanigera, assembly GCF_000276665.1. NCBI lineage: Eukaryota > Metazoa > Chordata > Mammalia > Rodentia > Chinchillidae > Chinchilla > Chinchilla lanigera. Next base: position 549,405 of record NW_004955424.1, read on the forward strand.
CTAGGGAAGCACTCTACAAGGACTGAGCTAAAGTCACAGTCCAACACTTTAAAAAAGTACCATTTCTTGCCAGGCATGGTGGCACATGCCTGTAACCCCAGCATTCAGGAGGCTGAGGCAGGAGGATCATTGCGAGTCTGAGACCAGCCTGGGCTAGAAAGTGAGCTCATGGCCGGCCTGAACTGCACAGAGAAACCCTGTCTCAAAAAGACAAAAAATAAAATAAAATAAAATAAATTTTTGTTACTTTATATGCATTAAAAAACTTAAATGTTTCTTATGGGGAAAATTTTAGATCATCCAATTCAGGAAAATCCCTAAAATTCTCTTTCATATGTAAGCAAAATAATTTCAAGTTTTTCTCAGGCAGAGACTAACCTTCGAATTGACAACACTCGCTAGCCAGCTGGACATTAAGGTCCTCACGTTACTGTGGGTGGTGGGGTTCCTAGGCTCTTCTTCAGGATGAGCAAAGAACACCGAATCGGACGGGGTGTGGGACAGTGAGAAAAAAGCAGCAATGTTTCTTGAGGCGATGACACGCACCCAGTGAGTGGCTTCAGCCTGTGAAAGGCACATGACACCGAGCTGAGGGTATAAGGTGTAGGGAGTTAAAATGTTGAGCTGAGGCTCCTCCCACTAGGGGGAGGTGGCTTCCAGAGCATGATTGACAACATGATTGACAGGGCACTGAGTCATATCAGCACCTGTCTATTGCATCTGTCCTTTTCCGTCCGGTTATAACTGGATGTATGCGGCGCGGCCCATATGCGAGAACATTCAGTGAGCTCCAGGTGAAGAAAAGTTACTGCAGGTCACGCAGGCAGGTCTGGTGTGCATGAGTTCTGGTTTGGAATTTAGGAATTTTCCAGGGTAGGTTTGGGGGTCTTTGCTTTTCTTATCTCTGCCTCCCTATAACAAGCCTTAGGACAAGTGTTGGGGGGAGCGTGTGGCCTACTGTCCAGGTTCAGGTGAGTGGAGGGAAGTGGTCCAGCAGTGAGTAGAGCGGAGCGCCGTAGAGCCCCAGCTGGACTAAATATATTAGTCCTGTGTCTAGATTAGGTGCTGAGATTTGGCTGAGGCTCTCCTGTAGGCCCTGCAGTAGCTTTGGTAGAAGGTGAGGGAAGTGGTCATTAATCTTCGCCTTGGATCAGTCATGTGACTAAGACTATCTGACAGCCCCGCTGGGTTTGGGGAGCTCTTGGTGGCCTTATGAGCCCAATGAGGTGGGACACCTCATTTCTCCTGGTTGCTGGCGGAGACACTCATTTCTCCTCTGTGTGGGCTCTCGACCTCATCAAGTTTAGCCTGGGCTTCTTGACCACGATGCTGTTAAGGTTCCAAAAGGCGAAGAAGGAAAGCTGCAAAACCTTGAAGTCCTGGGCTCTGCAGTTCACACTCTACTGCAGTCTATTGACCAACCAATACTCAAGTCACCCTGGACTCAACACTCTCATTACACAGGGCTGGCTGGACACAGGGTGACTGGATTCACTGGGACCAGCCAGACCTCGGTTTGTGGGCCTAAGTTTGAGATGCCTCTCACACATCTGTGTGGACGTACTGAGGCAGGCAGTTAGAATTCTGAGTTTTAAATGGAGAGAAGTCTAGGCTGGAGATTTAAATTAAGAAGTAAAGCTTAGCAATTAAACCCATGAGACCAAATGAGTAGCTAAAGGAAGCAGTGTAGATAAAGAAAATATTTGAAGACTCGGCCCTGATGCATTTCAACTTTGAGGATTTCATATAGCTCAAAGGGATAGAACAGAGAATCCACAGGGAGCACACTCACCTTCGCAGTCCATTCAAAAGAACAAGGTTGCCGGGACCGCCCATTTGGAACACAGCGGCCTTAGAAATTACCCCCTAACCACAGCTGGTTGCCCACTGCTGATTACTCATAACTAGCAATGCACAACTGGTTGACAATTGCTAGTTACAAACTGATGGTTGTCCATTGCTAGTTACCTGTCACTAGTTACCAATTAGTAGTTAACGCTGCAGAAAATGTGATTTATGACTAATAGTTGTAATTAGTAATTGGTAACGTGATAATTGTCATGTGGGTAATTAGTTGAAGGTAACTAGTATTAGTTGAATTACAGATAACTAGTAGTGACTAGTTTTGGAAAACAAGCTATGATTAACTACTTATAACTAGTATTAAGTTGCAAATAACTAACATTAACTAGTTATGGGTAACTAGCAATGGGTAGCCATTTGTGGGTAGCAAAATGTGTGCTTAACTAGCAGCTGGTAACTCTCTAGTAGTGGTTAATTAGTTGTGAATAGCTAGTGATGGTTAACTAGTTGTGGGTAACAAGTATTAACTTGCTAAGAGTACCTAGTAGTTGGTAACTAGTCCTGTACAACTAGTATTAACAAATCATTGATAAGTAGCAGTGGTTAACTAGTTATGGATAACTAATAACCATTAACTAGCAGTGGTTAATTACTGGTAGGTAACTAATGCAGCAATACCTCAGTTCATAAACTGAATTCACTCCACAGTTCTGGAAAAGATGGCCACATTTATGGTCATGTGGGAAAGATTTCCACGGTCATGATCACCATCAGATGCAAAATTTGCCAACAAGAAAACTGCCAAATGGCTCTGTTTGTGAAGCGAATTATTCAAATAAAAGCATTTAAGAACCAAGGTACCACAGTAATTGGTAATTATTGATGGTTCACTAGTAGCAGGTAGTTAATGAGATACTGGTAACTGGTAACTAATGCCAGTTAATTAGTTGTGACTAACAAGTTATAGGTAACTAATTGTGGGTAACTAGTAATTGATAATGAGTGATGGTTAACTAGGTGATAACTAGCAATGGCTAACTAGTTGCTAGTGACTAGCAGCCAGTAACTAATGAAGATTAACTAGACATGGGTAACTAGTGTCAGGTAACTAGTCACTGGTAACTAGTAACCAGTGATGGTTAACTAGTAGTTGACAAGAAGCGATGGTTAGCTAGTTGTTGGTGGCTAGTACTCTGTGACTAGTGTTGATTAACTAGTTGTGAGTGGTTAGCTATGGTTAACTAATTGTGGGTAACGTAACTGGTAATTAATACCAGTTAACTAGTTGTGAATAACAAGCTATGGATAACTAGTTGTGGGTAACAATTGGTAACAAGTGATGGTTAACTAGTAGTTGTCAACTAGTTGCCAGTGACTACTATTCTATAATGAGTTGTTAACTAGAGATGGTAGCTAGTTTTGGGTAAATATGACCAGTAGCTACTGAAAGTTAATAACTAGTTACTGTGAATGAGTGGAGCTTAACTAGTAGTTGGTAAGTGGTTGTGCACAACTAGTATTAGTTAATTATTGATGATTAACTAGTTGTGCATAACTAGTAACCAGTAACTAGTAACCTACTGGTGTGTTATGGCTTGTATCTAGATGTCCCCTGAAAGCTTCATGTGCTCATAGGTGGGGTTGTTCAGAGCTGGATGGATCTAGGGCTTGCGATGCCTAGACTAAGGGTGTGTGGTACTAAATCAGTCTGCTCACTGAAATTAGCATAGTCTGGGTGGCACCACCTGAAAGGCTGGTAGTCTGGATGGGATAAAAGGGAAAGGGAGGCTGGCTGCTGCGTGCTTACTGCTTCTCGGTTTCCTGTTTGTTTCGCTGTGAACTGTTTCTTCTCTGAGATGCTCGTCTGCCACGCCTCCCTGCGCTGGAGCCAGCCTACTCTGGACTGAAACCTTTACAACCTGTGAGCTGAAATAAACCTTTCTTCCTTTAAAAAAAATCTCTTAAACTCAGTAAATTGATTTCTAATTTTAAATGGGTTTCTAATTTTAAGATGAGCAATGGATTTAAGTAGATATTTCTCTAGAGAAAATGCCCAAATAGCCAATAAGCACACAAGGTTTGAAATCGAACTTAGTCATTAGAGAAATGCAAATCAAGACCACACTGAGATACTACTCTGCACCCAGTAGGATGACTAGACTTAGACAGTTTATGAGGGCAGTCAAGGCTGTGGAGAAACTGGAGCATTCATACATTACGGGTAGGGATGTAAAATGATGCAGCCACTTTGGGAAATAGTCTAGTAGTTCTTCAAGATATTACATGTGGAATGGCCGTGTGGCTCAGAAACTCCATTCCTAGGTTACACGTTCAAGAGAACCGAAGTATATATGTTCACAAAAATGTTGTACACAACTGTTCATAGCTGCACTGCACACAATAGTCAAAAAAAGGGAACAGCCCAAATCCTTATAAACTAATGAATAGGTGAACAAGACCTGGCAAATGCATATACTGGAATAGGTACTTAGATATGTACCTAATATGCTACAGCACAGGTGAAGGTCATGGCATCGCTAAGTGAAGGAAGCCAGACACAAGAGGCTGCTTATAATGGTTAATACATTGTGTCGATTTAAGTTTAAAAGTTTAACTCAGCACTCAGCAGGGGCCAAGGTCCTCACTTTGTAAACATCCTCATCCTGTGCAAGAGGAGGGCATGGAGATGGTGTGAGTGCTACACTCACCCTAGGGTGGGTAGATGCTTACAGTATAAGGGAGGAAAAGAGGCTTGCTCCCCCTTTTTGCTCTTGTTGCTCTTGCTGCTTTTTGCTGCCTTGAGCTGTTGCTCCTCACCACGCCACCCTGCCTTGGAGCCAGCTGATAATGGACTGAAACTCCACACACTGTGAGCTAAATAAACCTCTCCTTCCTTAATTTTGGGCATTGGATATTTTGTCTCTGCAACAAGAGAAAACTAACCAAGACACTGCTCATGATGCTGGTATTAATACGCTAGAAGTGGACAGTGGTGATAGTTGCACCAGTTTGTGAGTTTACTAAAACCCACACAATTGTACACTTTGAATGGGTGGGGCTTCTGCTGCATAAATTGTGTTGTAATTTAAAACTGCAAAAAAAAAAAAAAACCCTATAAAAACTGATTGGTTAGGAGTCAGTGTACATTATCCATAGCAGCTGCTCCTGGAGGAAAGTTTCCAAGGGCTGAAGTCCTGTACTGCATCCTGGAAAGCGGTGAGGGGATATCATTGAGGGAGCAGAACAATCAGGCACTTTCTTTGATTCAGATGCAGCCTAATTTGTCTAAATAAATTTAGAAAGCATTTCTGAACGTGCAGAGGAGGTCAACAACACCTCTTCTGATGCTGGATACTTCTTATATGTGTTGACTATGTTAACAGTTCCAAATAAGTCCTCCCACTGTTGAAGTTTTTTGGAATAATAGTGAATAGTGAAGAATTCATACAGTTCAGGAGACATCTTTTAATATTCTTATGTCTGGTTTTACTCATCAACTTTAAAATATTTTTATTATTGCATTTCTGTAATGTGTATTGTTTACATTCATCTTAGGGAGTAGACACGTGCATTTTCAGTTTCTTTCCTAAGGGCTGGCAGTGTAGTGAGTTTTGTGTGATTTACAACATCCTCTAGGGTCCCCTATATGAGGGTAACACCATCTGCTGAAAATATATCATACTAGTTTTCTTTTCCTGAAGTGTGTATACATCTTTTTTGGTGGACCCTGTATATATTTGTTTTCTCAGTGCTGTCAAGTTGAATGTGGGGAGATTGTCACTGATACGAAGATCTCTTTAGTTAGAACCCGTTTTCCAGTGATGTGTTCGTGGCTTTATTTGTCTGGGGACACTGTTCAGCTCTACAATAACTTTTCACCATAGTTTGGAGCCTGTCACTGAGTCGTGAGGAGAGAATTTCTGTTGGTTATAACAATGTCAACAGAATCGAGCATCCATCAGTCATACACATTAAAATTTGATAATTTCACCCTTTTATCGGTGCCGCTCCTGGACTGTATTGGACTGGATGGGTATTGGACTGGGTGGTGTGAGGTGTGGGAGGTGAAGGCAGGGGAAAGGGACGGGGGAAACGTCAGTGATTAGAGGAAGGTTGGTGATATGTCAATAGGTAAAAAGAAGCGGAAGTCGGACTGCGCTGGAGTTGGTGTCGAGGCGGGTAAGGGCTGGTGCAGAGAGGGTTTGCGAGAGTACAGGTGGGGTCGAGGGGATGAGTGCAGAGCGCTGGCAATGTATGTGGGGATGTCGGGAGCCTGTGAGATTGCTGGTGCCCGCTAATATGTTTGTTGGTACTTTTGTTCAATTCCTCTGGGTGGGGGCGGTACTGAAGGACAGGAGGAAAGAGAGGGAGCAGGTCAAAGAGCAGCCTTAGAAATTTGGTGTTGTAATCCTCCGACACCAATAAAGCACAACCAAAAGAAAGAAGACGAAGAAAAAGGAATACAGAGGATAGAGGAAAAAGAAACGAAGAACAGAAACATCAACAGAAAACTAACGGCATAGCCCAAATCCAACAAATTAGCAAGCTTCCAATAACTACAGTCGCCAGAATAACCCCAGAGACAAGAACAAAAAGCTTCCCGAGCCGCCGCAGTAACGCAGCAGCTCTCCGCGGAGCTCCCTGGTGCCTGGTTTCCAGCTGCCCCACACTCTCCTTCTGGGGAGGCGATTCCCTGCCTGAAACCTTGGGCTCTTGGTGCCTCCTAACTTGTGTCCTGGTTTGGAGGTCCGCGCCCTGCTGAAGACTTCCGTGGATCGGATTCTCTCGATTGCCCAAGGGGGGAGTATCGTGGACTTGGTGTCTTCTCTTCACGGGTCTTCCTTGCCTGTTCTCCAAGAGCCGCTTGCCCAGGTTCTGATCCTTGGTATCTGTTCCAGCTCCGCCCTCACGGACCACAAGAGGGCGCTCGTTCTCTTCCCTGGCTTTCTTGAGCGCGGAAGCCCGCTTGTTTTGTGATTGTGTCCCAGAATTGCAATTCACTTCCTTCTGCCCTTCTCCCTTGGCGTCTCCTCCCTCTGTGGGAGGACGCCAACAATCGTGGGTAGGGTGCTGAATATTCCACGCACCACGCTCTCATTGTATGTGGGAGAAATGAGCGGCTTAGTATTATTATTATTATTTTTTTAAAGTTGTGTTAGGGGAAGCTTCTCCCTCCTGGGGTCTGGGGACCCTAGCACTGGTGTGTGAGGCAGCGAAACTTCACTGCTTTATCCTTTAGGTTCTTTGAGTCCCTGGCTTGGGGTTGTCTAACTTCACTGCACCCGGTGGGGAGGGGAGCTTGACTGCGGGTTTGTGTAATAATCCACACCCGGAGGCCGCCTTGCTCCCTGCCCCAGCCCAGCCCTTTTCCAAGATTTTAGTAACTTTTGAGGAAACAGCAGAATGTGCTTGGGAAGGGTACAGATAATTCCGCTGTTGTTTATACTTTAATGTCGCCCAGAGCAGTATGTATGGTGCTGGTTGGGAGGGCTGGGTGCTGGGTTCCCAACCGAGTCTTGTCCTCCTCCCAGCTCAAGCCACGCGTTACCCTACGTGCACAGCAGCGTCCATGCCAAGTTCAGAGGTACTTTTGTTCATACACACAGGAAAAACACGCTTACCTAGTTATTCCCACTGAAGCAAAATGAAGTGAAATTAATTCTGAAACGAGGTGCTGTCTAGGCTGCTGATACCTCTGGCTTCTCATTCTTCCCTCCAGGGAGAGATTTCTCAGGAAGTAAATCTCCTGCAGGATTAGTGTGATTACCTTGGAGCGTAGTAAATGTCCCTGGTATGGAGAATAAGAGAGATTCAACTCTTCAGATCTCTTGGGAGATCTCTCTCTACCTTTAGGGAGATGCTAGCTCCAGCCTCCGAGGCCATGGCAATTCAAATATAGCAGAAAATGCCTCCCCCCAACAACCAGCATACTTCCATTTCTTAGTTGCCCAGGTAATAGTTCCTGTTCCAGTTCCGGTTGTTCCTGTCTCTTAGAAAAGGCTGGTCACTGTGATACACATTGTACAAACCAATCCCCAATGGACAAGCCACTCTGCCTCTGTACTTCCTGCTTGCTTATCCCATATAAGCCCTAGACCACCGGAGATCAGGGCCTGATATTTTGGGAATGATCCCAATCAATGCCCATTGATGTAAATAAATCTGCCTCCAGATCCTGGGTTCTTTTCCATGTTTCTATTTGCCGTTGCACAAATAGTTCCTTTGTTCAGAAAACCTGGACCATGCAAAACTGAAATATTCATGAAGAATTTTGTCCCAACAGCTATGTAGCAAAGCTGCAGAGAGAGACCACCTGGGCAGGCTTTGTGTGAGCAGCTAAGCTGTTTATATCACTCAGGTGTGAGCAGGCTGAGTCTGAGAAGAGAGTTAGCGTTCAGCAAGAGGAGAACAAAAGTTCTAACGGGGAGGTGATGCCCAGGGGAGTTGATCCAGGCAAGAGTGGCTGCCTTGAGGAATTTCGGGGCAGAGCCAGTGTGCTCACGCTTCTTGGAATGGGCCGTGCAGGTGTTATTGATCTTCCTGAATCTGGGAAGTTGGGACGTGAAAACTTATCTTTGTTCTTCTTTGAGATTTCCTGTTGTGTTTGGCGGGAACGGCCTCAACCAGCAGAGGTGACAAGCTAGAGACACAGCAGCCACCTTGCACCAAGAGGAGGGAAGTCACAGATCAGTGATGGACGATCAAAGGGGTGGAAGGAGCCAGGAGCTTTTGTTGCTTCCTTGAGCAAGCCCTCTACTCGCTTGTTCAAACCTTTGGCTTCTCTTGCTAGAACCCAAACAGGATGTTAACTGCTGCATGTCTCCTGTCACAAATGGAAAGACAGATGAAAGAGAAGCAAAAATGAGAGGAGTATGGGGGAGAGGAACAATCACCGCAGTACTGGGGTGCAGCAAGGACCACCCATGTCATCCTCTGTGCCACATGCCCTGCGCAGAACTCTCCATCCCCCACCCCCATTCGTCCTCACTCTGGTACCACCAATGGCTCGGTTGCCAACCTCTTAATTAGTATGTATTGTTGAGGTCTCCCTTTTGCTTTTCTTTACCCCTTATGCCC
>NW_004955424.1:571392-572117 GCF_000276665.1 Chinchilla lanigera
CAGTCCCCTGAGTTGTTAGGGAATAGTTCAGTCAAATAATATTTAGTTGAACTTTAACTGAGTTGTCAAAAGCTTTGGTCAAAGGAGGAATGGGGACCAGAGCATAGATGTGAATTAAGAACATCCCACATACACACACCTATCAAAACATGGCGTGATCTAGCTGAGCACTGTGAGTGGGCAATGTGTGGTCTGTGAACTTGACAAGTACCCAGCGATCCTGTGCTTTCCCAGGTTATTTCCCAAGAGTAGTGAGCTTTTAGCGTTTGTATTAAATGCTTCTAAGGATATTGATAAACAGGCTTTTCTCTTCAGGTGGTTTTTCTCCCTCATCTCAGTGCAAGATATTTGTTCTCATATCTTTAAGGCCCTATGAGATTACATTTGTGAATATTATTTTCTTTACCATTCATTTAACCATTCTATAAGCACTTTGTAGTGGTGAGTTCTTTCCAATCTTAGCAACTCTGCTAAGCAACAGAACAGATAAAAACACAGCTCCTCTCCAGAAACTTACACATAGTAAACAAAAGTAGAAATGTCATTACAAACCCCAAATCTCCATGTGTAGTGGTTATCATTTTATCCTTAATTGCATGATCATATTTACTAAAGTTGAACCCTCCCAATCACAGATCAATACCGTGAAAGTAAGGAACAGAGATGTTGCCTTTTGGGATTTACAAAAAATTTCACTTCTTAACTAATGTCTGTTGTCTAGAAAC
>NW_004955424.1:573450-574534 GCF_000276665.1 Chinchilla lanigera
CCACTAGGCAACATTGCCTCTCATGATACTAACTTTGCAGGGGTGTAAATTAACACCCCTACTACTGTTGTACAGTCCCCTAACCCTCCAAGGTAAAGAGCTTACTCCACCTGACCCACTTTTGTCTCTTGTTTTTATTTTCATCATACCCACCACCATTCTTCCCCGGGGTACATCAAGAAACCAACAAATTCCCTACACTTGGCACCCAAACAGGACACCCAATGAGAGAGAATAAGTGGGCAGTGCGTACACTTCCCAAGAGCACGCAACAGAAGGAGAAACACATTTATGAGAGCTAATATTCAGCACTGGAGTGCATGGTACTGGCATATCAGGTGCAAAGCGTGGGGATATGTGTTCTCTAGGGCTAGAAAATACACAGGCTTCCTAGAAGCCAAAAGAGAAAGGGATACAGAAGTGCAGGTAGGGGCTCAAGACTCCCAGGGGTATGTATCTGTAGAAGTGTTTGACTCCTGCATTTAATTTTCTGGATGTTGGTTTCAAGGGGTTTTATAAAGGATTTGGCTCAAAGTGTTATGCTAAAATCAAGTCTTCAGCCAATGATAAAGTCTGAGCCCTCTAGGCTGGTCCAATTTATGAATGAAGGAGTGGTGGGGGACAAAAGGGACTTTTCCCCACCAGAGAGGTGGTTCCCCTTGAACTCTATATCACAACACTCCGTGGAATTGACTGAGTCACAGGCAGCTCTCCCAGCCTTTTCAGCTCAGAAATATTACTGCATCACAGATTGGAATTTGCACCTCTCAGAGAGCAGAGCCATTTTCTCTATTTCCTTTACAAATGGCATTAAAAGAAGCCAGGCAGGCAGGGGAGTCCTTGGAGAGTTTTCAACATATCTACCCTCAAACAGAAGTTCAAGTCCCTGAAAATCTGGGACAAGTTATACATCATTATGAAGCTATACCTTTTAAAATCCTAAAAATATTAAAACAAGCTGTTGTTACTTATGGCCCTACTGCTCCCTTTAGCTAGACTTTAGTAGAAATTCTCGGACAATAGGTTATGACCCCAAGTGATTGAAGAGGAATAGCTAAAGCATGTCTAAGTCCAGGTGATTATT
>NW_004955424.1:576599-580260 GCF_000276665.1 Chinchilla lanigera
ATGAAGTGAGTGCCCGGGTGGCAGACGCTGCCACACAGGGCATGGGACCCAGGAACTCCAGCTGCCACCATTTGGGAGAGGTTGCTATGGGGCCTGGAGCCAAGCAAGGAGTGCCTGTACATCTCAGAAATATGGCCATTGTCACTGCAAGGAATGCAACATTCGCTGGGAGAGTGTATATGTGTGGGGTGTCCAGGTCATGAACAAGGTTTACTTCAAACAGTGTTGCAGAACGTGTCAGAAATCTCACTACCTCTACTGAGTGAAGGATATCACCTGTTAAAGTCATAAAAGAGCTAAATATTCCTGCCCAGTAAGACTTCACCACGTGGACCCCAACACCCCCATCATCAAGACCTGTGTGAGAGAGATGCAGGGGTAGGTGCCTGTCTTGTGACAGTGCTGGAACTTGGAATCTGGGCAGAAACAAAATATCCAGTGGCCAGAGCAAAAGTGACAGCCAACACACAGTGGCTGGACACATCCCCTTTCTCCTCCTCCCAGCTAGCAGCTGTGGCTACAGAGGCAGTAACAGCCATGATGCTTGTGGGGGCACAGGCAGTGGAGCCCATTCCTGAGAATAAAGCAGGAGTATTGAGGCCCTGCCAGCAAGTTGGCCAACCCCAAGGTGATAAAAGCTTCAGCCAGTCACCGCCAGAGCCTGAAGTATCAGCACCGCTCTGCCCAAGGCTGTGACTGGTGGCTGCTGCTGTATGAGCAGCCATGACCTCCCACCTGTCTGCTTGTGGCCACTCTCATTCCTCTGCCCACTGTGCCCTTCCCACTGCTCACTCCTGCTCTGGTCCGGGTGCTACAGGACACATTGTGGTGCCAGATAGAATGGGGGATAAAGAGGCCAAGGCCCAGGGAAAGGATGGAGGGAGCCACCCAGGGAGAAGCTGGCAAAAGACTAAAGCTAGATGCACATGGGGAAGGTTACAAGAACAGGGAGGAGGAGCTGTGGGGACACACAGGGAACCTTGATCAAGAAGCGAAGGAGGAGATGGTTGTAGAGGCTGGCAAGGTGTTGCAGGACTGGGGCATGAGGAGCTCCATGCAGCCAGAGGACCTGCTGGTGGTGGCTAGCCAGTGCCCCAGCCCCCGGGAAGGAAGAACAAGGCCATCCAATGCTGGCCCGGCCATGCCAGGGCTAAGTTAGCTGATGCTGTACCATGTGGCACTGCCCCATGTGGCACTGCACATGGCAAGGGTGGTGGCGGGGCCAGGAGGGCAACACAGGCACTGAGTGGTTGGTAACCAAGGCCAGGGTGACCCAGAAGCTGGTGGGACCTGACAGCCGGGACAGGGAGTAGGGAGCAAGGGCTGAGCCCCTTGTGACATTTGTGGCAAGTGCATCCGGGGCAGAGGGATACTCACAGTCTCCCCACTGTGGGATGTGCAGGGCCTCTTCCCTGAGCTGTACGGCTCCCTGCAGGACTTCATGCCCTATGCACTGCACCAGCCAATAAAGCAATAAGCTACTGCTTAGGGTTGACACTTGCCAAGGAGTGTCCAGCTGTGAGTGGTTTTTTTCTAACATAATAACTCTAGCCAGTAGCTAAGTGGGAGAAGATTCCCTCTCGAATCAACCTGATCCTGCAATTAGAGTCTGTCTTAAGGATAGATGCACATTTTATGTCTTCAAATTTTTAGAGATAATTAATTTGGCTAGCCAAACTAAGTTGAATGACCTTTTTCAAATACATCCCAAGAATCTTTGTGTGTCTACTCCTAGACATCGCACTGATCCTTTTGAGAGGGATCCTAAAATTGTCCTGATAATTAATTTCTTTGAAAGTGTATGGAAAATAGAAATTATGATGAGATTAATTTGTGACAGGATTAAGAATTCACAGAAAGTAGCCATAATGCCCAGAGCTTGAAGATGATACGATCAGCAATCCTAGAAGTTGCATACCAGCTACCATGTTCAATCACAAAAATATAGAATTAAATGTATACAGAGATGACATGAAAGTGGGTTATAGATACTGTGAAGTGACCATAAAATTTTTTTAAACAGGTATTAATTGAGAGAATTCCAACTAGTACTCCTAGGTTGAAACATCTTTATTTCTGATAAAACAGCAATATTCTTATTTATAGGACAGGATATGGTAAAAATGTTTCCTTAAAACTTTAAGATTAGGAAAAAATTATCAACCTGAAACTTTCAGATGCTTTTAAGTAGATGTGGCAATTACTTCAATCTGATCAGATCAATCTAGAATGATTTTCAAATTTTATTTGGAAATATTAATTGGCTGCATGCATATTTTGGGCTAATTTCTCTGGTGTTATTAGTTGTCATTATTCTTCAGAGAAGTTAATGCAGTTTGTTTCTGTTTTCACAGATGGGTGGGGAGGCTATATGACTGCTTCCTCTTCCAAAATATAGGGTACAGGTTTCTCATCATATGATTAAAACTAAACTATGAAGACAAAGGGGAGAATCATTCCCTTCCAGTGTAGTTGGCAAGATATACTGTTAAATTTTTAAAATTTTCAAAATATGGAAATATAACAGCAGAAAGACAACTCAATCAGGTAAAGCAAAAAAACAAGCTAACTTGATGTCCAAAATATGGTAGTGTTTTTCTAAAGCATGCTGTTCAGCTGTATCATGAGCTCAGAACTGGAGAGGAAGTTGCTTCTACCTTTCGGGGAGCTGGTGTGCAATCCTGTGGCACTCATGCCTCAGAGACTGCTCTACAGCCAATAAATAAGGATGAGGCTAGATTTGACCTGGGGCCTATTGAAGAAACTGACAAACTGGAAATCTAAAGTCTAGATAGGTGATAGAGTATATAGAGATAACTGAGCTGAAAGCTACCAGTATTCTTCAGATAGAATAAAATGCAAAATATGCATATTCATTATACAGAAAAGACTCTATTCCTTCCAAAATTCTTCTGATAAGAGATCTCTGCTAACTGACAACAAAATCTGACTAGTCTATTTATATAAATTATAAATTTCTAAAATTGTAATAGAGTTACTATAATTAAATTTGGTCAAAAATATATTTGAGTGCACTCTGATCTTTTAAAGATGTTCATTTGTTCTGTGTACTTGTTTATGTGTTTGTTTGCCATTCTGTAAACAGCTGTTCACCTTTCTTTTGAGCTCAACAATTTTTCTTTTATCATTCATTTATAATATAATTTGGATTATAACCATAAATGCATGCTTTCACCTGAGTTACCAGCTGGTCTAAGTGATATCAAAATTGGTTTACTCACACCTCATCAAAAAAATTAAGATAATTAAACAAAAATTCCTTAGAGTGAGGAGGGACTATTGGACAGGACTCCAGCTGGTGGACAGAGAGGTGGCCAAACTTTGTTCATTAATGAGAAGCCGCCAGTGATCTCCAGAGTCTCTTGGGAGGCACTCTCAGTGATTTAGTCATGATCAAAAGATAAAAATTTCCAGAAAAAAATAAGGTTTTCTCATGAAAGGTGCTCGTGATACAAAACTCAATTAAGAAACAAAGGTTTTCACATGTGTGTGGTAATTCATTAAGGTTAATTTAGGTGTATTAAATGTATTCATGATTTCAGATGTATAGGTCCTCCAAAATGTAAGAAAGTGTTTATTATGGTAAGGCTTTTCTTTCAGATTCAAATTTCTGCCTCTAACAAAAACTTGTGATGTACAG
>NW_004955424.1:590103-591161 GCF_000276665.1 Chinchilla lanigera
CTAGCCAGCCGGCGCTCCCCACCTGTGGCTCCCTGTGTGCCGAAAGCCCTCCTTCCGGGGGCCTACAAGGCAGGGAGGGAGCCGCCGGTCCGAAGACCAGCGCTCCCCACTCATGGCTCCCCATCTGCCAGGGGCCCTCCCTCCAGGGGCCTACGAGGCAGGAAGCTAGCCAGCCAGAAGACTGGAACTCCCCGCCCATGGCTCCCTGTGCGCCGGAAGCCCTCCTTCCAGGGGCCTACGAGGTTGGGAGTGAGCCCTCAGTCCAAAGACCGGTGCTCCCTGGCTGTGGCTCCCTGTGCCCCAGGAGCCCTCCCTCCGGGGGCCTGTGAGGCAGGAAGCTAGCCAGCCAGAAGACCGACGCTCCCCACCCGTGGTTCCCTGTGCGCCAGAAGCCCTCCTTCTGGGGGCCTACAAGACAGGGCACACTGCAATGTTTTGAGAACCTGCCTTTCCACTGGATGGCACTCAGAAACAGCATTCACCATATTTGTTCATCATATCTCAAGAAGACACTCACAAAAGAAGACTTCCAGAACTTTTTCGGAAAGTGGCAAGAATGATGGGATAAGTGCATCTAAAGCGAGGGGGACTATTTTCAGGGGAATTAATGACAGTGGGTCTTTTATGTAATCCATTTTAAAAATGTAACTATTAACTGTATGTTTTGATCATACTTTGTATGTGTATAATGCGCATGTAAACACATTTCAAACACACACACACAGAGTTCGTGAAGGGTGGGATGTCACCTTAAATGCTAGAGGGCCCTGGGGTTCTACAATTGATAGCCCTCAAATATTTCCTGAATTTAGAGAAAAACTCTGCTGGGCCCATAGTGTTTTGTTGTTTTTTTTTTTTTTTTTAATGATCATTGCTCTTGGGAGTTAATGTTTGAACCGGGTCATAAAGAAATTATACCACCGCCCTATGGCCCAATATACAGAGACCAAGTAGCCCCTATAAAAGTGCCATCGGTGGGCAGCCTGGCCAGCAGAGCTGTGGGCCAGCAGTGGAGAGGGAGCCTCGTTGCCACCATGAGCTTCTCCGGCAAGTACCAG
>NW_004955424.1:592945-593951 GCF_000276665.1 Chinchilla lanigera
CACAGAGCAGGATTCCAAGTGTCAGGTTTTTGCCCAGGCTCCTGGCGCACAAAGTCCCCTGAATGGGATGTAGCAATGGGGTTGGGAGGGTCACTGAAAACCTTTAGCTCAGCCCAAATCACTGTGGCCTGAGCTGAGCCCAGAGCAGTTGGGAGCCCGAAGAGCCATCTTGGAAGAGGTACTGACACACCAGGCAGCCCTCAGAACAAACCTCCGGGTGCTCACTCAGCCGGTGGCCGAGGCTACCTCATGGGGCAAAGAAGAGGTCAGCCTGCCATGCTGAAGGCAGTGGGCGGGGCAGCTCCATCCCCCAGGCCTGGGGCTCCAGGGCACAGTGACACCTAGGACCTGACCACTGCTCCTCCCATGATGCACTGCACAGTCCAGTGTCACCAGCAGCACCAAGCAGCCGCCTTCCCTGCTCCCCACGTGACGCTGTGCACTGGGCTCAGCAAACTCTCTCCACCTCTTCTGAATGCTCTTTATTTCTGCCCCTGCAGATATAACGCTAGGGACTGGGACAAATTTCAGGCCTCCTTGCTACGCCCATGGGAAGGGGCAGCCATCCTGGATTCTATCACAGGCCTTCTCCAAGTGTCCATGGGGTAGTTTTCACCCTGGCAGTACCCTCTGGTCCAGGTTGGTTTCTGTGTTTGCTCCTCCTGGGTGGCTCAGGCTTGGAGAAGAGACCACAACAGGAATGATGGGTGTTCCGGGAGGACCCATCAGACCAAAGCAACATGTGTGCAGAGTTCTGATTCTGCTGCCGCTGGCCGCCATTGGCTTGGTGAATTGAGATTTCAGTGCCGTTGTTTCAGCATTTGTGCTGGGCACCACTCAGTCATCTCGTGCTCTTTTGTAGATCACACAGCATAAACTGAAGTCTGACAGAAGGTGTCCTGACATTTTCTTTCTGTCTTCTGTGCTCCTCTCCTCTGTTAGCATCGAGTGCTGGCAGTACAAAGACCAGAGTGTTTTGGTTGTCATCAGTGACACCTGCTCAGGG
>NW_004955424.1:595873-596829 GCF_000276665.1 Chinchilla lanigera
ATAAGCAAATTCTGAAAATGGAAGCACAACTCTCCACAGAAGAAAGTAAAATGACAAAGACGACATCGAATTTAGGAAATAGTTGTTAATTCTTCCTCTGGTTCTATGGAAAACATAGGAATCTTGATGTTACTTTATGTGTTACCATATTTTGGCTACTTGGGGGCCTTGGTAAACATTTCATAATTTCTTTTCTGGCTTTCAGACCTTGACACTGGGTGACACAGTCTTCAAGAGAATCAGCAAGAGAGTGTAGACAAATCTGCATTTCATATTCTTTACACTGTAAAATTAATGTAATAAAGTAACCTCTACTTTAAGAGAATATATTTTTTGTGATGATTTCTCATTGATGATGCTGTTTGAGTTGTGAGCTCTGATCATTTTCCATCTTATGAACTTTGGTAACAACACCTTGTGTTCAACCAGGTGTGATCTGTGTTTTATTCTTGCCCTGAATGCAGAATGTAAGCTGCCCGTCCATAGCAGAGAAGCTAGGTGTGCCTGGACCTGTAGGGTGGCCCTGGCACTTCCCAGGCAGCTAAATGACAAGGAGCTGGAGCAATAGGGTGTGCAGTGGACTGACCTTGGGGTGGCTCTACACCATGACGGAGACCAGAAACCCTGGGAAGGCAAGGGAGAACTGCGCCCATGAGCAGAGCCATCGTGGTCCACCCACCACTGAACAGGCATAAGGGGCCAGGCACTGACCCACCAAAAGAACAACTTTTCTTCTTATGGGAGGGCAGAGTAAGACACTCAGTGAGGGGAGCCAGAACTGGACAGAAGCATCTTGGGTGGAAGTTCCCTCCATCCCATGGCAAGAGACAGTGTAGAAGGGGAGAAAGTTCCTGAACACTACCTTTAATAAGCAACTCAAAATGTGAAGTTTGTTTATTTTTATAGTAATCACAGATGAGGAATGTAAGATGAGATACTCAAAGTAAAAATCAAGT
>NW_004955424.1:600678-603515 GCF_000276665.1 Chinchilla lanigera
GAAGAAATTCATGATCACCAAACCAGCACTCCTAAAAATTCTCAAAGATTTCCTAGAAAGAGACAAGAAGCTGACTATGACAAGATGCCTAATAGAATGAATACACCAGGTAAGATGAAAAGTTATGTAGAAGAAAAAGAAAGGGAATCACAATTGGAAAATAATGTAATAATAGGGATAAGTCAATACCTATTAATAATAACTCTCAGTGTGAATGGTCTCAATTCTCCAAAAAACACAGATTGGCAAAATAGATCAAGTAACAAAATCTAATGGTATGCTGTATATGAGAAACATATTTAACCCAAAAAGAAATTCATAGCATAACAATCAAAGGATTGAAAACAATATTCCATGCAACTCAAACTTGGAAAAAAAGCAGGTGTTGCTATTCTATTTTCAGACAAAGTACACTTAAAGACAAAACTGATCAGAAGAGGCAAAATTCACTACATATTGACTAAGGGACTGATTCCACAGGAGGTGATACCACTTATAAACCTGTATGCACCAAATAGTGTGCACCTGACTTCTTAAAACAAGCCCTGCTGGCCATAAAATATCAGATAAACAGAAACACAGTTATAGTGGGGAACCTCAATACTCCACTGTCACAAAGAGACAAAAATCAACACAGAAATAGTTGAGCAAAGCATTTGTTGTAGTCAGGGTTTGCAAGGGAATAGGTTTAATACAAGACACATAGTTTATAGGATTTTATTATAATATTCACCCAAAAAAGGAAAAAGCAGAAGAGTGCAAGAGATCTGTCCATGCACTACAGACCCAAAGAATTTAGCTGAGGGCCTGGATTCCAGGGCAATGTCTCATGCAAATCTGTAACAAGGTTCTGCACTGAGAAGGCCCAAAGGCCAGTGGTGGAAGCTAGAAAGTCTGTGCCAATTGGGTAAAGGATCTGTGCCACCAGGCTGAGAGATCTGCACTGGAGCCAGGAAGCAATACTTAAGGTAAGGACCAGAGCTCCCCTGAAGACAACTGCAACCATCCTCAGCAACAGCAAAGACTTGAGCTCCTCTGACTATGAGGGCAGCTAGTTCATATTAGGGAAACCAGCGTGGCAAGCTTCTCCAGGAGAATCAATAACATACCATTTCCTTCTATGCTGTTGGCAACAATCTTCAGGTGGGCCTACCATGCCCAGAAACACATTGAATCAGTTCAGCTAGGTGATACAAGTTGACCACTAGTTAATCCGTTACAGCATTCAACCAAATGAACTTAATAGATATCTACAGTGTTCCACCCCAGACAACATAATGCACATTCTTGTCAGCACCACATAGACCTTTCTCTAAAATCAACCACATATTAGTCAACAAACATTCTTATGTAAATGCAAAAGATTTGAAATTATATCATGCACATTATCAGACTATAATGTAATGAAACTAGAAACAAATAGCAAAAGAAAATAGAAATTCTGCAAACACATGGAAATTCAACAATACACTTTTGACAATTGATGGATTATAGAAAAGATCAAGGAAAAAAATAAGATAGTTCCTACAGCTAGACAATCATACCCATGTAAGCTACTAGAATTTGTGGCACACAGTTCATAGCTGTGAATACCCAAATCAGAAAAGCAAAATGAACTCAACAATATAAGGGTGTACCTCAAGGTCCTAGAAGAACAAGAACAATCTAAACCCAAAGTTAGTACAAGGAAGAAAATTACAAAGATCAGAGCAGAAATTAGTGAAATTGAAACTAAAAAAAAAAATCAATGAATAGAAGAGCTACTTCTTCAAAAGAATACACAAAACAGGCAAATCCTCAGCCAATCTTACAAAAAAAAAAAAAAAAGACTCAAGTCAATTCAATTAGAAGTGAAAGCACAGTAGACACTGCCAAAATTCAGAAAATAATTAACAACAACTTTGCAAACCTGGACTCCAAAAAATTGGAAAATTCAGAAGAAGTGGATAAATTCCTTGATACCTATGAATTACCAAAACTGAACCAAGAATGTATAAAAACCCTCAACAATCCAAAATCAGGCAGTAGAATAGAAACAGTAATAAAAGAGAAAACCTACCAACTAAGAAAAGCTCAGGTCTGGAAGGATTCACTGCTGAATTCTATAAAAACTTTAAGGAAGATCTAACACCAATATTTCTGATGCTGTTTAATGAAATTGAGAGAGAAGTAGTATTCCTAAAGTCATTCTTGGAAACTATTATTACCCAGATTCCAAAACCAGACAAAGTTTCAATGAAAAAGCGAACCACATACCAATCTATTTAAAGAATGTACATAAAACAATTCTCACCAGGCACAGTAGCTCAGGCCTGTAATCCCAACAATGGGGAGGCTGAGAAAAGAGGATTGTTGTGAGTTCAAGGCCAACTGGACTGCACAGCAAAACCCTGTCTTAAGAAAAGACCAAAAAATTCAATAAAAATAAAAATTCTCAACAAGATACTAGGAAAAAGAACACAACAAATCATGAAAAAGATCATACATCATGACCAAGTGGCATCCCATGCAAAGATTGTTCAACATATGCAAATCAGTAAATGTAACATGTCACATAAAAAAGCAAGGACAAAAAATAAATGATCATCTCAGTAGATGCAGAAAAAATCTTTGACAAAATCCAATATACATTCATAATAAAAACAGTGACCTTACCTCAATGTCATAAAAGGCACTTATGAAATAATACTCCCACCATCATATTAAATGGGAAAAAATCGAAACCCTTTCCTCTGAAATCAGGAACAAGGGTGAGGGACATAGCGCAGTGGCATAGCACCTGCCTGGCAAGTGCAAGGTCATGAGTTTGATGCCCAGTACCACACATACAAAAAAAA
>NW_004955424.1:605095-618122 GCF_000276665.1 Chinchilla lanigera
AGATTAGTAGGAAAATATCAATGGCTGCTGTAACACATGGTGTATATTCAAAGTGGTTTCTCAGGACGACAGAGATATGCAAGAAGGATCTAACAAGTAGTTAAAGGGCTGTCAAAAATAGTGTATTACTTCCTCACCAGTGACTCCTTTCACTGAGGTGTGGAGGCTGGAAGGAAGGCCAGGATTGAAAAGAAGGACAGAGACTTGCACCTGTGTTTAGCAGCAGGGTGTTTTCTTGTGCCTCCATAGTCATGATTACCCGGGGCTCCTCCATGGAGATGACAGTCTAGCCAGAGGGAGGAGGCAGAGTGTGCCCCGGGCCCTCTCATTCCTGTTGGACTAACTGGTAGGATGGGTCTGAGCTCTGGGGCCTCCACTTCAGAGGGCACACCTATCTCTAGTAGTCATCTTTGCATTCAGGGCTTGGCCTGGAGGCCTCTTAGGGCAGTTCCTCTTGAGGTGGCCTGGCTTTTAACAGTAGTAGCAGATGAATGCAGTCATCAAGTTCTTCTTGGGCGCCAGAGAATCAGACTTGGGGTCTGTTTCTCTTAGTGGTGCAGCAAAAGCAGCTGCTTTTTCTCAGTCTCTTTTTCTCTCCTTGGCCTCCCCTTCATCATGGCTATAGAATACTGAGGAGGCAATTCTTACTAACATCTCAAGTGAGCCACCCTGTGTGAAAGCCATTTTTTGTAGCTTTTACTCTCCAGCCTCCCATTGCATTGGGACCCCACAACCAGTTAGTGTCCTCTCCCCAACCATCAGCACAGGCAGCAGGAATCTCGGAACAGACCTCCCAGGACATCCAAGAATTCCTCCACCACAGCCTGTACTGTCAGGGAAAGAATGGCTTCCAGGGGATCTCCCCAGGTATCGCACAAGGTCCTCCTGGTTTACAGCTTCCAAATGGCTCTCATGACCCCAGTCCACTACACCTCTGACTCTTTGGGCTAGTCTATACTCTCATGTTTCCCGAGTCCTTGTTCAGCAGCTGCTCCTCTGCTGACTCTGGGCCTTTCTGGTTCTCAATGGCAGGGGCAAGAGAAACCCGTTGTGTGGCATGTATTCCCAGGGGTTTCTCCATTTCGGAATGATTTATGCATGTCCACTGGCCTCCGCAGCCAGTGTGTGGTGGGCCAATTGTGTCATTGTTTCTCTGTGCCATGGTAGTTCTGAATTGTGCAGTGGTGACTGGCCTGAGGGCCGGCACGTGCCAGCGCGTGCCGCTGTGGTGCCTGCGAGGCTGGGGACCATCCCAAAGGCTGGTGCTCCCCGCAGCGTGGCTTCCTGGGCTCTGGGGGCCTTCCTCCCGGGTGTCTGCGAGGCTGGGGGCCGGCCCAGGCTGATATCATATTAAAGATTCTACATAGCAAAAGAAACAAACAACAGCATGAAGAGAAGACCTACAGAATGGGAAATTGTTTTCCTAACTAGTCCTCAGCCTAAGGACTATCATCTAGAATATAAAAAGCACTCAAAATATCAAAACCCCAGTATAAAAGATCCAATCAATAAATTAGCAAGTAAAATGAACAAACACTTCTCAGGGGAAAAATAAATATAAGTGGCTAATAAATACATAAAGAAATGTTTCACATCACTTGTGATTAGAGAACTTTAAATAAAAACAACACTGAAATGCCATCTCACCACAGAAAAAATGGCCACCAAGAACTCAAATAAGAAAAGCTGGTGAGGCTGTGAGGAGAAAGGAACCCTTCTGCACTGCTGGTGGGAATGTATATGAGTACAACCACTAGGGAGATCAGTGTGGAGAGTCCTCAAAGAACTATTCCTAAAACGAGGAGTTCTATTTGACCCAGGTATTTCTCTTCTAGGTATCTTTTGAAAGTGTTAAAGACATCATATTACAGTGACACATGCATACACATCTTTACAGCAGCACAAGTCCTAATAGCTAAGTCTTGGAAACAACCTATATGTCCACCAACAGATGAATAGATAAAGGCATTGGGGTATTCATACATGACGGAGCACCACTCTGCCATAAAGAAGAAGAAATTTGATTTATTTGTGTGCAGAGGAATGCATCTTCAGATCATAATATTTTAGATCATAATTTTAAGTGAAAGAAACAGGACACACAAGCTAAAACATTCCACGTCTTCTCTTACATGAGAAACCCAAAATAAAAATAATGAAATAAAAGTCAGATAATAGGAAATAGGAAAAGAGATCTTTGTCAAGAGGAAAGGGGATTAAGACATGCAGGGAGGGTGGATGGAGTACAGGGGGAAAAATAAAAATATGCAGTCAAGATGGAACTGGAGGGAAGAGGATATTAAAAAAAATTAAGATGAGTTATGTACCTGTACCAGCTCCTCACAATGAAAGTAATTACTAAGTACTGCGAACATTCACTGATAAAACTACACTGAGACATTTCGATAAAGTTGTACAATTTAATATGGTAGCTAATGGACTCTACCTATTTAAACATAAATTAACTGAAATGAAATAAAATTAAAAATTCAGTTCCTCAGCCATGCTCAAGTGCTCAGGAATCACACATGTTAGTGATCACTGTACTGAAAGGCACAGATATAATTCACTTCCATCATCACAGAAAGTTCTGCGAGACAGTGCTGCTCTGAAAACGTAGTAAGAGAGAAAGAAGCTGCAGCTGTGTGCTTAGAAACCCACAGGTTTAGTGGGCTTCGTTGGCTGCTTTAACATAAAAAAACTCAAGTACCATTTCACATCTCTTTTTCTCTGAGATAAGCAAATTCACTCATTTGTTCATTCATTCATTCATTCATTCATTCATTCATACATGTTTGCTGAGCACCTATCACTTCCCAGGGCCTGTGATGCATTCTAGGGACAAACAGAAGAATGAAGAGACACTAGTTCTGCTTCGGGGAGCTCACACTATGAAGGAGGTGGTGGTGTTTTTCAGTGGTAATAAAGAGGGAGGGTTACATATGAGGGAAAGGGGGAAAGGAAAGGGTCTCACTATGGACAAGCTTCTCTGGCGGGGTAAAGTGAGATAAGGAAAAGAAAGAAGAACAGCAATGACAGTATAGATAGTCCAGTTGGGAGGAACCATCACTAAGTTGGTCCAACGTACTTTTTACTAGTGAGGAAACCAAGTTCCCAGAAGAGAAGTGCCTAAGCTCAGACACTTAGGGTCACAGCCAGAAGGGAGCATAGGCCTCTCATTCTACCCCAGTATTCTTTCTGTGTTCTTACTGCATTATAGTGGCGTTTTATGGCTGAGGATGCATTTGCTTTTCAAAAGATACAGTCAATTTTTTCCCATTCAACTACTTAGATCAAGTTATTTCTATTTTGAGTTTATTTTTTAATAGAGAAATTTAATTTGATATTTTTAGAAGTGATAGGAAGCTTTGCTTTGAGTCCAAATAGATTCAAGCAGAAATCATGAATCATTTATACCAAGAGAGATTCTGGCTCTGCAATTCAGACTGGAAGACACTGGCATATTGTCAGGAGGAAGAGTCTTTTTAAGGGATGGGGTAGGAACTACAGTCTGTGCATCACCTACAGATCTAATAAAAGTGCCAGTAAACACTGAAAGTTTCAGAAAAATGACGACCATTCTACAGTGTTGGAAAGGAGAGAAGAGGAACCTGGCTATTTAACAATAGTTAAGGGGCGATGGGAACAAACTCTGAAACAGAGGTCCAGAGCCAAGCTCTAGGAGAGAAGGCGGGCTGCTCACAAGAAGACAAGATATCCACAGGAGCTACAAGGTCTGGGCAAGGGTGGACACAGCAGCTCATTCTCTCTCAGTGCTCAGAACTCTCCACACACAGATGTGTGAGATCCACTTCCTAGAAGACAGGATGTTTGATTCTGTGGAAAAGATGTTGTTCCTAACAAACATATTAAACCTTGTATCCTCATGATGTCTCCCACCTGGGATGTTGATTCTCCATCTCTACACCCACTGACCCTTTAGTCCCAGCTCCCTTCTGCTTCTGTCTGTGTGGAGACTCAGGCTGCTTGCACATGCCCAGGTGTGCTTGGTCTGTGCATGTCTCTTTTAATTTTCATTAATGGTAGCATCCACTGTGCTCTGGGGTTGAACTGCTTTGCCTCAAATCTCGTATGTGGAAGCCGTAGCCCTCAGGACCACAGAATGTGGCCTGATTTGGATATATGATTGCTACAGATAAATTAGTTAAGATGAGATCAAAAGGAAGTACAGTGGGTTCCTAATGCAACATGGTGTCTGCCAGGCAGAGAGGAAAGACAAGCCGAAAGGGAAAATAATGTGAAGAGACACAGTGTTCCTGCTGTGGCCATCTAGAAGCCTAGGGCAAAGATCTGGAACACATCCTTCCCTCACTGTCTTCAGAAGGAACCAACCCTGTCCACCGTTTGATTGTGGGCTTGTAGCTTTCAGAACTGCAAGACAAATTTCTGTGGATTTTGGCACTCAGTTTTCGGTACGTGTTACAGCAGCCCTAGTAAACAAATACATGTGGCATTGTTTGGCCCCTTACCTCTTTTCCCTTAAAAAATAAAGCTCATTCCCTATACGTGCACCAACATCTGCCCCATTCATTTAAAAGTTTCTAGTATTTCCCTCACTTAACTGTTTCCTTTCAGTGATAATCTGAGTTCTAGTCGATAGTCTGTTCTTCCTAACACTGCAGCCACACGCACCCTTACACATAGGTCTTGTGCACCGGGTCAAGCACCTCCACAGGGTAAATTCTTAGAGGCCAAAGTTCTTGGAGAAAGGCTAAGAGTGTCACAGAGTAAGAATAAAAATAAGTTTCTGGAGGAAGAGTGTCTGGAGTTGCCCAGGGCTAATAGGGAGAGCTGAGTGCTGCAAGAAAGTGCTCTTTGAATAGGAGCACTGGCCACTGAGTCACAGAGTCACAAGAAGGGACAGCACGGGTGCCAAGGGGCTCACGTAGCCTTGACTCTGAGCAAACTCCCGCCCATGCAGAGCATGCAGCAGCCAGTGCAGAAGTGTCTGAGTTATGCATCTGGAGTGCATGAGTGGACTGTCGGGTTCATAGCAGCACCCAGGGAACCACCAGGGGAGTCTGACTTCTCCTTGAAAGCCATATGAGTCCTCAGGCTTGGGTGCAGTGATGACAGATGCTTCTCCAACCCACCAGCGCTCAGCAGCCTCTGAGAGGTTGCACCAAAGACTCAGCCTCCCAGCCTCTTCTCCTCTGTCACACGTTTGCACCTGGAGTGAGGCACCTTCACCCCTGAGTCTCCTTACATGAGGCCCTGGGCCGAGTCCCCTCACACAGCTCCATGGAGGAGGCCTCCTGAAGGGTCAGGAGGGCAAAGCTTGAGGATCCTCTGCCCCATCAGACTTAGCGCCCACTTCTTCCCCAACCCTGACCCTTCCCTCTTGAGCTCTCTCCAACCACAGGTCCATGCAAGTGCCAGGGCCCCTGTGAGGTTCCCCTTGGGTGTCAACTTCACTGGACTCGGAAAGGCCTAGGACAGCTGTACTGCATGCTGGGTGTGACTGCGAGGCTGCTTCCAGGGACGATTGGCCTGTGGGACAGCAGCCTGATGCGGGGGACAGACCCTGCCTGTGGGTGGCACCACTGCTGGGCAGGGATGGGGGAGATGGAAAAGAGGAATAAGGAGAAGGCCTGGGAGGGTTCTCTCTCATTCTCCTAGTGTCCCTTTTCTAAATGCCATGTGATGGGTAGCTCTCCTTTCCTCCAGTGTGTCCCTTTGCCTTGCTGTTTCTGCCTTAGCTCAGGCCTGCAGCATTGAAACAAGGCCACTATTGACTAAAACCTCTGCAAACATCAGCCAAAATAAAGCTTGCTTCTTTATTTTGATCCTCTCAGGCATCTTGTCAGAGCAATGAAAAGTTAACTCAGGACCCCTTAACAGTAGGTCACCCCCACTCTGTGCCGATCCATCCTCCAACTCTGCATCACACCATGGAAGGAATTGGACAGGAAGTGGGGGATTGGCACTTCCTCCAGTTTTATCTTCTTGCTTATATCATTACATAAGCTTATATCATTATAAGCTTGTATCACTACTTATATATCATAGCATTACTTGCTTATATCATTACTAAAGCTTTCACTCTCATTTTTCAGCAAGTGATTTTTATTTTATTTTTATTTTTTGGTACCAGGGATCAAATTCAGGACCTTACACTTGCCAGGCAGGTGCTTGTACCACTGAGCTATATCCCCAGCCCTCAGCATGTAATTTCAGCCAGATTCTAGGACACTTGGAAGCTTAGGTCCTTTTCCCAACTCTGTGGAGACCCTGTCATCCCCTCAGTAAGCCTGTCCTGTCTCTACATTGTCCATCTCACAGGACTAGGAGCATCTTTGTGAAAAGCAGACAACAAACCTCCCTGTCCATCAGACCTCACTATCGGAAATGTTCAGCATTACATAACTACTGTAGGGCCAGTGTAAGACCAAAGCTTCCTGAGTGCCTGGACACCACTTCCTTAATATATAGCAGCTGCTCAGTCCCCATAATAACCCTGCACTGGAGCCATCTTTCCCATTTTACAGGTGAGAAGTCTCATATCTGGCAAGTGCTGGTGCCAGGACATTAGCTCGGACCTAGGTGCCTGCCCTGTACACCATCCCACCCCACCACCCCAAGTGCTACAAGTCCAGTGACTAGCTGTGAAATCCCCTCTTGTCTGGCTCCTGGAGAAGACAGCCACAAACACCCAGCAACAGGACTGTGTACACCTTGGGGTCCTCTTTCACCCCCAGGAAGAGGTCGTCCTTCAGCCCTTTCTGGCAGTGCTCACACGTGCAGTCACAGTAGTACTGCTTCTTCAGCTGCCTCTTACGTTCTCCACTGACATTGAGAAAGTCACTGTAGGAGACTGTTGCAGTCAGGGTTTGCAAGGGAATAGATTTAATACAGGACACACAATTTATAGGATTATTTTATCATATTGACCCAAAAAGTCAAATGCAGAAGAGTATAAGAGATCTGTCCATGCACTAGAGACCAAAAGAAACCAGCTGAGGGACTGGATCCCATGGCAATGTCTTGCATGAGTCCAGTTGAAGACATAGATAGGGCCCATAGCAATGTCCTCCATGAATCCAGCTGGAGACCTAGAGCCAACAACAATGTCTCATGCAAGTCTGTCAATGATCTGCACCAGGAAAGTCCAAAGGCCAGTGGTGGAAGCTAGAAAGTCTGCACCAGTGGGGTGAAGGATCTGTCCCACAAAATTGAGAGATCTGCACCGGAGCCAGGAAGTGATGCCCAAGGTAAGGACCACAGCTCCCTGAAGAGGACCACAGCCATCCTCAGCAACAGAGAGGACTGAGTTCATATCAGGAAACAAGTGTGACAAGCTTCTTCATATCAGCATGACAAGCTTCTCTATCTTCCCTACATTACCATCTTCCCCTACAGTTCTCGTTTTATGTTATTGGCAACAATCCTCCCATGGGCCTTTGACACCCAGCCCCATGTTGACTCAGTTTGGCTGGGTGTGACAAGGTGGCCATTAGTTAATCCAGCACAGACATTGTCAGCTCCTCTCCTTCTGAGGTCTTACCCAGGGCCCAGAGCTCAATCCTGGATCAAGGTGAAAGGGCCATAGTTAGTAGAATCCAGGGTTGCCAGCATGAGATTTGTGATTTGCACAATTTGAGGGGTTGAATCTCAAAGACAGCAACTTCCACTAGTCCTCTGACAAAAAGTCCCATTCTCTCAAAACAAGGGAAATGTGCCTATATGTGCCTATAGCACAGTTTTCTACGTCACTCCACTCCACTCAGTAGAACAGTCACATTGGCACCATCAAGTTCATTGCTCTGCACTCAATTCAAATAGTCTTCCATTAGAGGGCTTGGTCAGAAAATCACACACGGCTTTCATGCCTGCAATTGTCCACATATATTTAGTTACTGAATATCTGAAAGGGAGAAATAATAACGCAGAAATTCCAAGAAAGGTAAGATCTAAAATTATTCCTGCTTAGTTTGAAGACTACAGTCTTAGAAATTCTATATTTGTACCATCTACAGTCTTGGTCCACAGTCTGTGCTTTGTATCTCCCCAGGTGCTGCAGTCTCAATGCCCAATGCAAACTGTTACCTAGATCAAGCGGCAGGATGCAGAGGGCTGAGGACAGCATCCACACAGAGATCTGTGGTCATTTTTTGTTTCCAAAAAAATGAGAGAGACTCAGACATGGTGCAAAAAATGTACAAGAGTCGAGCACCCCAGAAGGTTTCCAGATGAAGGCAGCCACTTCCATGCCTTCTGAGATGACAACCAAAGAAACAACTGCTGAGTATCAAAGTCATGCCTGTTCAGGAATCTAAGATGACAGCTTTAGAACCTGAAATGTGCTGGTCTGATTTCTCAAGTTTTCTGGTCTAGTTACCAAACTACATAATGTAGTAAAAGAGAAACTTCCAAATCGTGACTATGCATACTTGATTAAAATAATACCCTTACTTTCTAGTTAGGATGAAGAGGCTAAAAGGAGGCATCTGGGTTGTAGTGGAGACCTAGGATTGCTCATGAAAGGCCTGCCTTCTTCGCTGTCTCTTCCACGTGTGGCCCCTGGAAAGACCCTCCTCTTGGTGCCTCAGGATTCCTTCTGGCAAGACAGGAGTTGTTACACATGCCTCATCTGACCAATAAGTGGTTCAAAATGGGTGAGTCTTGTCGAGTTAAGTAACATAGGATAAAGTTCAACATTTCGTTCTAGTCTTTGGGAGTCTCCCCAGTTGTTCTAAAACATACCAATCAAAACTAAGGTCCAGAATTTGTCCACATTGCCTCTTCTCAAAAGGGGTTAAGTGAATGGATTGAGAAGCCCAGCATCCTACTGAAGTCATATAGGTTTGTAAATAAAGGTTTGAACCTCTCTTATCTCAGTTAATCCTGCTCTTGCTCAAGATACTTAGGTTCCACTTTGCCCTGATTTTGGAAAACAACTCTTACCAGTGTCATTTTCAGCAAAACATCAAAGAAAACTGACAGTCTGCAGTCCCCTGAGTTAATAGGGAATAGTTTAGTCAAATAATATTTAGTTGAAATTTAACTGAGTTGTCAAAAGCTTTGGTCAAAGGAGGAATGGGGGCCAGAGCATAGATGTGATTTAAGAACATCCCACATACACACACCTATCAGAACATGGGGTG
Source organism: Chinchilla lanigera (assembly GCF_000276665.1). Taxonomy (NCBI): domain Eukaryota; kingdom Metazoa; phylum Chordata; class Mammalia; order Rodentia; family Chinchillidae; genus Chinchilla; species Chinchilla lanigera. Next base: position 614,221 of record NW_004955424.1, read on the forward strand.
ATCTAGCTTAGCACTGTTAGTGGGCAAAGCGTGGTTTGTGAACTCTACAAGTACCAAGTGATCCTGTGCTTCTCCGGGCTATTTCCCTGGGGCTACATTCCACCAAGAGCGATGAGCTTTAGAGTTTCTATGAAATGCCTATAAGGCTGTTGCTAAACAGACTCCAGCCCTTTTCTCATGAATCATTTTTTCCTCTCTCATGCTTACTCAGTGCAAGATATTTGTCCTCATATGTAGTCAAGACCTTACCAAGAGGCCCTAGTAGATTAAATTTATGACATTTTTTTAATCCATTCACTTAGCCATTCACTTTTGCTTTTTGTCTAGTTAATCTGTCTGTTAGGGCTAGTAGGATGTCGATATCCTCCACTATATTTGTGTTTATGTTTAGGCATTTTGTGCAGTAGTATTTGTTTTATGAAGTTGTATGCACCACTGTCCAGTGCATATATGCTAATAATAGTTTATGGATTATTCCCTTAACCAATATGTGGTGACTTTCTTTGCTTCTTCAATTTAGTTTTGGCTTGAAGTCTACTTTGTTTTTGCTTGTTTGTTTGTTTTTGTTGTTGTCTTGTTTTGTTTTGGTCAGATTCCTGTTGCATGGAAAATTGTTTTACATCCTTTGATTTTTAGTCTATGAGTCTTTGGGTTAAGTGTGTTTTTTTGTATATAGGATACCATTGGGGTTTTTTTTCCTTGAGCCATTCTGCCACATGTGTCTTTTGATTGGGAAATCAAGACCATTCACAATGAGAGTTCTTACTGATAGGTACTGACATAATCCTGTCTTTTCCTTATATTTCTATTGCTGATTCCCTATTTTTCCCTTCTACTGAACTGCTTACCCTACCTGTTGTATTCATTCTATTAGAGCTTTTGTCATTGTTAACTTCATTGTCTCTTTCTAGGATATCCTTCAGAATTTTTTTCGCAGTGTTGTTTTGGTGATCATGAATTTCTTTATGTGTTCTTTATCATGAAAACAACTTATCATGAAAACAACTCCAATTTTAAACAGATTTGCAGGATCTGTCATTCTGGATAGGAAATTGTTCTCTGTCAGGGCCTGAAACACTTCACTCCAAGCTCTCCTTGCCTTTAAGATTTGTGTTAAGAAGTCTGATGTAATTCTAATGGGTTTTCCTTTATAAGTGATTTGCTGCTTTTCTGAATTGCTTTTAAGATTCTGTTCTTGTGTTGGACTTCTGGGACATCAACTATAACATGTGATGGAGTGGCTCTTCTCTGATTGTAGCTATATGTAGTTCTTTATATCTCACTTATCTATTCTTTTCCTCTAATCGGAAAGTTTTCTGCTATCATTTCAGTAAACAGGCTTTTATGTCATTAGTGCTATCTTCTGATTTTTCTCACTGTTCCAATTCACCTTAAATTAGTCTTCTCTGTGTCTTCTAGCTGCTGTTGGATCTATTTTTCATGTTTTCTTGACACTTTTCAGGCATCTCTCATTAATTTGTCAATGACAACAATCTTGTTTTAGTTGACACTCTGTCCTTACATTGGTAATTTATGCTGCCCATAATTTTAATAGGATTCTTAATCTCATTAAGTTTCTATGTGGAGTTTTTTTATAGACTAACTCTTTTCTATGCTGGTCATTTATGTTTTGCAGCATTTTGCTTAGCTCATCTAACTTTTTCTTAACATCTTCTGTAGACTCATAGTTTTTTTTTGTTGTTGTTTATTTGGGCTAATATCTGTTTACTTGTATCTTCTGTTTGCTTGCCAAAAGCCTTACTTATCTGTTTTGTTATTTCCCATGGTATCATTTTGAATAGTTTAAGTGTGTGGATTTAGGTTTCGCCCCTTCGATGTCCCATGGATCAACTTTGGGGTAGTTGAGAGTGTTAGGAAGCATTTTGTTGGCTTATCTTCTCATGTGTTCTCCTTTTTTGTTTGTTTTCATATAGAGTCTTGTGGGTTGATTTGTTTCTAGTATGGAGACTTCTTCATTCAGTGTCTACTTTTCAGCAGTGTCCTCCAGGTGTGGCTAATTATTGGCTTTTGCCTCTGCCATAGGATCCAACCACCTGCATTTACCTGGGATGGATGAGCAGGGTATCTACCCCAAAAGCAAGTTCTGCAGGAATAGGCCACAGTATTGCTAATGAACCCAAGGCAATCCAAGTATTGGCATCCCAAGAAAACTAGTTGAGAGCAACATCTATGTCACCCTGGATATAGTAATAAAATTAGTGTCAGTTATAGTGTGAAAGACAAACTGAATGTTCACAAACCCTAAGGACCAGTAATGTACCTACCTTAACCATAGAAAATAGATTTACAATTATAGTATGAACAGTAAGACAAACCAAACATTGACCTACAGTAAATGTCTACTATATGGAGCAACTTACCTCTATTAACAATAGAACAGTATTCAACAGCAGTAGCATAAATTTAAGTAGCTATTTAGATTCACAAAGCTTAGCAGTATATTAGTAAAGAGTTGGCTAGAGACAGAAAAAAATCAAAATTTGAAAAATTAATCAGTGGGATATGTGAAGGAGGAGAGAAAGCTGAGATAGGGTCTTACTGCAGAGTAAAAGGAAATCAATAGTTTTAGAGAAGAGTCACAAGAAAGAACTAACAAGAAAAAGAAAAGGGGGCTGGGGATTTAGTTCCACGGCAGAGTGCCTGCCTGGCAAGCACGAGGTCATGAGTTTGATTCCTGGTACTGGACAAAAACCAAAAAAAAAAAAGAATGAATCCTCTCACCCCTGCCCTAAATTGGCTGACCAATCTTGTCCCCTCTGAGACAGGTCCTCGTCCTCAGCTGCCAAGGCCTGCAGTTTGGGGCTGGGGATTTAGCTCAGCGGCAAAGCACTTGCCTCGCAAGCACAAGGTTGTAAGTTCGATTCCCGGTACCAGAAAAAAAAACCAGAAAAAGAAAAGGTGAATAGAGAGAAAAATTTGGGAAATGAATGAAAGAGAGAAAAAAAGAAAGAAAAAAGTAGAAAGGAGAAAAGTAAATAAACTACTAGAGAAAAAAAAGAGAGATTAAAACAATAACCCCCAAAAAATGATGAAAGAAAGAGAAAAATAATAGAAAAATAAATCACAAAAAAGATTGGGTCAAAGAACAATTTCTTGTTTGTTTGTTTGTTTGTTTGTAAATGAGTAATTCTTTCCATGTTCTACATTCTTGGGATCCAACTAGCAATGATTTTCTCCACCTAGTTTAAGACCTACTGGTTTTTGAGGTGTGCTCCCTGCAGCAGAGGCCACTCTGCCCACTCACCAAAGACTGTGGTTACTGTCTAACCCAAGGAATACCTTTGCTCCCACTGGTAGATGCAAAATGGAATCAGCCCTCTGGTCTCTATTGGAATTAGGCTGCTGGGCAGGGGCTCAAGTGGACAGTGGGACTTAACATAGACAGTCACAAAATCTGGTTGCTCCCTTCTCTTCCCAGGTGTCGTCCTCTTTCAAGACCAGGTCATTGGTTGGCCCTCTCCTCCACTGCCTGTGCCAAGTGCAAGCAAAGTGTAGAGCTGCCTTCGAGTTGTGAGTGGTCATATCTTTGCTTTGGGGGGCATGCCCTAAGTCAGAAGCCAGGCTTCTTGCCCCTGTCAAGGGCACTTGTGTCAGAGGAGGGCCTGCTTGCTTGTGTGGGGAGGCACTGCATATCCAGCATGGACCTCCATGCTCCCAAGGAGCAGTGGCTGCCACCAGGAGCTTACATTCTTTTTTTTTTTTTTAAACTTTATTTTAAAGAATAAAAGAAGGATAACATAATAATAGGGGGGACTTAGCAAATTACAGACAAAATGGTAGGAAATTATCGATGGTTATCATTTTACATATTATTGTCTACAAAATAGTTTCTCAGGAAAACAAATAGACAAATAATAGTGAGTTACAGACAAAAGAGGTAG
>NW_004955424.1:619772-630056 GCF_000276665.1 Chinchilla lanigera
GAAGACTGGCGCTCCCCACCCACAGAGGAGCTTACATTCTTGAAGAACTTCACTGTTTATATAGTACTTTCACAAGGCAAAGATTATGACTATTTAACAGATAAAGAAAGAAAGGCTTGGTAAAGCTCCAAGATAACATACAATCTAAAGAAGAGCCCAGTCTTTCTCCCCTGCAGCACTAGTCTAGCAGGTATAGGCCTGCCTGGGTCATTTCTGGTGTCCCCAGCTCCTAGAAAATGGGGCACTGTAAGCACCCTGGGTCAGATACAAATGCAGACGTTCCTGTTCTAAAACGAATGCATGGCATATGCTGTCCACCAAGAGACACCTCACCTCCTCTCAATGTTTGCACACTGGCCATCTGAGTAAGCATCAGGGGGACCAGGTGTTTAGTGGGCACTGGAGCTGGCCAGAGTCTTTGGCTGACCAAAATCCTAAGCTGTGTCCATGGTGTTGGAATCTTTTTGTTCTTGGAAGCCACTTGAACTTAATTACAAAGTAGGTTTATTGCTTCTTATGTTTACTCACTTCATGGGTGAAAGATGTCATTACCCTCTCCTAATTTTGTAGACGAGTACTCTCAAGGATTAATTTTTAAATGACTACTTCTTCCTTTGGTCTCCACAAATACACACACACAGACAGACACACACACACACACACACCGAGGCACACACAGGCACACACATAATTCTGGACACAAGGAGGCCCTTGGGGATGGCCTTGGAGGTCAGGGGAAGTGAGGACATCCTTGCCTTGCTTCTGTCAGTCTAGTCCATTGGCTTCTCTATATATGCAGGTGGTGCCAGAAAGCTATCACCTCTTCACCCATTGAGCCGGGTCCTTGACCAGAGTCTGAGCCAATCATGTACCTGGTGCTGTTCTCAGTCTGCCAGTGCTGCCTAGAGTAGGGCAGGCAGGAATTAGAGGCCCAGGCACAGCATCCGCAAGGAGTTAGTTGGCTCACAAGTCCTGCCATCCCTTGGATATCAGGAGAGTTGTACCTGACCCAGGCTTTCCCAGAGGCCTCTGGGATTGAGGCTGACTTGCCCTTTGGAAGAAATTTTACATCCTTCCTTCCCATTCCCCACTTTAGACCCCAGAAGGGTGCATTGTGTGGTAAATCATTTGAAAGCCCTGATCAAGAGAATATGGTCTGGGTGTAAGTTTCTATGCCAGTTCTCCTTTTCATTTGATGAGGGATGTTAAGCAGGGAGCTTTCTGGATGAGAGACATGGTGCACATACAGTGGGGTGATAGACACCCCCCAAACTAAGCACTTGATAAATGTGATGGGTTACGGTCGGTAATGACTCACTAGTACTGACTTTGATAAATGTTTCACTGGTTTTAGGCTGCAAGACTCCTAAGCTGCTGCTGCTTTTCCTCCTCTTTCTCCATCTTCTTATTCTTATTTTTCTTTTTCCTCTGCCATGCTGGGGATCAAACCCAGGACCTTGTTCATGCTAAACAAACACAGTACCACTAGGCCACATCTCCAGCCACTAAGCTTTCACTGATTCACTCTGTGACCACCTGGGAAAGTTCTTTGGGCAGTGGGTAAGGAACGGTGGATGAGGTCTCAGGAATCGTCTTGAATTTAGCTATGGACTTCAGCACTACATTGCCATCAGACAAACATAAGCCTGTTGGCGCAGGCTCAGGCCATCTGAAACTCAGATACCATCTGGGATGGCACAGTAGTGTAGGCTCGAGATGAAAGGAGCTTGAACTCTCCCAAAGCCCTGCCTGGGTCAGAGTTCTGGGGACAGTTAGAAGAAGACAACCATGTAGACATTTTACTTTCTGGAACTGCTTTTGAAAGAGCTATCTTAGCTCCATGACCTCAGTCCAGACATAAACTCGGCCTTTACTATTTTCTGCCTGCTTATACAATGACTCATGCACTGCATCTTACTGAAGCTTTGGAGGTGGTAAGGAACAGAATGAAAGAGGGATGGGAATTTACTTTGCAGCAAACCAGCAGCTCCAAATTTCCCAGCAACGTTGCTACGATCCTCACTAATGGCCACTGCAGGTGTCTTAGGGGCTCTTTGCATCAAACCCTCTCATTGGCCCCTCCCCTCTGCTTCTCCCCAGGAAGGAAGACACCCCGGCCTTTTCCTGTCTCCTGTGAACAAGGCAGCCCTTGCCTGGGCCAGTGAGGCTCTTGCTGACACACAGATCTGGGGTCTCACTCACCATCGCTCCTAAGCAGCTTATCCATATCCAGTCATTTACACACTCATACACAGGCACTCACCTGCACACTCATGCACTCACATGCACACTCATGCACATGCACATGCGCACACACATACGCACACACACACAATCTTGCTGCCCAGCTCCAGTCATTCAGTGGCTTGAGGGTGGAGCGCTGACCTGACCGCTCCTCATCTCTCATTGTCCCTTCACTAGAGGAGCCACGGCCTTGTTACCTTTTCTCCATCTTTATCTCACAGACCGAGCTCCTGCTCTGTGTAGGGGAGAAGAACACCAAGGAGACAGGGACAGAGGGCACAGGAGCATTCATCCCAGCGGGTCCACATGGAGGCATTTGTGAGGCAAGCTCAGAGGATTCACAGAGGAAGAGACAGAAAGAATGGCAGAGGGAGCGACATGGACGCAAACAGAGGCATGGGCACCCCTGATGCGTTCAGCTGACCGTGTGATTTTGACCTGCAGAGAAAGGACATAGGACAGGGGCAGGGAGTGAAACTGGAGCTGGGTTTGCAAGGCTGGCAGACCTGCTAGAAGTTCAGGCAATGGCAACTGTTTCCCAGTTGTTTACCAAGCCCAGAATTGGAGCTCATGGCAGCAAAGGGAGAGCGCTGCTGGACTGGTCATTGTGGCCAGGACACAGGATGCCAGGACCCTCCTCAGTATGCAGACCTGTGGCCTCAGGAGCAAGTAGAGCCCCGGAGGCAGAGGCTTCTACCCAGAGGGGTGCCGTGCTCAGGCTGTGCTGGAGGGCGGGCGGTCTGTCCAACCACAGCGCAGAGGCCTGGAGGATGGAAGTGGAGGCTGCAAGTGCAGAGGCGGATGCCAAGGGCCAGAGAGAGGGGACAGGGAAATGGGGTGAGGGCGCTTGTCCAGAGCTGCTCAGAGGCAGGAAGTGGGGACGTAGGTCCACGGGGTGCCATCGCCTCCATGCTTCATGCCCAACAAGAGCATCCAAGGTCAGTGGAAGCATTTCTATGTGGTCTGCCCAAGGCCAGGGCCAGACAGGGGGCTCGACATCTGGATTCCCCATGTGTCACCCAAGTCCCTGTTCCTGCCTCCCAGGCAGGGATGGGGCAGGTGAGCAGACCCTGCTGTCTCTCTTTCCCTTACCTTGTCCCTGCCTAATAAAATGCATCTCAACTTCCACACCTGGCTTGGGGTCTGCACTGCCCTGTAATGTGTACGGACTTTGCAGTTCAGAACAGAAGCTGCATGGAGCTGTGGAGTTACTACATCACCAATGCGTTCCCTGAATCGGGACAGCACTAGGGGTTAGGAGCTGGGGATATAGTTCAGCAACGCAAATGCCTGTCTGGCAAGCACAAGGTCCTGAGTCCGATTCCTGGTACAAAAAAAAAAGTAGACTGGAGGGCTGATTTCAATTCTGTAAAAATTGAGTACGTATGATGACAATAAGGATAGGAAAAATTCCTAAGCATACACAAATTAGGTAAAATTTTCAGCTTGAAGTTATTTCTCTACGTGTGTTACACATAGCTATAAATATGTTCACACATGTATACACATGTGTATATATACACATGCAAACATTTGAATATGCATGCGCACTCATATGTAGTATAAATATATAATTATGCCCACAATACATATCTGCCCATTATATGTACATATATGAAGTATGAAAGAAAAATAATGTTAATGCTTAATTTTTAAAAAATTATTACAGTAAAAGACACATTACCAGGAATCTTCCTTAAAATACTCCCTCTTGCTTCAAGCACACTTATTCTTACCATGCTCTGAAGCAGTCCTAGAAATTCTTTCATGAATGCCTTCAGTTGCACTGTCATGGTTGCCTCCATGTCCTAAATTGATTCAAATCATTCACCTTTCATGGTGATTTCAATTTTGGAGAAGAGCCCGGAACCAAGTCCAAAGACAAAGGTGGATGAGGACGCACTGTAATATTTTTAAGATCTGCCTGACCATTGGACAGCACAGTGCAGAAACATTCACTGGAGTGTTTGCACACCTCATGCAGACACCAAAGAAGACTGTTAGAATTGCTTCCGAGTGTGGCAAGAATGAGGGGTTAAGTGTGTTTAAAGTGTGGGGAGTATTTTGAGGGAGATTAATGCCTGTGTGTCTTTTAGTTAATGAATTTTAAAAATTTGAACACTATATGCTCTGATCAAACTTTCAATGTATATAACGTGCATACATATACGTTTCATGCATGCATACTTAGTTCATAAGGGACAGAACGTCCACTTAAATGCTGGAGGGCCCTGGGGCTCTGGACTTGAGAGCTGTTCATTAATGTTCACTGAAGAACTCACCTCTGTATCAATCATGTTTTTATTGCTGACCATTGCTCTTGGGAGTTAATGTTTGAACCTGGCCATGAAGAAATCCACAGCCACTGACCTATGGTCCATACTGGAGAGCAAGAAGCCCCTATAAAACTGTCACCAGTGGGCACCCTGGTCCACAGAGCTGGGCCAGCTGTGGAGAGGAACCTTCGTTGCCACCATGAACTTCTCTGGAAAATACCAACTGCAGAGCCAGGAAAACTTCGAGCCCTTCATGAAGGCAGTTGGTGAGTGCTCGATAGACCGCCAAAGCCACAGTTATAGCAGTGAAGATCTGGCCCTACACGCAGTGGAATTCAGTGTCAGATGTTGGGATGGGATGGGAGTTTCTTGCCACTTGTGCCATTACTCACTGGACAAGGCCACCAGGAGGCAAGTGGAAAGAACTCTCAACTAGGTGGGGTTTGGATCGAAGCCCACGTCCAGTGGTGCTTCTTTGTGAGACCCTTCACTCATTCATGCATGCATGCATCCGTTCATTCTCCTAACAAATACTGATTCAAAGACAACCACACAGCAAGCACTCTGCTGGATGCATAGCAGGGAGATAAATAATGAAGAGTCACATTTCCATGGTCAGTGTTTAGGGAGAGAAGACAAGAAATAAATGCAACACGTATCCCATAATATGTAGGAGAGTGACTACCAGGCACGGGGCTAAGCACTTGCTTCATTTAATTGTCACCAAAACTCTGAGTTGAGAACTATTATTTTTCCATTTTACAATTGAGGACTGAAAGGTGAGTTACCCTGATCAGGGTTACGTGATGAGAAGTTCATGGGTTGGCAGGGGAAGCAGGCGCCGCCTCTCACAGTGCAGGGAGGGAAAGGGTGGTGAGGGGGAGGCTGGGAAAGGAGCAGGTGCCCCCTAGAGACCAGGGCAGGGGAGTGTGTTCCAGGCAGAGGGAGCCCTGTGAGCAGAGGCTGCAGTGTGGCCAGGGAGCTGCGGAGAGGGAGAAGAGTGAGGGAAAAGAGAAGGCAGGGAAGGAGGACCTGCAGGGTGCCTGAGAGCTCAGGGCTTTTGTAGGCAAGTCACCCTGCTTCTGTCTTTCAAGTCTCCTGCCTGTGCAACAGGACCCTCCCACTCTTGCTGTCGGAATATCCCATGAGCATCCATTCCTACAAAAGCCCAGGTTAAGCCCTGGCATAACTACACTTTCTACATGGTGTCCTGGCTTAATTATTAGTAGTTCCTTCTGTCACTTCAGGAGCGAGTGGGCCTGGAAGAGAAACTCTCTGATCCCTCTGGGTGCGGAGGGTGGCATGCTTTGACGCAATGCAGAGCTGCTAGAGGAGGAGAGAAAGAGAAGAGGCAGAAGCAGAAGACCCACAGCAAAAAGAAAGTTTCAAGATTGCAGCAGCCAGGCCAGGCCATCCTCCTTCCCTATGGAGGCTACAGCCCGTGCTGCTCCCTGGTCCCAGTGTCTGTGGCCTCCACCTGTCCATGTCACAGCTTCCTTGTCTATCTCGGTCTTGTGACCCCCACCCTTGCTGTCTCTAAGCCTCGGATGGTTTCCACCAGGGGTGCCTGAAGACTTCATCCAGAAGGGGAAGGACCTCAAGGGGACGACAGAAATCGTGCAGAATGGGAAGCACTTCAAGATCACCGTGAGCAGTGGCACAAAAGTGACCAAGAATGAATTCACCTTGGGGCAGGAATGTGAGATAGAGACCATGAGTGGGGAGAAGGTCAAGGTAGGAAGCGCTTCTAATATGCTCTGCTTCTGGAAAATTCCCTGGAGCCTTGCCCAAGGGCCTCCCGACTCACAGGATCCTGGGCCTCACATTTCCCATGCTAAATACCCCATATCTAAGCTACTTCTTGAGTGGGAGAAGCAAAGAACTTACAAGGAAGATATTTTTATTTTCTCAGATCTTGCAAGAGGGTGCTGTGGCCCCCACACCTGAGTTCTACTATATAGAACAAGGGAGAAAACCAGGCAAAGAGCAGGACTGCGAGTCTCAAATTCCTGGAGGCCTGAGCTCTTGCTCTCAAAGTGTCCTGAACGGGGTCTAGCAGTGGGGTTGGGAGGGACAGTGAGAAGCCTTAACTCAGCCCAAATCACTGTGGCTTGGGCTGAGCACAGAGCAGCTGGGAGCAGGAAGAGACATTTTGGGAGAGGTGCTGGCAACATCAGAATCTCAAGGCCCAGGCAGCCCGCAGAACAAACCTCGGGGTGCTCACTCAGCCGATGGCCTTGGCTACCTCATCGGGGCAAAGGAGAGGTCAGCCAGCCATGCTGAAGGCAGTGGGCGGGGCAGCTCCATCCCCCAGGCCTGGGGCTCCAGGGCACAGTGACACCTAGGGCCTGACCTCTGCTCCTCCCATGACACACTGCACAGTCCACTGTAGCCAGCAGCACCAAGCAGCCGCCTTCTCTGCTCCCCATGTGACATTGTACACTGGGTTCAGCAAACTCTCTCTTCACCTGTTCTCTATACTCTTTATTTCTGCCCTGCAGATATAACGCTAGAGACTGGGACAAATTTCAGGCCTCCTTGCTATGCCCAGGGGAAGGGGCAGCCATCCTGGATTCTATCACAGACCTTCTCCAAGTGTCCATGGGGGTAGTTTTCACCCTGGCAGTGTCCTCTGGTCCTGGTGTGTTTCTGTGTTTGCTCCTCCTGGATGGCTCAGGCTTGGAGAAGAGACCACAACAGGAATGATGGGTGTTCCGGGAGGACCCTTCAGACCAAAGCAACATGTGTGCAGGGTTCTGAATTCTGACAATGCTGCCGCCCGCCATTGGCTTGGAGAATTGAGGTTTCACTGTTTTTGTTTCAGCATTTGTCCTGGGCACCACTCAGTCATCTCGTGCTCTTTTCCAGATCACACAGCGCAAACTGATGTCTGACAGAAGGTGTCCTGACGTTTTCTTTCTGTCTTCTGTGCTCCTCTCCTCTGTTAGCATCGAGTGCTGGCAGTACAGGGACCAGAGTGTTTTGGTTGTCATAAGCAACACCTGCATAGGGGAACAAACTCACTACGAGGGTCTTGCTCTCTACCGACCGTTCTTCACAGGCCTCTGTCTGTCCCTCACAGGCAGTGATTGACATGGAAGGCAACAACAAGCTGGTGACAACATTGAAAAACATCAAGTCTGTGACTGAAATCAGTGGGGACACACTGACCAATGTAAGTTGGCACTCTGAGCTTGTGACTCTCGGTGCTGAGGGAGGAGGAGGAGGTGAAGGGTGAGGAGCAGCTGCACTCCTCACCCCATGCCTCACTTTTCCCCCTGAGCCCCAAATTCTCCACCTTTCTGTATCTTCTACCGCTTCACTGAGGGTCCTTATGGAGCAGGTAGTTTACACAGCATCTCTAAGTTTCCCAACAGCAGCGTCCTAAAGGGGAAACTGAGGCAACAAAGAGTCATGGAATGGCAGAGCCAGCTTCCTCTAATTGGGCTGGTCTCTCAGGGCTGCCATCCACAGCTGTTCCCAGGGGAGAGACTTTGACTCATGCCCTGAGTTGATCATAATCTTGACCTTTCATGATCATTTTTACTTTGGCCAAGAAATAGAAGTCATACGGTACCAAATCCAATGAGTAGCATGTGTAAGGACACACCATAGTGCTTTTAGAAGACTACTTTCATTGGATGACAATAGGCACTGACATTTATCACATTTTTGATCATAACTTTTAAAGACATGCACAAAATAGGACTTTGAAAACTGCTTTAGAAAGGGACAAAATGGTGGGATAAGCATGTCTAAGGGAGGGAGGGTGTTTTGAGGTGGATTAATGATGATGTGGCTTTTACTGCAATAATTGTTTGTTGGAAGCAAACATTCACCGTACTTTTTGATCACACTTTGTACACCACCCTGCAGCAGTCCTGTTCTAACCAAACCAATACAGCCTATCCAGTTGATTTTCCACTGGATAGAGAGCAGGATCTTGAGGAAGGGATACCCTTTTCTAACTCACCAAAGCCACCATGTAGCTGGTGTCTACCCACCTGGTGTCCCCCCTCCCTCAGGCTGTCCTTCCCTGCCAGCCCTCCTGCTCCCTGCCTTCCCTCCCCACCACCCACCCCGTCTCCTCCCCCTTTTCCCTCATGCCATGGAGTAACAGAGGGTTCGGTAGGAAGGGTGCAGGGACATGCAGAGTGACCAGCACTGCTCATGTTTTCTGTCTCTGCTGGGACAAAGCTCGGAGTAGAAGGCAGAATCAATTGCATCTGTGGAAATCCATTCAATCTGCAGATGCTCCCCCTCCCCAGGCCTCACTGGGTCACAGAAGAGCCATTCTCATGGATGCAGCACCCACACACAGGGAGCATCAGGCTCTTTCATGGCTTCTAAGCCATCACACAATTAGTAGCCACAGCCTTTCCTTCTGCCTCAGCACCAACCAACAAGCCACAGGGGCTTCCAGCTGCCCTCCAAGCCCCAAGGGTCTAATAAATGCCTTTGCCCATATGGCGTTGCCCGTCCGTGGCAAAGACATGACTGCTATGAGTGTCACACTCCAAGTTGGCAGTGGTCTCCAGCGCTTGGATGTTGGCCAGCTCTTATGCCTGCTTTTGAAGTGAATGTGCAGAATTTCTCCTGCAGTCATGTTCTCCTTGCTCTGCTTTGCTCCCAAAGTTTGCTTTAGGGAGTCACAGAAGGTAGAAGCCAACCCAGGAGGCTGTGGTCCCCAGGTTCACGTGGGAACATCCCTCAACCAGGGACAGTGAATCAACCGTGAATGCACAGTCGCTGCACCCACACCAGCACCTTCACAGTAGAACGGGGGCAGGAGATGAGGCACGCAGGATGAGATCTGGCCAAGTTATCATTTGATAACTCCATCTTGCCTAATCCTCCCTTCTTCCGGGAGGGAGGCAGGTCAAGAGTTTGTTAGTCAGGTCAACCTTTTCAAGGTCATCAACGTGATGATATTAGTAGTAAATCTAGGGCTCCAATCCAGTCAGTGGCAGCCACCTCATTGCTCCTGAAGCTAAGGACTCCTTTGTCACGCTGATGTCAGGCTATGTCACTGCAGCTGTCTGATTCAAAAAAACCAAGATGATGGAAGGAGCACCCCTCAGGGACCCCAAAGCTGATCTCTCCACTGTTTTCACCTGCTTCATTCACAGATTTAGGAGGAAAACCGGGCAGTGCCATGATGTCCCAGGCTACTTGCCTGGTATTCCATGTACACATGTCCTCGGTGCTCAACACAGTTTTGACACATAGTAGGTACACTATAAATATTTGATTAATTGGATTGAATAAGTCTGGGTGGTCTTGCTATTACATGCATTGATGTAGACAAGAAGCCAGCCAATTAGAGCACATCTCTCCATGGAAGGAACCACAACAACACAGGAATAAGATTTTTTAAAAAAATTGTCAGCCCTCCCTCTGGTCCTTGAGGGAATCATTGATTTGAGAAATCATTCAGTTGTTTCATGTGTTACTGTATTTGAGGCTATTTGGGGGGTTTAATGATATATTTTTTACTGTTTATCCTCAGATGAACATTTCATGATTTCTTCTCTTTCCTTCAGACCATGACACTGGGTGACATTGTCTTCAAGAGAATCAGCAAGAGAATTTAGACAAGTGTGCATTTCATATTCTTTTACTATGTAAAGTTAATGTGATAAAGTGAACTTTGTTTTAAGAAAACATCTTTTTGTGTGATGACTTTTTGGTCTCTGATCATTTACATTTTTTGTGTGCACTGGTGACCCACGTGTTCTCAACCAGGTTTAATCTGAGTTTTATT
>NW_004955424.1:636236-647910 GCF_000276665.1 Chinchilla lanigera
ATCTGAGTTTTATTCTTGCCCTAAATACAGAAGCCAAGCTGCCCACCATGACAGGGAAGGCTAGATGTGCCTCCATCCATAGGGTGGCCTTGGCATGCTCTTCCCAGGCAGCTACATGGACAATTGGATGGAGAAAGAGGTTATGCGATGGACTTGCCAGCATGGTGACTTCCTACAGGGTAAGGACCAAGAACCCTGGGCAGGCGAGGGATGGATGTGCCCTTGAGAACAGCCACAGTGCCCCCCGCCCCCCAGGTGGACAGGCACAAGGGCTCAGGCACTGATCCACCAAAGAATAACTTGTCTGCTCTTGGAGGGCTGAGTGAGGGGAGCCAGAATTTGACAGAATCAGCTTGGGTGGAAGCTCCCGCCAACCTACAGGTAGAGGCAGAATGTAGTAGAAGGGGAGAAAGTCCCTCAACACCATTTTAATAGGCAACTCATAAAGTATGTTTATATTCACAGGAATTAGGAATGATGGATGTAATGATGAATCCAGAATAAAAAATGAACTAGTAAACAGTCAAAATGCTGATAATACCCAAGTGTTTTTAGTTTGTTTGTTTGGGGTTTTTTTTGTCTTTTTGAGACAGGGTCTCACTATGCAGTTCAGGCTGGCCTTGAAAGGCTCCACCTTCTTGGATAGATGTAAAGTGGTGAAGCCCAGTGGATGCAGCACCATTTGGCAGCATCCCTTAATATTTTCTATGTGAGGTCCCTAACTCCTGGCAATGTCACCATTATACATCTCTGTAGAGAAGTGTTTATACACAGGCACAAAGAAGAACAAAAAGGATGTGATAACCTGGAAATGTAGACAAACATTCTCTGATAAACATCTTGGTACAGCCAAACTCTGAAATAATCTATAATGAACAAATGAATATAGCAAGTAGGTCCAAATGTGCCAATATAGAAATATCTCTAAAGTAAATTATATTTAAAAAGCAAATTTAAGAACAATATTGACACTGTAGCCTTCATGTAAATTTTGAGACAGCACTGTGGTCACTTTTCTCTCATTGCTGAGACAAAATTCCCAATGCCCAAAATTATGGAAGGAAAGGTTTACTCAGCTTACAGTTTGTGGAGGTTTTAGTCCATATTCAGCTGGCTCCAAGGCAGAGTGGCACATGGCACAGGGCAACAGTTCATGGTGGCAGAAAACAGCAAAAGCAGCAAGAGCAAATGGGGGAGGAGCAGCAGTGAACAAGCCTCTCTTTCTCTCTCTTATACTGTATGCAGGCTACCCACCCTAGGGTGGGTGTAGCATTTACACCCATAACCCAAGCATTGGACCATGAGTCAATCATAAACTCTAGAAGCCTGACTCATGACTGCATGAAGCTTTGGGGGAGACATCTAGACACAAACCATAACAAACACAAAACAAGATTATCTACTTACATACACGTATGTATATGAACTCATAGGAAAAAGTTTAGATGATCAAAACCCCAAAACATAGCTATTATCTCTAGGGTGGGAATAAAACTGGAACATCATGAGCTCTTTGCATGATTTATATTGTTTGAATCTTTTCTCAGGAACTAATTTTGTGGAACTATTTTTACAATGATAAATAAATTTTTAAATGTAGATGATTTAAAGGGCAGGCATTGGGCTTGAATATATGGTGATAATAAATTAATCCATCATTTTGGACCTCAGTGTTCTCACCTGTAAAATGGGAATTATAGTGCTTTCAGTAGTGGCTTTTGTGAATTACCTGTGAAATAATAAAAGCCAAATGTCATGCATATAAAACATGTCACTGTTGCCATTCTCAGATTCCTTAGGGGAAACCAGCTGGCTGTGATACCCAGAGCATCCACAGAAACTCGACCATGCTCATAGAAATTGACTTCTGAGTGTAGAGGCACAGAGAGAAGAGGTTTGCTAGGTCCACTGTGCTGATAAATAATAGAACTGAGGTCCTTTGACTCTCTGGATACTGGAGGAGCCAATGGTACAAAGTCTTCTCAGCAAAGCTTCCAGGGATCTGACAAAATTCCCAAAGACTCCTAATCAGCGTTGTTCTCCTGGGAACAGAACTTGGGTGGTAGTGGTGGTGGTGTTTTTGCCTGTCAGAGAAAATTAATTTTAGACACTGATTTGGGAAATTTCTGTGAGTACTCAAACAACTCTGGGCAGGTAACTAGTTTGCTTTATGTAAATTGAAAGAACAGCTGTGGATGGGATCAGCTCTATTACCTCCATCCCTCCCCACTTCTCTCTGCCTGTGCTGTGGACATCTCTTCAACAGGGAGCGCTCATTCCATTCCCATGAGAACACCTTGATTGTTAAGGGAAGGTTCTGATGTCCATATTTACAAAGAAGCAGTCATTTCCTAAAAACAAACAAACAAACAAAAACTAAAAAGAAATTTTTTGAAGGGAATTGATGGAAGGCTGGGGTAGAAGGGGGAGTCTACCTTGATGTATGTACTTATCTTCAAAGCACTTTTTAAAGGCATGGTGAGCATCTCTTATGGCTTGTATTTAGATATCCTCCCAAAGCCTCATACAGTCATAGATGGGGTTTTCAGAGGTGGCTGGATCTAGAGTGTGTGATGCTGGGATTAAGTGTGATGCTGAGATTAAGTGTGATGCTGGGATTAAGTGTGATGCTGGAATCAACAGTGTGTGACTCCCAAATTAGTCCACTGACTGGTTTTTGGCATAGTTCTGGGTGTGGATAATGGGCAGGTCCACACTGGGTGTGAGCGCTACCCACACTAAGAGCATGTGGCCTGGAGAGAATGTAAGGGACAGAAAAAGGAATGCTTTTGTTGCTTGTTGCTTTGCTACTTTTCTGCTTTGCCACCTTCCTGCCTTCTGCCCACCATGAACTGTTTTTCCTGTGCAGTGTCCCTCTGCCACACCACCCTGCCTTGGAGCCAGCCAACTATGAAATGAAACCTCCACAAACTGTGAACTACAATAAGCCTTTCTCCTTTGACTTTGGGTATCAGATATTTGTCAGCAGTGAGAAAAATAACTAAGACAGCATCCCATAATTTTCTTGTATTCCTTACTAGAAAAATATCAGAGGAGGTCTGAAAGCATTCAGGGGTATTTGGTCTTTAATGAGGGTGATGAATGTGGAATTTGGAAAGAAGAGGGAGAGAAGGGACCGAGGGTGCCCCATGAATTTCCTTTTCCTCTGGCAATGTGCGGCATCAGGGAGGGGTTTTCAGCACTAAGAGTAACATGATATGAAATGCATTGTAGAGAAAATCACTCTAGCCATAGCAAAGGACCCAAGTGTATTTGTTTTGTGTCCTCTAAAGAAAAGTGAACCCTGAGAAATTCCCCCAAGCAACAGCTGCATCTGGCCTTTCGTGAGTGTACTGGCACATAGGCTGGTGGCATGCATTGGGTTGAAGAGCAGTAAGCAGAGGTCTTACACATGTTTTTGGTCTGTTGGTTAGTCAGTTTGTTTTTGGTTTTTTTGTTTGTTTGTTTTTTGTTTTTTGGTACTTGGATTGAACTCAGGACTTCGCACTTGGCAGGCAGGTATTTGTGCCACTGAGCTATATCCCTGGCTCCATTACACATGTTTTGTGTGGCCCTGAGGTATACAAGTTTTGCAATGTAGTTTTTACCCCAGTTTATGTAAAGACTTCTTCAACAATCTTTCTAACTATCCATTCTGTTACTCTCCTGCAGTTAAAACCCTTTTGTAGATTGATAAATACTACAAATTCGTGGACTTAAAGATTAAGCCAATTGCCATGGTGTAAATATTTCCACCATGGCCAATTCAGGATGTGAGTGTGAGGAATGCAGAGTTGGGAAGAGATGTGCACAGTCAGCTCTTGTAGCTAACTTCAGCATGACCATTTGCCTGTATCCCTCACCTTCGCTTCCTAGTTATGAAAAGGACCACCCCAGGAGAACATGGTTAGAAGCAATGTAATAAGAGCTCCCACTCAATTGAGCACTTATAGTAGGCAAGGCTCTGTTCTCAGGGCTTCATTTACATTTAAGAAACTTAGAACTCAAAGCAACCCTATACAGAAAAAGAACTGAAGCTGAGGAATGCATTGTCATGGTTTAAATAGAAACTGTCCCATAAAGAGTCATGCATTTTGAGCTTGATCATGAATGCAGCAATGTTTAGGGTTGGGGTCTAGAGAGGAAATTGCATCATGAGGGTCCTGACCTCATGAACACATTTGTCTGTTGTGAATTCATAGCTGAATGGGCTAATAGTTGGGTAGGACTCAGTTGAGAGTAGATCAGTGTACACATTCCTTTGTGGAATATACTGGGGCCCCGACCCCTTCTTCTCTGGCTCTTCTTCTGCTCTCTGTTTCCTGAATGCCATGAGTTAAGCAGCTTTTCCTTCCATGCTCATCTTCCATACTATTTCTGCCTTACAGCCAGCCAGCCATGGACTGAAACATCTCAAACCATGAGCCAAAATAATATTTCCTACCTTAAGTTTATCTGTGTTTGTGTTATGTATTTTGTTCCAGTGACAGAAAGCTGACCAGTACTTGAGTGAACTAATGAATCCAAAGTCGCATAGCTAATATCAGGAGAGCTAGGGTTAAGGCAAACTTAATTTTTTTTTGTCTTTTTGAGACAAGGTTTCACTATGCAGTTCAGGTTGGCCATGAACTCACTTTGTAGCCCAGGTTGGCCTCAAACTCACAGCAATCCTCCTGCCTCAGCCCCCCATGTATTGGGATTACAGGCATGTGCCACTACACCCAGCCAAACTTAAATGTTTTCCTCAGTGTCTATGCTCTTTAAAACTACACTATTAGATAATTAGCTAAATCTCTGTAATTTCTGTGAAATATGGTTCTATTGTTACTAGAGGTAAAGTTGTTGCATTTAGTAGGTCTTTAATCAATATTTTGTTGGTCTTAGTGCTTATGCTATAATTGTAGATCTCTCCTCTATAGTTAATGGTGGTACATTATTAGTTTTAGGTTATGTCCATATCCACTTCATCTTTGACATTATTATAGTTGCTGATTTTATTACTATAGCCAAGGTAACATAGTTGTTGCTACCAATTTGTTTCTCTATATGCCAATATCTAGACCACCTTGGTTTCATTGACAACACTGGGGCCCACTCCTAGATAACTGAGTAATAAAGCAGATATACAGCAGCCTTCCCTTCTAAGTGAAAGAAAGAAGGGGGATTTAGGGACAGAGAGAAAAGCTTACTGTTAGCCACACCCAGAGTGCATCACTGAAAGGCAAACAGTAGCTAAAGAAGTCTCTGTACTAACGGCAACATCTTCTACTATAATCAACCAACAAGCTTCAGCACAAAAAAGAATGAAAGAAAGAAAAAAAGGAAAGAAAGAGAAATATGAACACACTAGGCAACAAAATGCCTCCAAAAACTCCCAACTCTGCAGGACCAATCCAAAGAACACTGAGGAGGAAATAATAATTCATACAGCCAAATCATTTGAAAGGATAACAGAGGAGACAGTTTAAGAAAAAACCAGATCAACAAGGACCTTGGAAATTTCAAAGAAAATATAGCTACACAGTTATAGATCTTAACAAAAAGATCAATGAGTCTACACAAGACACTGATAAAAAGCTAGCTGAGCTAATCAAAGCAATGCAAAACATGAATACCAGCGTAGAAAAAAGAGTCTATGAAAGGCACCAACATAATTCAGGAGATTAAAATGTTTATTGATGATACATATAGACGAAGTGAGTAAAGTGAGGATAGAGTGCCAATTAGAACTAGAGCTAGAGCTAGAGCTAGAACTAGAACTAGAACGAGAAAACAGGGCTATAATATGTACTCAATTAATGAGAAATGTATTAAAAACAACAAGAGAACATTTAAAAAGGATCCAACAACTGCTAGATGGCACAAACAAGACTAATTGGAATTAGTTAAAAATGTAGAAGATAGCACAAATGTCATAAAAACATTTTAACTGAAATGATAGCAGGAAACTTTCCAAATAAGTGAAAAAATATAACTTACAGATAAGTGAGCCATATAGAAACCAAAATAGCCTTGATAAGAAAAGAACCTCCTGAGACATTTCATAGTAAAAATCCTGGAAGTCTAACACAAGAACTGAATCTTAAAAGCAATGAATCACTCATAAAGACAAGTAGAATCACAGCCAACTTCTCAACAGAAACATTAAAGACCAGGACAGCTTGGAGTGAAGTGTTTTAAATCTTAAAGGAAAATAACTTGCAACCCATATTGATAGATACTACAACACTATCTTTCAAAGTTGATGGAGAAATAAGCTATTTCCATAATAAAGAGCACCTAAAGAAATTCATAACCATCAAACCAGCACTCCTAAAAATTTTCAAGGATTTCCTAAAAAGAGATAAGAAAGCTGACATGACAAAATGTCTAGTAGAATGAATACATCAGGTAAGGCAGAAGTTGAAAGAAAGAAGGAAAATAAGAAACTGGACAATAATGTAATGACAGAAATAAGTAAGTAGCTATCAGTAATAATTCTCAATGTGAATAGTCTCAATTCCCCAATCAAAAAACTCAGATGGCAGAATGGATCAAGAAACAAAATTCAATGTTATTCTGTGTACAGGAAACATATTTTAACCCCAAAAGAAATTCATAAACTAAAATTCTAAAGATGGAAAACAATATTCCATGCAATGAGAACATGAAAATAAAGTAGCTGTCACTATCCTATATTCAGACAAAGTGGATTTCAAGCCAAAATTGATCAGAAAAGGCAAAGAAGGTCTTTACATATTGGTTAAGGGAACAATTCAACATAAATAAATAACAATTATAAACCTATATGTACCAAACACCAGAGTGCCCAACTTCATAAAGCAAACACTGTTGGACATAAAAGATCAGATAAATATAAACACAATTATAGTGGGAGACCTCAACACCCTATGGTCATAAACAGACAGATCAAGCAGATAAAAAAATCAACAGATAAGTATCAGAGTTGAGGAAAAACCTTTGAACACATGGACTTAATAGATATCTACAAAGTGCTCAACCCATCAACAATGTATACATTCTTCCCAAGAGCACATGAAATTTTCTCCAAAATCAACCACATGCTAGTCAATAAAACACACTTACATAAACATAAAAGGACTGAAATTATACCATGCACATTTTCAGGCCATAGCATAATGAAACCAGAAATCAATAGCAAAAGAAAACACAGAAATTAATTAAATGCATGGAAATTAAACAATATACTCATGAATAATCAATGGGTTACAGAAGAAATCAAGGAAGCAATAGATAATTTCTAGAACTAAATAAAAATGCCTATACAACAGACTTAAACTGTGGAAGTGTTAGCCAGAGGTATATATGAGATGGACATGCAGAAATAAAAGACTTTTGGAGCCACATGTCCCAAACCTGCTAGAATACATGGTTAGAGATTAAAAGACAGCCTACAGGGCCACAAGTCCAGATACGATTAAAATACTTTGCTTAAGGTATGAATATTCTATCCCTCATCTTCCCTACACTCTGATTTATTACTTATATTGGTCCTAAAGGTCAGTCATGTAATAGGCCATCTTGACCTCACCCTGTCCTTCTCCTATCCTTCCCCTATTTACCTACAAGAATTCCAACACCAACATCCTTCTTTTTCCTTTTATCCTCACTTCCTGGTTCTATCAGTAAAAATCCACTGATACTTCAGTTTGGAACTATTTTTATGAAATTTTCTCACACTGAGGGGTCTGGATTGAGGGCAGCCTCTGGACCTTCTTGGAGCTTGAATTGGACATTGGCTCTGAGTAATCTTTCATCCTTTGCACCATGTCATAGTCATGAAATGCAACACAGAACTTACAGAGTACAATGAAAGCAATTCTAAGAGGAAAGTTTATGGCTGTGAACGTCCATATCACAAAAACAGAATGAGCATAAATAATCTATTTCATAATAGATAAATAATAACATAAATAATCTAATTTATCAGAAGTGTGACAATTTATCCTCATTTTCTGGGAGGTGTTGTGATTTCCATCTGAACAAAGTTTTGTGAATCAACCAGTCTCAGAATAGCCTGCCATCTTCTGAGATTCCAAATTCCTCACCATTGTTTTTGGGGTTGCTGGAACACAGCCCTTCAGTTTAAGGTATTGCCAAGACCTTGACTTACCATTAGCCCCAGAACTCTATCTAATGTCTAAAAGTCAAGTGATCTGACCAAGCTCCAAATTTATCTCTGCCTAAAACATTAGCTCTTCTACCCCACCCTTCATCCCCAGCATGACTCACTGTCTCCCTTGACCCCATATAGGGGCTGAAAACTCTGCAAATGGGTCACTTCTTTGCAGAGTATTAGTGTGGGAGACCAGATAATGAGAACCGAGGCCTAACTGACCTCTGTGTCGGGAGCTGGCCAGTCTCCAATCCCCTAGGTGAGTGTATGGCAAAGGATAAAAGCCAATAGGCAAAAGTAATATGGTACATGGGTGTCCAGGAAGTTCAGAGCTCTTGTGGCTAAGACCCCAACTTCTCCAAACTGACCAGTATTTATTGGGTACATAACATATCAGGAGGCATGCAGGCACGTGTAGGGAACAGCTGAGGCAAAGGGCAGGAAAGTGAGCAAGGCCTTGTGAAAATGGAACAAAGATATTCCAAGCAGTAAATCTTTGCTTACTGAAAGATCTGTTTTATCTCTGAGGTTGGCAGTTATTGCCCTGGAATTCTGTGTGAAAGTCAGTGTCCTCAGATGCAGGGTTATCCTGCCTTCAGAGATGTCACAGTGTCACAGGCCACTACAGGCTTTTACTATGACCATTGGCATGGAGAGTTCTGTTTCTGCATGCCAGCTGCTGGCTCATCAGGCAGATCACTTAGGCCTGGGACAGACTCATAAATTAATATAGAAAGCCAGCTGATTAATTCTAAAGCCTGCTCAGGGCCTCCCCAGTGGGGTCTCCATCAATCTGTGAGCACAAAGGAGAAAGGCAGAAAGCTGGGCTCCTTTGGCAGCATGCAGGTATGCTGGCACGTTGCAAGTTTCAGGAAAAGTCAACACAGCTGAGATCCAGTTGTTTACCACATCATATAGTAAGAGGCAGATGAATCATATTACTTTCATTGTTTATGTGTCTAAGTGAATAACAGCAAGGTAAGTAAAATGCTCAGGCATCTTTGTCTTAGGAGGTCAAGAGCCCTCTAGCCCCCTCTTTAGGAATTAATTCTGTGTATTTTGTTTTTAATCCTGACACCCCAGTCAAGGAAAAACTTGTAGGCTGCTTCCTACATATTAGTACCTGACATTTGGCTCTATGCTGAGGACACATTCTCCTCCAGAGGGTTTTATAGGAAGGCTGACAATTCTTTCAAGGCCCATCCCATAGACATAGAGATAGCACTGACACTCTTCCCATGATCCAACTGCACACTGAAAGTAACACTCTTCTCCTCTCATATAACAGCTCTCCCAACCACCTTCCCTTTGCCACTGTTGTCTTCCTCCAATATCTATGCCATTGTCCCTACCCCACCATTGTAAATTTGTTGTCTTCAGTGAACTGTGCTCTGTCTGTGCTCCTCCTTCCTCCCTTCCCTCAGAACTCTAACAAAGAGTCCTTCTCTCCCATCAAAGCTAAACTCTACTCCTGTGCCCTGGACCCCTTGCCTTCCTGCATCCTCAAGACTTGCTCATTATTATCCCTTCTGCATCCCTGAACGTTGACATTTCTCCACCATGAACTTGCTTCAATGCAGCCAATAATCATGCAGAAAGCTCCTGGATCATACTCTTCATAGCTAAGTATTCTTTCAGTGTATAGTTATTGTCTGCTTGTTTTTACTTTCCATTTCTTTCTGAACACACAGCAGACTGGCTTCCATTCCTGCACCTCCACTAAAATGGCTCTTACCAAGCTCAACTCCACTGGGTGCTTATATTTACATTATGTAGCATCTCCCCATCAATAACACAGTCCAACCTTGACCTAGATAAACCACACCCTTGGGATATCTTCTGATGCGGTTTCTCACACTCCTCCACCTGCCCCTGATGGGTTGGCATTTCCTGAGTTGGTTCTGACCTTCGTTCATTCCCTTCTTGCTCTGCACATATCCCCTGCATGAGCTTAGGCAAGTCCTTTGTTCAATGGTCACCCTGAGGTTGATAACTATCGAGTCTATAATCCCCAAACTTGTACCTCAGCTCTGGCTTTGCACACCCTCTTGGATATTATGCAGGTAAATCAAACTCAGTATGTCCAAAATGAAACTCTTTTTCCTTTTCCCTTTCCCTAGTATGTATTTCCCAGTGAATACCACTCAAAAACATCAAACGCTCATCAGATTGTGAGTTACTGGTGGGGAAGGTCTATGTCTTTCTATTCATCTTCCTATCCTCAGAACCTAACACAGGCCCTAGGATATGATAGGTGCTCAGTAAATGTATGTTGAATGACAAAGTGAGTGAATTTGTTTATCTCAGAGCAAAAGAAATGTGAAACTGTATCCAAGTTTTTATGTTAGAGCAGTCAACAATGTCGATTAAATCTCTGGTTTCCAAACAAGCAGATGTAGATTTTTCTTTCCTATGATCTTTTTAGAGCAGCATTGTCTCTCAGAACTTTCTGTGATGATGGAGGTGAGTTATATCTGTGCCACCCAACACAGTCATCCCTGACATATGCGATTATTGAGTGTCTGAGTTTGGCTAAGGAACTGAATTTTTAATTTTATTCAATTTCAATTAATTCATGTTTAAATAGCCAAAGTGTTCCATGTCTACTATATTAGGTTATGCAATTTTAGAGACACTTTGGTACAGTTTTTAAGATCATGGACACTGACATAGCCGTGTAGGTGTTGCTTTGGTTCCAACCATCTTCTGCTGGGGTGGTCTGTCTCCCAGTTAGAAAGTGAAGGTGAAGGGTGCAGGCCACAGGGGCTCGCTGAAGTCAGCTGTGAGAGCTGCCTGTGTACATCTATTCCCCACTCTGTGCTCCAAACATTCATATCTTGCATTTGGCCATACTGAAAATATCTGGCTTAGTCTTAGAGTACATTCATTTGTAGTGTTTATCAATCTATACAAGGGCTTTTGCTGCATGGAAGCAAGAGAATGGATTGTTAGGGAGAATGTGGAAAGCGTTTTTACTCCAACTGGAGTGAAATCTGCTTTGTAAAACTTAAACACCTAAGATATATGTATAAGACCTCTGCTTAGCACTCTTCAACCGAAAGCCTCTCACCACCGGACCACCAGTGTATCCACAAATACACTCATGAAAGGCCAGATGCAACTGTTGCTTAGGGAAACCTCTCAGGGTTCACTTTTCTTTAGAAGACACAAGAGAACAAATACACTTGGGTCCTTCACTATGGCCGGAGTGATTTTTCTGCAGTGCATTTCATATCTTGTTATCCTTAGTGCTGAAAACGCTCACCGATGTTCCACTGTTTCCCAGAATGAATCCAAGCTCATCAATCAGAGGAAAAGGAAATTCGGGGACGGGGAGACTCAGTCCCTTCTCTCTCTTCTTTTTCCAAGCCCCGCATTCATCACCCTCCTTGAAGAGCAAATACCCTTGGATGCTTTCAGACCTCCTCTGATATATTTCTAGTAAGAAACACCAGAAAATCATAGGATATTCAACATGTTTTTTAACTTACTTTTTTTTTTTTTTTTTGGTTTTTCTCCGGTACCGGGAACCGAACT
>NW_004955424.1:648370-654118 GCF_000276665.1 Chinchilla lanigera
TCCCAGGGGAAGAACTGGTTAGCGGGGGTCTGGGGATCTAGGCAGACAGCTCCCTGCAGGCTTCACTGAGACTTTGCTCTCTGTTTGCTCCTCCTGCGGCTTGAGTCACAGAGCCTCAGTCCCATGGTTTATCAGCTCAGTGGACAAGCAACCCTCATCACCTGTCCCTCTGCCTCTGAGTTCAAAGGTTAATTTATCTGGGGAAGACAGAGTTTCTGTGAAAACTGAATATCACCGCCAACGACCTTCTCTGAGGAATGTGAGAACGTCAACAGTGACAGGTTTTATCTGGATGGCATTTGGCTTGCATCGTGCTAAAGGCCAGCTTGACGCAGTACAGAGCAGGCAATAGTTAACATTAATAAATTGGCACAAAAGTGAATTGAGCGTCTCTCCTAGGCCTACATGACTTGTGGTGAGACCCTTGGCAGGCTGAAGGACAGATTAATGTTTAAGCCCACAGCGAGAGCTGAGAGTTGCAAACAGTCTGTGAAGTTCTAGATAACGTGGCAGCTGAGGACTTTGACTTATGCAAGTTCCATCTAGCTCAGTACTCGGAGTTAGCAGTCAGATTACTAGTTAGCCCTGATCTGTTCCTGTGTGCATTTTCTGAAATGCATTTTTTCTCAATTCTTGAACCTTGACCGCATCAGCAGTTCACCGCCACTGTTTTCGCAGCCCACCAGCACCCGTTCATCAAGCTGAGCACCTAATAAAAGGCCAGGCACCCTATGCCCCTTAGTCCTAGCCCGTCATAGGGTTTTGACCATCCTGGTACCCCTTGTAACTAAAGTGTACGTATTTTGTCTGTGTTTTATTCTGTCACTGTACCTCTGAGCAGCTCGGTGGTCCTAGGCAGATTTTATGTCCCTGATACATCATTTCAGGGGATCCTCACAAAAACTACAAATGAAGTTATTGTATTGCTTTTTTAGTAGCTTAGTTTAGAGGTGCTTCTATGTCAGCGTGTTTAGATCTACTTACTGTATACATCTAACGTACTGCAGATTACTTCAGAGCATGGTTATACCAACATTTTACCAATGAATATTTGTTTCCAGCTCCAGGGTACCCTACTCTTTACTTTTCTCTTTGCGCATGCGCACGAACTCTTCTCAAGGGCGCTATGCAATGGCAGCGCTGCCAGGTGTTAGGGACTTCACACAGACAATATTAAGGAAAACCACCAGGTGG
Organism: Chinchilla lanigera; assembly: GCF_000276665.1. Classification (NCBI taxonomy): domain Eukaryota; kingdom Metazoa; phylum Chordata; class Mammalia; order Rodentia; family Chinchillidae; genus Chinchilla; species Chinchilla lanigera. The sequence goes on from NW_004955424.1 coordinate 649,565, forward strand.
CGCTGCATCCATCTGGGCTTCACCAGTTTACATCTCCACCCCTGAAGGTGGAGCCAGTCACCATGTCCTTGTAAACCTTAGGTGCGATCAACGTTTTACTGTTTACTTGTAGATCTTTACTTTGATATCTCATCTTACTGGCTTCATTTTTTATTGCCATGTAAATAAATATACTTAATATTATGAGTTACTTGGCAATGCCCTTCACCCATCTTTCATGGAATTCTTGGTGTTCTTACTGATTTAGGGGTGATTGTTATATTCTAGTTAACTTTGTTATGTAAGTCACAAATAGTATCGCTTATACTCTTGCCTTTTTGTAAGAAACAAAAAGTTTGTTTACATTGTCTTTTGTTTCTGTTTCCCTGGTGGTATTACAGATCCAAACTATACGCTAGACAAGCACTCTTCCACTGAGCTACAACCCCCACTTTTACAGTGTTCTTTTATATAAACTTACAATTCTTGAGGTAGTCAAACTTACTAATTCTTTTCTTTCTAGACTTTTCACCTTATATAAGAAATTCTTTTATAGTTGAAGTTATTTATCTATTATTTTATCCAACATTCATATTTATTAGTTCTTTAGTTCATCTGGAATGGTTTTTGTGAATGGTATATTGTGGCATGTTGCTGATTTTTTCCCCTGTAACTCCTGGCTCTCAGTCCTTATTGAAGTGCTGAAACTCTTTGCTTCAATATACACTAGTTTCCCAAATAATTTTCCTCCAGGATTCTGTTCCAACTGGAAGAAGGACAGAAATTACATGGAGAAAACTATATTCAAAGTAAGAGGAAGTTTTTTTTTAAAGGGCTGATGCAGATAAACTTCCAAAGAGAAGGAAAGAGTACTTTTCACTTAGCAAATTGGGATATCCTTTAAAGATGATGTTAGTCATATGTGAGGAGACCCAGAAGTGGAGTAGTTTGATTAGAAAGTGAGTTACAGGCTAACTAAGGCTGGATAGGCTATGATTGCAGGTGTTGGCAACCTAGTCTATGTGAACCAAATCTGGCCACCCCCTGTATTTGTAGTATGTCAGTTAAGAATAGTTGCCACATATTTAAATGGTGGGGGAAAATCAAAACAAGGCTAGTGTAGCAGAAAGTGGTCTGTAGGCAGGAAAAAACATATGAAATAAGTGTCTTATTGGGCTTTCTGGCTAACCCTGACTAGAAAGAGTTACAACTATTAGTAAGAGCAATTAAAACAAAGGGGGAATGATAAACAGAGCAGGAAGCACAAGATAGCTGCCTTCCTACCTTCAATAAAATCCAATGGAGACAAGGGGTGGCCACTTATAAGACTTTTATTTTATTTATATGTATATATATATATTCCGTAGGGTCACTATATTACTGCACTAAATACACACATCCCCACACATCCTCTTACTAACTCGACCTTATATGTAAGGCTCCTCCTAATCAGCCCATAAATTCTAGGCATAAGGCCCTGACAAGCACAAGTGGGCCTGCTTAGGAATGTGCCGTAGGCAATGATGTGGGGGTTAGGGTCTTATGGACTGGGCTCCACCTATGACAGCCTAGAAAACAAGTCGAGTTGTGACAAGTTCCAGATATTCACCTGGGAGGGACAAACATGATAAAAGAAAGCTGAAGACAAAAACCCATGGTATTCACTTTTCCAAAGCCCACTGTCCACAGCTCACTGGGTGGCTTTCTGTCCCCTGCCTCTTTTCTTTCTTACAGATAGAGTGTCTCCCTTCTGAAACTTGGTTCCTTTGATTACTTACTGAGTTGCTGAGTTTACAATCTGAGTTGGCTGCAGAGCAGTGGTGGGGCGCACACCCCCAGACACAACAGTTAGTATCTTATGACATAAAAATTTCATTGCCAGTGTGTCTCTCTTCATCACTGAGACACGATACCCAGCACCTACAGCTTAAAGAAGGCAAGGTATCTGTTGGTTCAGTCTGTAGAGGTTTCAGTCCCTACTCAGCTGGCTCCAAGGCGGGACAGTGTGCCACAGGGATGTGGTGAAGGAAAAGCTGCTCTTGGCATGGGTACCAGGAAGGAAGGTAGAACCTGCCAGGTCATGCCCACAGTGACCCTCCTTTACAGTCAGACTCCACCACTTCACAGCAAGTCAGCTATAATACTACCTCAATCCAGCCACCCATGGTCACATCTATGATCGCATGAGGCCGTGGGTGGGGGGCAACTGCATACAAATCATGCCAATCTCCACACAGAAAATTGTATTGGAACACACCATACCCTTCTACACATTGTCTGAAACTGCTTTTGTGCTACAATGGCAGAACTGAGTGCTGAAACAGAGTCCAAATGATCTACAAAGCTGGGAATATTTCCTCTCCGGACGCTTACATAAAAAGTTTCCTTGCTGGGCGTGGTGGTGCATGCCTGTAATCCCAGCACTCAAGAGGCTGAGGCAGGAGGATCGTCGCAAGTTTGAGATCAGCCTGATCTACAAAGTGAGCTCAAGCCCAGCCTGAACTTCTTAGCGAGACCCTGCCTCAAAAAGATGAAAAAAAAAGTTAGCTGACCACTGATGTGGATACTTAAAGGTGAGGATTAGCAGTCTGGCTCTTAAATGCTAGACAACAAAGTGTAAGGAATGGCGTATTTAGGAAAGATGACTCCACTGGGAGGGGAAGAGAACTTCAGCTCAGGGGAGGGCAGGGAGGTGGCCTGTGACACAACCCCAGCAACAAATAATGAGGTTTCAAGACTTCAATTCTAATGTGAAGGGTCCAGTCCTTTATCAAGTTTGCTATAGACCAGGTTCAGTTCCGGGCACTGAAAGACACTATGTAAGTGGAATGGCAGAGCTGGGCAACTCTCTGGATGAGGGATCCGAGTGTCTTGTTAGTTTTTAGGCTGCCTGTACCACACACTGTGTGGTCCAAACATCAGAAATGTCTTATTTCACAATTCTGGAGGTTGGAGGCCTGGATCGAGGTGTGAGCGGGGCTGATTTCCCTCTGAAGAAGCTGGAGAAGAATCTGTCCCAGCCTCTCTCTTAGTTTTGAGTAATTGCTCGGTTTGTTGCAGCTTAGCCTGGATCCTTGCTATGTGGGTGTTTCTGGGTCCAGATTACTATTTTTCATAAGGATATCAGCCATACTGAGCTAGATCCCACTCTACTGCAGTATGGCTTCCTTTTCACTTACCCAGCTACATCTCAGTAAGGTCACATTCTGAGGTGCAGAGGGTTAGGGTTTCACTATTTGAACTTTTAAATGGTACAACTCAACCCATAATAAGTACCTGACAGTGTGACATAGTGTTTAGGGACTTTCTCCTACACCTACCACTGCCCACAGGGTTGAGGGAAATCCCAACCTAACTGCTGCCCCAGCTCAGGCTCCACACACTACAGCCCTCACTCAGCCCTCCAGTAGGAAGAGGAACTGCTCCCTTGGTGGGTCAGTGCTTGACCCTTTGTGCCTGTCCACTGCTGAGGAGGCTGTTGTCACTGCGCTCATGGGCATAGCTCTCCCTTCCTGCCCAGGGTTTCTGCCCTTGTCCCTCTGAGGAGACACCCCAAGGTCAGCCCACTGCACACCCTCATCTCCATGCAGTTGCCTGCAAAGGGCAGGACAGAGCATCCTATAGACCCAGCCACACCTAGCCTTCCTGCCACAGACACCAGCATGGGTTTCATAATCAAGGTGAAACTGCACTGAGATCTGACATGGTAGAGTAGAACACGTGGATTACCAAAGTTTACAAAAAGGTAGCTCATTAGCGTTCACTGATACCAGCAGCATCATCAATGAGAAGTCACCATAAAAGATCATTTTTTAAAGAAAGTTCACTTTATTACATTAGTTTTGCACAGGAAGAGAATATGAAATGCAGACTTGTCTAAATTCTCTTGCTGATTCTCTTGAAGACAGTGTCACCCAGGGTCATGATCTGAAGGACAGAAAAGAAATTATGAAAGTTGCCTGATGTGAAATAGTAAAAATGAATAATTAAGTCCACACAAATAGCTGCAAAATTTGCTAATGCATGAAATTACTCCAAGTTGCTGGGTGTGGTGACTCACACTGGTAATCCCAGCACTCAGGAGGCTGATCCAGGAGGATCAATGTGCGTTCCAGGACAGCCTGGGCTACACAAGTGAGCTCAAGGCCAGTTTGAATTACATAGTGAAAACTTGCCAAGAAAGAAAGAAAGAAAGAAAGAATAAAACAAAGAAAGAAAGAAAGGAGAGAGGGAGGGAGGGAAGAAGGAAAGGAGGAGGAAAGAAAGGAAGAAAGGAAGAAAAAAATTACTCCAAGATTCCTCTGTTTTCTATATGACCAGGTGAAGGCCCGGAGCTTTTCACTGAAATGTCAAGTCTGTGTCACCACACTTACTTCTGTGCAGAGTTGTGTTGTCATTTCTTTTCTACATGAAGTCCTGTTATAACAAGATCATCCAGACTTCACCAATTCAATCCAGTTAATCAAAGTTTTCTAAACCACCTGCTGTGTATCAAAACAACGCTGAGCCGAGGACACACGGGCATGGAATAGCAGGCAAGTAGCCTGAGACGTCATGGGCACTGCCCGATTTTCC
>NW_004955424.1:654673-656417 GCF_000276665.1 Chinchilla lanigera
AGAGGACTTGGCCAACAGCCAAGTGCTGAAGACGGCTGCAGACGGGGAGTGTGACACTCAGAGTGGCCATGCATTGGCCACAAATGTGATCCCTATAACGCCAAATGGGCAAAGGCATTTATTAGACCTCTGGGGTTTGCAGGGCAACCAGAGGCTCCTGTGGCTTGTTGGTTGGTGCTGAGGCAGAGCGAAAGTCTGTGGCTACTAATTGTGTGATGGCTTAGAAGCCATGAAAGAACCTGATGCTATGGCCAAGCAGCCTCCTTGTGTGGGGCCGTGGTGTCCATGGGAAGAGCTACTGTGTGAGTGGTGAGGCCCGCAGGAGGGGACTGCATGGATTTCCATGGACTCAATGGATTCTGCCCTGTACTCTGAGCTTTATCCCAGTGGAGACAGAAAACATGAGCAGTGCTGGTTGCTCTGCATGTCCCTGCGCCTTTCCGGCCGAACCCTCTCTTACTCCATGGCATGAGGGAAAAGGGGGAGGAGATGAGGTGGGTGGTGGGGAGGGAAGGCAGGGGTGCAGGAGGGCTGGCAGGGAAGGACAGCCTGAGGGAGGGGGGACACCAGGTGGGTAGATGCCAGCTACATGGTGGCTCTGGTGAGTTAGGAAAGGGTGTCCCTTCCTCAAGATCCTGCTCTATCCAGTGGAAAATGGCCCGACACGTTGCACTGTTCAGGTAGAGCGGGATTCTCTCACAGTGTGGTCGAAAAGCACAGAGACTGTTTACACACTGAACAAAGAATTATTACGGAAGTGCACGAGGCATGACTCCCTCTTGAGAACACGCCCCCCACTTGGAGCTCATTCTTGCTGTTTCCGAGGCAGTTCAGGATGGCCCCTCCCCCTGTCTTTAGTTATACTGCCATGACTGCCTCATGCCCCAAACTGCTTCACAACCTTCACCTTCCTGGTCATTTTGAGTTTGGCAGAGAACCAGAAGCCTCCTGATGCCAGATCCAGAGACCAAGCTGATGAGGGGCACCACAGTGCTTGTCCAGGCCTGCGCTCCCGTTGGCTAGCACTGGGCACTGGCATTCATCGGGTTTTTGCTGACAGTTCACAGAGATCCTCACAATAGCAGCTTCCACACCTGCTTTGGGAATTGACAAGGACAATGGGCTACGTCTGTCGGAGGAAGGTGGAATATTTTGAGGGGGATTATGGCAATGTCTTTTACTGTAATGCATTTTTAAAAAGTGTAAACCTTCACCATATTTTTAGGCCCCCTTTCCTTATTTTTTTAAAATTATTTTAAAGAGTAAAAGAAGGATTACATAGTAATGGGGGGGGCTTACCAAATTATAGACAAAGTGGTAGGAAATTGTCAATGGTTGTTGTTTTACATATTGTTATCTACAAGATAGTTTCTCAGGAAAACAAATAGACAAGTAGTAGTGAGTTACAGACAAAAGTGGTAGGAGATCATCAGTGGGTTATACTATACTTTGGTATCTTCAAAGTGGTTTCTAAAGAAAATAAATAGAGCTATATATGTGACCTATTGAATAATCATTAACTATTCTCAATGGTTGTTGTAGGAAACACATAATAATAAAGATACATCCATTTACAAAATAGCATAGGAACAATTCAAACATTACAGAGGTATGGACAGATTAGTAGGAAAATATCAATGACTGCTGTAATACATGGTGTATCTTCAAAGTGGTTTCTCAGGAAGACAGAGATACGCAAGAAGGATCTAACAAGTAGTTACAGCCTAAGGGTTGTCAAAAATAG
>NW_004955424.1:657261-658227 GCF_000276665.1 Chinchilla lanigera
GTCAACTACACCTTTGAGTCTTTGGGCATAGTCTGTATTCTTGTGTTCTCTGAGTCCTTGTTCAGCAGCTGCTCCTCTGCTGACTCTGGACCTTTCTGATTCTCAATGGCAAGGGCAAGAGCGACCTGTTGTGTGGCATGTATTCCCAGGAGTTTCTCCATGTTGGGATGATTCATGCATGTCCCCAAGCGAGCCTCCGTGGCTGGGCATTGCAGGCCAATTGTGTCATTGCTTCTCTGTGCCATGATAGTTTTCAACCATGAGGTGGTGGCTGGCCTGCCACTTTCTAACTACAGAAACCCATATGGTCTGTGGTGTGAGTCACAGTCCCTACCTTGGGAACAGCTGTGGGTGGCAACCCCGAGGGACTGACCCACTCAGAGGAACCTAGCTCTCTGTTCCATGGCTTTTTGTTGCCTCAGTTTCCCCTTTAAAAAGCTGCTTTTGGGAAGTTTAGAGATGCTGTGTAAACTACCTGCTCCATAAGGACTCTCAGTGAAGTGATAGAAGATACAGAAAGGTGGAGAATTCAGAGCACAAGGGGAAAAGTGAAGCATGGGGTGAAGAACACAGCTGTCCTCACCCTTCACCTCCTCCTCCCTCAGCACCCAGAGTCATAAGCTCATAGCGCCAACTTACGGTGGTCAGTGTGTCCCTGTTCAGTTCAGCCATGAACTTGATATTTTTGAACACTGTCATCAGCTTATTGTCACCTTCCATGTTAATCACTGCCTGTGAGGACGGAGAGAGGCCTGTGAGGAATGGTCTGTGGAGAATGAGACCCACGCTAGTGAGTTTGTTCCCCTGCACAGGTGTGGCTTATGACAACCAAAACACTCTGGTCTCTATGCTCCCAGCACTCAATCCTAGCAGAGGAGAGGAGCACAGAAGACAGAAAGGAAATGTCAGGACACCTTCTGTTCTGTCTGACTTCTGTCAGACTTCAGTTTACACTGTGTGATCCAG
>NW_004955424.1:659037-663065 GCF_000276665.1 Chinchilla lanigera
GGCCTAAAATTCAATAAACTCTGTTTGCCCTAAATAGAGTTCTTCAGTCTTCTATGGAATTCAGCTTATTTGCCACTACAGAAGGCCTGAAATTTGTCCCAGTCTCTAGCATTATCTCTGCAAAGACAGAAATAAAGAGCATTCAGAAGAGGTGAAGAGAGAGTTTGCTGAGCCCCATGCACAAAGTCCTGGGGGGAGCAGGGAAGATGGTAGCTTGGTGGTGCTGGCTACACTGGGGTGTGCAGTGTGTCACTGGGAGGAGCAGAGTTCAGGTCCTGGCTGTCACTGAGCTATGGAGCACAAGCTCTGTGGAAGTGGAGCTTTCTGCTCACTGCCATCAGCTTGGCAGGCTGGCGTCTTCCCTTTGCACAGACATAGTTGCAAAATCTGTCAGTTCGGTGAGCATCCCAAGGTGTGGTCTGAGTTGACCTTGAGAAGAAGTGTTGCCAACACCTCTTCAAGACATCTGTCTCTATTATCACCAGCTCTGGGCTCAGCTAAGTCCAGTGACTTAGCCTGGGTTAAGAGTTTTCACTGACTCCTACTAACCCCATTGCTAAACCCTGTTCTGGGGACTCTGAGAGCCAGGAGTCTGAGCCTGAGGGAACCTGAGACTTGGAATCCTGCTCTTTGCCTAGTTCCCTCCCATATTGCATATAGGACAGCTTAGGTTTGGGGGCCACAACACCCCCAGGAAGGCCCTAGGCAAATAAAAGCAGCTTCCCTACAGGTTCTCTGTTTCTCCCACTTAAGAGGTAGCTTAGAGATGGAGTCTCTAGGGTGAGAAATCTGAGGCCCAGGATCCCGTGAGTCAGGAAGCCCTGCGACCAGGCTCCAGGAAATATTCCAGAAGAAGAAAAAGTTGGAAGGGTGACTCCTACCTTGACCTTCTCCCCATATAATGGTCTCCATCTCACACTCCTCCCCACGGTGAACTAATTCTTGGTCACTCTCATCCTGGTGCTGTTGCTGAGCTTGAAGTGCTTCCCATTCTGCACCACCAAGGACACCCCCTGAGGTCCTTCTCCTTCTGGATGAAGTCCTCTGCCATCCCTGGTGGAAACCATCCAAGGTTTAGAGACAGCAGGGCTGGGGTCCCAAGGCCAAGGCAGAAAAGAGAAGCTGTGACACGGACAGGTGGAGGTCACAGACACTGGGACCTGGGAGTAGGAAGAGTTATAGCCTTGGAGAGGGAAGCAGGGCAGCCTGGCCTGGCAGCTGCAACCTTTAGCCTTTCTTCTCCATGGGCTTCCTGCTTCTTTCTCTCTCTCTCTGTCTCTCTCTGTCTCTCTGTCTCTCTCTCTCTCTCTCTCTCTCTGTCTCTCTCTCTCTCTCTCTCTCTTTCTAGCTCTAGCTCTAGCTCTCTCTTCTCCCTCACTCCGCCTCTGGTAGCTTTGCTATAAGAGTGAAAGGATCTCACCCTCCACACTCAGGGGGACCAGGGAGTTTCTCTTCAAACCAGTTCACTCCTGAAGTGACAGGAGGAGCTGCTAATAGTTAGGACAGGGCACCATGCTGAAAACGGGGCTGTGCAAGGCAAATATGGACAATTTGGGGGTCTCATGGGATGTTCTTACAGTAGGAGTGGTGCGTTCTGTTGCACAGGTAAGGGAATGAAGACATAGACATGGTTGAGATCCCCACAGAAGTGGACCTGAGCCAGGCTTGGTGGCCACACCTGCAGTCCCAGCATCAGGATGATGGCACATGAGGATCGTGTGAGGTTGAAGCTAGCCTTGGCTACACAGTAATGCCAAGGCCAGTTTGAACTACCTATTAAGACCCTGTCTCAAAAAAAAAAAAGAAAACAAAACAAAAAAACTCCAAACCTCAAAAAACAAAAAACCGAAGATCTGAATTTTTCAGGCAACCCTGAAGGTCCTCCTTCCCTACCCTCATGGTTGCCTTACTCTTCTCCCTCTCCGCACCTCCCTGACCACACTGCAGCCTCTGCTCACAGGGCTCCGTCTGCTGGAACACACTCTCCTCTCCCAGTCTGCATGGCGCACCTGCTCCTCTTCCCAGCCTCCCCCTCTCCACCCCTCCCTCCCTGCATCCATGCCCCTGCACTGCGGGGGGCAAGGAGCTAAAGCCAGGTCCCTGGGAAGCAGCGCCTGCTTCCAGTCCCAACCCATGCGCTTCCCATCTGATCAGGGCAACTTACCTTTCTCAGCCTCAGTTGTAAAACAAGAAAATAATTGTACCCAACTCACAGCTTTTGGTGAGGATTAAAGGAGGCATTCCTCAGCAAGCACTTAGCCCAGTGCCTGGTTGTCACCCCTCCTACAAGTTATGGAATACTTGCTGCGTGTATTTCTTCTCTCCCTAAACACTGACCATGGAAATGTGACTCTTCATTATTTATCTCCCTGCTATGCATCCAGCAGAGTGCTTGATGTGTGGCTGTCTTTGAATCAGTATTTGTTAGAAGAATGAACGGATGCATGTATGCATGAATGAGTGAAGGGTCTGACAAAGAAGCACCACTGGACATAGGCTTCGATCCAAATCCTACCTAGCTGAGAGTTCTTTCCACTTGCCTCCTGGTGGCCTTGTCCAGTGAGTAATGGCACAAGTGGCAAGAAACTCCCATCCCATCCCAACATCTGACACTGAATTCCACTCCATGTAGGGCCAGATCTTCACTGCTGTAACTGTGGCCTTGGTGGTCTATTAAGCACTCACCAATTGTCTTCATGAAGGGCTCAAAGTTTTCCTGGCTCTGCAGTTGGTATTTTCCAGAGAAGTTCATGGTGGTATCGAAGCTTCCTCTCCACAGCCGGCCCACAGCTCTGTAGGACGGGTTGCCCACTGGTGGCAGTTTTCTAGGGGCTTCTTCCTGTCCAAATATGGACCATACGTCATCACTGTAGATTTCTTTATGGCCATTTTCAAACATTAACTCCCAAGAGCATTGGTCAACAACAGACAACCAGATGGGCCCAGCAGAGGTTTGCTCTAATTCAGTGAACATTGGCTATCAAGTACAGAGACCCCGGGCCCTCTAGCATTTTGGGCACTATTCTACCCCTCATGCATGGCGTGTGTGTGCATGAAATGTGTATGTATGCGCATTATACACATAGAAAATGTGACCAAAATGTATACAGTTAAAGTTTAAATTTTTTCATATGTTAAGTAAAGGACATATTGTCATTAATTCCCCTCAGAATAATCCCCCTCACTTAAACTACACTTGTTCTGCCTGCCTTGCCACTTTCTAAACCAGCTCTGGAAGTCTTCTTCTTTAAGAGTGTCTTCATGAAGTGTGATTTAAAAAAATGTGAATGCTGCTACTGAGTGCCACCCAGTGGAAAGGAGGCTCTTCAATTACAGCGTGTTGCCGTCCACCTTATTTACTGGATCTGGTGCTATACGACATTTGGTTCTTTGAAATGACCATGAAAGATAAGTGATTTGAATCCATTCAAGACTTCACAGCAGCCATGACTGTACAGACAGAAAGAGGATGTCTATGACTGCTTCAGAAAGTGGCAAGAATAAGTGTGTTTGAAGCAAAAAAATATTTTAAGGAAGACTAATGACAATGTGTCTTTTACTGTCATAAAGTTTTAAAATGGTAAACATTCATCACATTTTTCAATCACACTTCACATTATGCATATATATGGATACATGTATGTATTGTGTGCATAATTATGTGTGCATATGCATATATATGCATGCATGTACGTTCATATGTTTTGTGCACGTGTACATACACTTGTATGTATCTGTGTGAACTTGTGGGTATACGTTTATATATATATATATGTATATACATATATATACGTATATATATATATGAATTGTGTATATCTGTATGTAACATAAAGAAATGCCTTTGACCTCAAAACTTTATCTTATTCACATATCCATAGGATCATTTCCTAACCTTATTATCGTTACACAAAGTAAATATTTATAGACTTGTCATCAGCCCCTAGTGCTATTTCCATTCTGGGAATTCTTTGATGATGTAAGTAACTCCAGAATTCCAACCAGTCTCCCTTTTGTTTTGTTTTTTT
>NW_004955424.1:663455-666223 GCF_000276665.1 Chinchilla lanigera
TTGGATGCTCTTGTTGGGCATGAAGCACGGAGGCGATGGCACCCCGTGGACCTACGTCCCCACTTCCTGCCTCTGAGCAGCTCTGGACAAGCGCCCTCACCCCATTTCCCTGTCCCTTCTCTCTGGCCCTTGGCGTTGGCCTCAGCACTTGCAGCCTCCACTCTCATCCTCCAGGCCTCTGCACTGTGGGTGGACAGATCACCCTCCAGCACAGCCTGAGCATGGCACTCCTCCAGGTATAAACAAGGAGAAGAGCAGGAGAAGAAGAAAAAGAGGAAGGAGAAAGAGAAGAAGCTTAGAAATCTTGCAGCCTAAAGCAATGAAATAATCACCAACGTAAATCGTAATGATAGAGTCATTACCACCCCAGCCTATACCCCTTGACTAAATACTGTACTAAGTTCGGGAGGATATACTTCTCTCGTGCACCAAGCTGACTGCCTGACAGCCATCCTTAGATAAAGGGAGACCTGGCATAGAAATCCCACATCCACACCATCTTCCTTTGATCATGGCTTTCAAATGATTTACCACACAGCGCAGCCTTCCAGGCCCTAAGGTGGGGAATTGGAAGGAGGAGAATGAAAGTTTCTCCCAAGGGCAAGTCAGCATCAGTCCTGAAGGACTCTAAGGAAGCCTGGGTTAGGTGCAATTTTTCTGCTACCTGGAGAAGAGCAGGACCTGTGAGCCACTCTCTTCAGGCCCTGTGCCTGGCCTACCCTGTTGTAAGCAGCACCTGTAGACTGGGAACAGCCTTGGAGATATGACTGGCTTACATGCTGGTCAAGGACCTGTCCCAGCAGATGAAAATGTGACCGTGTACTGGCAGGTGGACAGCCAGGTGGGCAAAGAAGCAGGTGGACCAGGTGGATGGGTGTGAGTCGGGGATGCCCTCTCCCAACCCCGTTCATGGGCAACTCTAGGGGCTCCTTGTGTCCAGATTTGTGTGTACGTGTGTTAAGGCCACAGACAGTAGTAGTCATATAGAAAGTCAGTACTTGTCAGTAACTGTCCTTAAAATTAGGAGAGGGCAATGACATCTTCCAGCCACAGGGTGAGCAAATAAGAGGAGAGATAAGTTTCATTGCAATTCAAAGTTCAAGTGCCTTCTGAGCAAAAAAGAAAGATTCCAACACCATGGACACAGCTTTGGAGTTTGGCTGCCCAAAGACTTGTTTCCATCCCAGTGCCCATTCTACATCCCCTGCCCATGCTGCCTACTCAGATACCCAGTGTGCCGATGCAGGGAGGTGTCTCTTGGTGGCCAGGAAATGCCAGGTATTCATTTTACCACAGGTGCCTGTTGGAGAGGACCCAAGGCACTCTTACTTCCGCTAGACCAGGGCTGCAGAGAAGGGTTTGGATTTGGATCCAGCACTTCTTCTTTAATTTTATTTATGCATTTTCCATTTTAAAACTTTTTTACTTCTGTGTGTGATTCTGTTGAGAGGACCCGGGTTACCTTTCATTGCTGTGACAAGATACCCGAGAGGATCAGAGTAAAGAAGGGCACTTTATTTTGGCTCATGGATTCAGAGGCTTCGGTCTGCAGTTGCCTGCACCATGCTGCCCACAGTGGTGAGGCAGAAACATTACGGGGAAAGACACAGAGGAGGAAAGTGTCTCACTTTATGGCAGCTAGGAAGAGGGGAGTAGGGAGGGAGAGGGAGAGGGAGAGGGAGAGAGGGAACCCTCCCAGGCCTTCTCCTTATTCCTCTTTTCCATCTCCCCATCCCTGCCTAGCAGTGGTGCCGCCCACAGGCAGGGTCTGTCCCCCGCATCAGGCTGCTGTCCCACAGGCCAATCGTCCCTGGGAGCAGCCTCGCAGTCACACCCAGCAGCGTGCTGTACAGCTGTCCTAGGCCTTTCCGAGTCCAGTGAAGTTGACACCCAAGGGGAACCTCACAGGGCCCCTGGCACTTGCATGGACCTGTGGTTGGAGAGAGCTCGAGAGGGAAGGGCCGGGGTTGGGGAAGAAGTGGGCGCTAAGTTTGATGGGGCAGAGGGACTCCAAGCTTTGCGCTCCTGACCCTTCAGGAGGCCTCCTCGGTGGAGCTGTGTGAGGAGACTCGGCCCAGGGCCTCATGTAAGGAGACTCAGGGGTGAAGGTGCCTCACTCCAGGTGCAAACGTGGGACAGAGGAGAAGAGGCTGGGAGGCTGAGTCTTTGGTGCAACCCCTCAGAGGCTGCTGAGCGCTGGTGGGTTGGGGAAGCATCTGTCATCACTGCACCCAAGCCTGAGGACTCATATGGTTTTCAAGGAGAAGTCAGACTCCCCTGGTGGTTCCCCGGGCGCTGCTATGAACCCAGCAGTCCACTCAAGCATTCCAGATGCACAACTCAGACACTTCTGCACTGGCTGCTGCATGCTCTGCATGGGCGGGAATTTGCTCAGGGCCAAGGCTACATGAGCCCCTTGGCACCCATGCTGTCCCTTCTTGTGACTCTGTGACTCAGTGGCCAGTGCTCCTATTCAAAGAGCACTTTCTTGCAGCGCTCAGCTCTCCCTATTAGCCCTGGGCAACTCCAGACACTCTTCCTCCAGAAACTTATGTTTATTCTTACTCTGTGACACTCTTAGCCTTTCTCCAAGAAATTTGGCCTCTAAGAATTTACCCTGTGGAGGTGCTTCACCCTGTACACGAGACCTATGTGTAAGGGTGCGTGTGGCTGCAGTGTTAGGAAGAACAGACTATCGACTAGAACTCAGATTATCACTGAAAGGAAACAGTTAAGTGAGGGAAATACTAGAAACTTTTAAATGAATG
>NW_004955424.1:671433-672111 GCF_000276665.1 Chinchilla lanigera
CAAGGAATCTATCCATTTCTTCTGAATTTTCCAATTTTTTGGAATCCAGGTTTTCAAAGTAGTTTCTAATTATCTTCTGAATTTTGGCAGTGTCTGCTGCATTTTCACCTCCAATTGAATTGAGATGAGTCCTTTTCTTGTAAGATTGGTTAAAGACTTGCCTATTATGTATACTCTTTTGAAGAACTAGCTCTTCTATTCATTTTTTTAAAGTTTCAATTTCATTAATTTCTGCTCTGATCTTTGTAATTTCCTTCCCTGTACTAACTTTTGGTTTCAATTCTTCTTCTTTTTCTAGGACCTTGAGGTACACCATCACATTGTTTGGGTTCATTTGGTTTTGTGATATGGGCATTCACAGCTATGAACTGTGTCCCACAAATTCTGGTAGCTTACATGGATATGACTGTCTAGTTGTAGAAACTGTCTTATTTTTTCCTGGATCTCTTCTATAATCCACTGACTATTCAAAGTGTATGTTTAATTTCAACATGCTTGTAGAATTTCTCTTTTCTTTTGCTATTCATTTCTAGTTTCATTGCTCTATAGTCTAATAATGTGCATGATATAATTTCAAATCTTTTGCATTTAGATAAGAATGCTTTGTTGACTAGTATGTGGTTGATTTCAGGGAAAGGTCCATGTGGTGCTGAGAAGAGCATGTATTATGTTGTTTGG
>NW_004955424.1:672381-674027 GCF_000276665.1 Chinchilla lanigera
CCTGATATGAACTAGCTGTTCTCATAGTCAGAGAAGCTGGAGTGCTTGCTGTTGCTGAGGAAGGCTGCAGTTCTCTTCAGGGAAGCTCTGGTCCTTACCTAAGAATTGCTTCCTGGCTCCAGTGCACATCTCTCAGGTTGATGGGGCAGATCCTTCAGCCCATTAGCACAGACTTTCTAGCTTCCACCACAGGCATTTGGGCCTTCCCCGTGCAGATCCTTGATACAGATTTGCATGAGACATTGCTGTGGGATCCAGGCTCTCAGCTAAATTCTTTGAGTGCATGGACAGATCTCTTGCCCTCTTCTTCATTTGACGTTTTAGGTGAATATTATACTATAATCCTATAAATTATGTGTCCTGCTTTAAACCTATTCCCTTGCAAACCCTGACTACAGTAAATGCTTTGCTCAACTATTTCTTTGTTGAGTTTTGTCTATTTGATTTGTCTCTTTGTGACAGTGGAGTATTGAGGCTCCCCACTAAAACTGTGTCTATATTTATCTGATGTTTTATGTTCAGCAGGGCTTGTTTTAAGTCAGGTGCACCCTATTTGGTGCATACATTTTTAAAAGTGGTATCACACCCTGTTGAATTGCTCCCTTACTCAGTATGTAGTGATTTTTGCCTCTTATAATCAGTTTTGGCTTTAAGTGTACTTTGTCTGAAACTAGGATAGGTGTACCTGCTTTTTTTCTGAGTTCCAGTTGTGCAGAATGTTATTTTTAATCCTTTGATTGTTAGCCTATGAATTTCTTTTTGGGTTAAATATGTTTCTCATATACAGCATATCACTGGAGTTTGTTACTTGACCCATTTTACCAATCTGTCTTTTTTGATTGGGGAATTGAGGCCATCACACCGAGAGTTACTACTAATAGGTATTGACTTATCTCTGTTATTGCATTAGTTTCCACTTGTGATTCCCTTTCTTTCTCTTCTACATAACTTCTCATCTTACTTGGTGTATTCATTCTTTTAGGCATCTTGTCATAGCCAGCTTCCTTGTCTCTTTCTAGGAAATCTCTGAGAATTTTTAGGAGTGCTGGTTTGGTGACCATGAATTTCTTCATGTACATTTATCATGTAAATATCTTATTTCTTCATCAATTTAGAAAAGTAGTTCTGCAGTATATATTAATCTAAGTTGGAAAAGACAAAAATTGCTTTTAGTCCAGTTTTCCTAATTTTAAGCTGTGTGATCTTTGACTAATTCTTTCACTTATGTATTAGTCAACTTTCTGTCACTGAGACAAAATATTTGATACAAATAGACTTAAAGTAGAAAACATTTATTTCGGCTCACGGATTCATAGGTTTTCGTTCATAATCAGCTGACTATAAAGCAGAAATAACATGGTGGACAGGCATGCTGAGACACCACTTAACTCTTGGCATTCAGGAAGGAGAGACCAAGAGAAGAGCCAAAAAAGGTCCTGGGGACCAAGTATATCCTTCAAAGGCATATGCCCCCTTATCTACTACCTCTAAGTGGGCCCTTAACCCTAATAGCCCATTTAACTAGAACTCATAAGTGGACAAAAATATTGATGAGGTCAGTCCCTTCAGGATCCAATTGCCTCTTTAGACCCTAATCTTATTATTGCCATATTGTGATCAAGAGCTCAATACTTGAGTCTTTGGGG
>NW_004955424.1:675055-676139 GCF_000276665.1 Chinchilla lanigera
CACCCCAGGCTCCCACAGCTGTCTTTTTTTTGGGGGGGGATGACTACTTCTTTTTGATTATGGGTATCAGAACTTTCCATTATCAATCAATATACTCTCATGCAAACAAGTTCCCCCTCTCATGGAGACACCAACAACAGGTCAGGCAGAGAAGAGTTGGGAGGGATCAAGGTGCAAATACATGATCCCATCCACAGCTCTTATTTTATTTATATAAAGTAGAATTCCTACCCAAAGTTGTCTGAGCACTTACAGAAAATTCCACATTCAGCATCTAAAATTAATTCTCCCGGCCAGGCAAAAAGATACAATCTGCCCTTCCCTGCTCCAGCTGTTCCCAGGAGAACTTTGGTTAGGAGAAGTCTCTGGGAATTCTGTCAGATCCCTGGAGGCTTTGCTCAGAAGGCTATAGCGCTTCCTTGTCCTGCAGGTGGAGAGCAACGTGCCTCAGTTCTAATGTTTATCAACAAGGTGGACAAAGCCAACATCTTCTCTCCCTGTGTCTCTGTCTCTAGATGCAGTGGTTAAATTCTCTGTGCATGACAGATGTTCTAACAATACTCTGAATATTGTATGCACCTTGTGTTTCCCAAGGAATCAGAAAATGGAAACTGTAAGTTGTTTTGTCAGGATGGCATTTGGCTTGCACCATTTCATGGGCTCCTCACAAAATCTATGACTGAAGGTATTGTATTTCCCATTTACAGGTGAGAAAGCTGAGGTTCAAAAACATGGATTAATTTGGTACAGCCATGCCTTCCAGCTCAATACTTTTTCACTTAAATTATCTGGTTTTTAAAAAATTCATTTCTCATTCAAAAAATGATTCTATAAAATTAGCTCCTTGAAAAAATTCAAACAATGTAAATCATGCAAAAGCTCTTGATCTCTCAATTCTGTTCCCACCCTAGAGATAATAGCCATTTTTGAGATGATAGCTATTACCTGGTGTTCCAGTCTACTTATGTGCCACATACATGCACATAGTACATAAGCTTGTGCTGCATCAAAATTTGCATGAAAGGAATAATGTCAGCGTTGTTCTGAAACTTGCTTTTTTAAATGCTATGATTATCTAAGAGAT
>NW_004955424.1:693208-694241 GCF_000276665.1 Chinchilla lanigera
AATAGCTGGGTTGAATGGGACCTCTAGACCTAGTTTTCTGAGGAATCTCCAAACTGACTTCCACAGTGGTTTCACCAGTCTGCATTCCCACCAGCAGTGGAGAAGGGTTCCTTTTTCTCCACAGCCTCTCCAGCATTTGTTATTGGTTGATTTCTTAATGCTAGCCATTCTTACTAGGATAAGGTGGAATCTCAATGTCATTTTAATTTGCATTTCGCGAATGACTAATGATGTTGAACATTCTCTCATGTATTTATTTGCCGTTTGTATTTCATTATCTGAGAAGTGTGTATTCATCTTAGCTGCCCATTTTAGGATTCGGTCTTTGAATTTGGGGGGGGCTGATATGTTTTAATTCTTTATATGTTCTAGATAGAAGCCCTTTGTCTGAGGGACAATCAGCTAAAACTTTTTCCAAGTTTGTGGGTTTTCTTTTTACTTTGCTGGTGATTTCTTTAGATGTGCAGAAACTTTTCAGTAGGATGAGATCCCAGTTGTTAATTCTTTCAAGTGTTTCACATGCAATTTGGTGTTTGTTCAAGAACTCTCTGCCTACCCCTATGTCTTCAAGGTTTTTATTTACTTTCTCTTCCAATAGATTTAGTGTTTCTGTTTTAACATTGATATCTGTGATCCATTTTGACTTGAGTTTGGTGTATGGTGATAGAAGATCATTAATACCTACTTTGAAAATCTTTACTCCCATAGGATAGAAAACTCAGAAGAAATGGACAGATTCCTAAATATGTATGAATTACCAAGGTTGAGTCAAGAATATATCAAATTCCTGAACAACCCATATCAATTAATGAGATTGAAAGCATGATTAAAAATCTACCGACAAAGAAAAGCCCAGGCCCGGATGGATTCACAGCAGAATTTTACAAGAAATTCAGAGAAGATTTAATACCAACACTCCTCAAACTCTTCAATGAAATTGAAAAGGAAGCAATTCTCTCTAACTCATTTCTGGAGGCAAGCATCATACTGATACCAAAACCAGAGAAAGACCCAACCAAGAAGGACAACTACA
>NW_004955424.1:694341-695674 GCF_000276665.1 Chinchilla lanigera
CTGGTTGATCAGCTTTGTATGTCTATATCTGTTTTCATGAGAAACCACTTTGAAGATATCAATATGTAATACAACAAGCATTGTTAATTCCCTACCACTTTGTTTGTAACTCTGTACTGTCTGTACTGTTCCTTTGCTATTTTGTAAAGTGTTGTCTGTCTGTTAATATTTTCCTCCTTTTATTTTTAAAATAAAAAAAAAAGACTTGAACAAAACAAGCACAAACGGTGGTAGAGTTTCACATTTATTAAAGATAGGGAAAAAGAAAAAACCCCAGAAGGGTAGGGGGAAAGAAACAGGCTCTGCAGAATGAACTTGGGCCAAGTAAAAGTAGGTAAAATAAAAATAAAAATACACCCCACAGTGTAGGATGGACTACCATGAAGAGACACAATATCGAGTGCTCAATGGCAACTGTCCCTTTTTATATTTCCCACACTGGTGTCACGTCCAAGTCATCCTGTCAAAAACCTACTGGGGTGCTTGCAGGAAGGCTACATGCAGGGCTTTGGGAATTGCTCTGGGCATGTGTCCCAGGTGCTTCTCCCTTCACCTTTCCCCAGCTAGTTACAGCACCATCCTATCTTCCCGTCTCATACATATATGGACATTTGTGTACTGTGCGTATAACTACGTGTGCATATGCACACATACACATATATAGTGTATGCATATATGTTTGTGTGTATGCATGAAGTAGTGCAATAACATGTCCATATATATTTATACTTACATGCATGTGTCAATATGTGTGTGTAAACAGAAAAATGTCCTTGAGCTGAAAACTTTATTTGCATACCCTAGGATCATTTTCTATCCTTACTCTGTATACACTTAATTTTTACGGAGTCAAAATCAGCCGCTACTGCTATTTTCCATTCTGGGAGTTCTTTAATGATGTAGGTAATTTCACAAATCCAGCCATCTCCCTTTTGAAGTGCAAAAGCCACACACATTACAGAGCAGTGCAGACACCCAAGCCAGGCGTGGAAAGTGAGACACATTGTATTAAGCAAGGACAAGGTAAGGGAAAGAGAGAGGGAAGTGTCTGCTCACGTGCTCCCTCCCTGTCAGGGAGGCAGGAACAGGACTTGGGGTGACACGTGGGGAACCTTGCCTTGTGGAGCCCCCTGTCTGGCCCTGGCCTTGGCAGACCACACAGAAATGCTTCCAGTGACCTTGGATGCTCTTGTTGGGCATGAAGCACGGAGGCGATGGCACCCCGTGGACCTACGTCCCCACTTCCTGCCTCTGAGCAGCTCTGGACAAGCGCCCTCACCCCATTTCCCTGTCCCCTCTCTCTGGCCCTTGGCATCCGCCTCTGCACTTGCAG
>NW_004955424.1:696300-697643 GCF_000276665.1 Chinchilla lanigera
CTCCTGTGCCCTCTCTCCCTGTGCTGTCTCCTTGGTGTTCTTCTCGCCCCACACAGAGCAGGAGCTCCGACTGTGAGATAAAGATGGACAAAGGTAACAAGGCCGTGGCTCCTCTAGTGAAGGGACAATGAGAGATGAGGAGTGGTCAGGTCAGCGTTCCACCTTCAAGCCACTAAATGACTGGAGAAGGGCAGCAAGGGTGTGTGTGGTCTGGAGCATGAGTGCATGTGAGTGCATGTAAGTGCATGTGAGTGCATGGGTAAATGACTGGATATGGATAAGCTGCTTGGGAGAGACGGTGAGTAGAACCCCAGATCTGTATGTCAGCAAGAGCCTCACTGGCCCAGGCAAGGGCTGCCCTGTTCACAGAAGACCAGGAAAGGCTGGGGTGTCTTCCTCCCAGGGGAGAAGCAGAGGAGAGGGGCCAGTGAAAGGGTTTGGGACAAGGAGCCCCTAAGACACTGGCAAAGAGGATTGTGGCCACCAGAGAGGATTGTAGCAATGGTGCTGGGGAATTTGAAGCTGCTGGTTTGCTGCAAAGTGAATTCCCATCCCTCTTTCATTCTGTTCCCTACCACCTCCAAAGCTTCAGTAAGATGCAGTGCATGAGTCATTGTATAAGCAGGCAAAAACTGGTAAAGGTTCAGTTTCATTTCTGGACTGAGGTGATGGGGCTGAGACTGCTACTGCTCTCCTAAAAGCAGTTCTAGGAAGGAGAATGTCCTCATAGATGTCTTCCTGCTGCCATCCCCAGAAATCTGAGGCAGGGCTTTCAGGGAATTCAAGCTCATTTGATCTAGATCCCAGAGTACGGTGTGATTCCAGATTGCATGTGTGTTGCATGAGCTACCTGAAGCTCTGAGCCTGGGTTTACAGCTTGCCTATGTCTGTCTGATGCCCTTGTAGTACTCAAAGCAGGGCTAAATTCAAGACCATTCCTGAGACCTTGTCCACTCCTCCTTACCCACTGCCTAAAGAACTTTTCCAGTGGTTGTCAGGAAGTGAATCAGTAAACCTTAGTGGCTGGAGGTGTGGCTCAACACATATATGAGATGCTGGGTCTGATCTCTCCCACACCACAGAAAGGAAGAGGAGGAGGAGGAAGAGAAAGGGAGAGGAAGGGGAGGGGAAGAAGCCTTAAAAAATGCAGAATCACCAAGATAAACAACAGTGAGAGTCATCACCATCCAATCCAATCCCATTTACCAAGTACTTAGTTCACTAGGATCTACTGGCCACACCCCAGGTATACCATGTTCTCCCACACACCAAGCTGACTGCCTGACAGCCATCCTTAAATAAAGGGAGACCTGGCATAGAAATCTCACATCCACACCATCTTC
>NW_004955424.1:701289-711578 GCF_000276665.1 Chinchilla lanigera
CTCAGCCACCTAATCTTTGATAAAGGGGTCAGATGAACTCACTGGAAGAACGATAGCCTCTTTAATAAATGGTGCTGGAAAAATTGGCTTGCTACCTGCCAAAGTCTGCATTCATTTTAGAACAGGGGCTGCTGCATGTGTATCTGACCAGGGTACCTACAGGGCCAGCTGCATGTTTCTTGGTAGCCAGGGACTTTGGAGACGGGTAGCCCCCTACTTCTGCTAGACCAGGGCTGCAGAGGAGACAGACTTGGGTATGGACCAGCTCTTCTTTAGAACCTGTGTGATCCCAGAACCTCCTAGAGTTTCCATTCCTTACCAGTGAGTGGTCATTGCCTTTCCAGAATGTGAAGCTCCTATCACAAGGAAGGAGAACAGTTTGCTGCATCCGCCCAAGAACCCTGGAGATATCCCTGGCATGGGACCAATTTTTTATGCTGTCAATTTAAACTTTAATTAAAAAGTTTCTTATACAGAACAAGTCCATTCACTATTGTTGATAAAATTTTATAAATGTTTATATAAAGTTCAGTATTTGTTATTGGTTTACTTTTTGATGATGCCCATTCTTTCCAGGGTGAGATGAAATTGCACTGTTATTTTAATTTGCATTTCTTGAATAACCAATGATGCTGAACATTTCTCATATATTTATTTGTCATTTGTATTTCTTCATCTGAGAAATATGTATTCATCTCAGATGTCCAGTTTTGGATTGGGTCTTTGAATTTTAGTGTTTAATTGGGAATGATTACATTATAACATGATCTTGAAAGGTACAGAGCTCCCATCCCCACTCCCCATTCTTATGGATTTTGAAAAAATTTAAACCTACAGAAAATAAGACAAATTACCCATCTATCACAATCCACAATTAGCAGGTTTCTTCACAGACTTACTTGCAAGCTTTAAGAAAAATTAATATTTGTATAGAAGGTTGAAGCCGCTTCCCCACCCCACCTCTTTCACTCACTCCCTTCTCCGCTTTTCACGGACCACCACTGTCAAGGGTTTGGTCTGTATCCTTCCAGGTAATTAAAAGAGCATCTACAAACACATGTGTAGCCATTATTACCAATGTACAGTACTAAATTCCATGAATTTTTAATTCAAATTTACAAAGTTACATTGTGCTATACACATTATTCTGCAAGTTGATTTTTTCCTCTGAACATTTTTTAGGTCTTTCCATTATAGCATTTTATAGATGTACATATATACTTCACATAAGAGATTTCTATTTTGTCCCTGATGGCATTTAAGTGATTTCTGATCTGTTCCTGTTACAAATCAAGCCACAGTCAATTACCCAGTGTATACTTCCTGAGCATGCACACTTACGAGTGGAACTATTGAGTAGTTTTGAATTTGTTACAAGAAATAGTTCCCTACTCCCCAAAAATAATCATTTATGTATTTATTTTGTGCCGAAAACCAAACTTAGCACCTTGCTCTTAGTGGGCAGGTGCCATGCAGCTGAGCTATAACCCCAGCCCCCATAATCATGTTAGTATACAGACTTTTCATATTTCTGTCTTCAATCCTCTGGCTTTTCCTTCCATGTAAATTGATGGTCTATTATCCTCACCTCTAAGAACAAGTACCCCAAAATAATTTTAGAAATAGTTTTATTATTTCCTCATTTCTGAATGCTGTTTCTTTCCTTCTCCAAATTCTAATAAATGGATAGTACTCTTTCTGGAATCTCTTCTGCTCTGATGAACAATATCACAGAAATTCATCCTTGTCAATGATACATTTTTCTCTTGCTTTCTCATACATATACCTTCTTTTCTTATTACACTGGTGAAAACCTCCAGATTTATTTTGAGAGCAATAACACACCTGTCTTCCATTCCCAGCTTTAAAGAAATGCATCTAAAGTTTCAGCACTGCCCTTGCTGTAGGTTATTTGGTTGGGCACAGTCTTTTCACCATGTGAATGTCTTTCTCTTCAGTATAAATTGTTGGTGCTTGGTACGTTTGAAGCATTTGTTAAACTTCACCTCATTTGTGATGCTTTGCTTCAAAATAACTATTTTGAATGCACTGTGAGATACACATTTCTAGTGTGTGCTTTCCCATTTTGAAGCTCCTCAAAGGCTTTTTAAGAAGTGTGGATTTTCTGGTCTCTAATGAGGTGTGACGTCTGGCTGTAAGCTTTCCCCTGTTCACTATCTCAGTAAAATTCCTACCTGTGTGTATTCCCAAATGCAGGGCTAGGACTGAGAATTGGGAGAAAGCCTTCACATCCCTTGCAACCTGTGCAACTTCTTGCCTGTCTGCGAGTAGAGATGAACTCTGACAGAAGGGTTTTCCACATCCACTGCATTCATGAGGTTTGTCACAGGGATGAATCCTCATGTGCACAAGGGAAATTCACTGGAAGTTTTTGATACTCATTACATCCATAAGGTGTCCTTCCAAAGTGACTGCTTTGATGTTTTATGCAGTGCTTTTTCTGACCAAGGGCAGTCTCACATTCTTGATTTCTAAAGGGTTTTTCTTCAACATGATTTTTCTCATGATCTGTAAGATTTTATTTGCCACTAAAGGTTTTCCTGCACTCCTTACATATGAAGGACTTCTCTCCCATGTGACTGCTCTGCTTTCCGAAGAGGCTAACCTCCGACTGAAAGCTTCCCCACTATCTTTGCACTCGAAAAGTTTCTCCCCAGGGTGAATTTTTTGATAGTAAGGTTTTTCTTTTTCTAAACTATTTTCCGTATTCATTGCATTCAAAAACCTTCTCACCAGGATGGGTATTCTGATCTTTCAGGACATACTGCCTAAATATTTTCCCACACGTTATATTCAGAAATTTCTCTCTACTGTGAGAATGCTCATGTTTGGTGAGATTGGATTCATGACTGAAGAATTTTCCACCAATCTTACAATTTTCCAAATATCTTACAGGTAAAGATATTTTCCCTGCTCCAAGTTTTCTGTGGACTGAGGTGACATTCAAATGGAAGCTTCCCACACTTGCAAAACTTCTCTCCAGTATGAAATTTTTTAGGAATTAGAACTTAGTTTTGGCTGAAAGTATTTCCCCATTTCTTACATTTATGAGGCTTCTCTGCATATGGCCTCTCAGATCCACAGTGAGGGATAAGGCTTGATAGATAATTTTATCACACTCAGTATACTCAAAGCTCTCTCTCCAGGAGACATTTCTCATATTCATTGAGGTTATATTTACTGGATTCTCTCCAGAATGAATTTTCTGCTGCTCAAAGAACACTGTCATCTACTTAAAGGCTTTTAGGAATGTCTTGTTGTGTGAGACTTTCCTGAGATTGGCTGTAGGGTCCTCAATGATGGCAGAATGGAAGATCCTGTGGATTACATTGCCAGCAGTGGAGATTGTGCAGACTGGTGTAACTAATAAAGAACTCAAAATTTATCTGCTAATCTGGCACATAAGGGCCCTACTTTGAATGTAAACAGCTAGTGTTGTTTATTTTTCCTCTTCCCTTGTTCCCTGAAGATTGAAAGCTAGCCTAACAGTCTCAAAGTCAGCCAGACAACTCAAAGCAATCCCTCCTGACTTGGCATCCCTACACTCCAACCTGGCATTACCTTTGCTTTGGGAACATAGGTCATTAGCACTGCAGAGCCAGGGCAGCCACTGCACAAGCATCCCTGAAGATACAGTCCACAGTCCCTGCCCAGAAAGCTGTCCTGGGCCCTCTGCCAGTTCTGTACCCTCTATACCCCTTGATCAACGTCCCTCAAACAATTTCCATGCTCTACTAATTAGTAGTGATAACATAACATTAGTTAAAAAGTATGATCACTTGTCTCAGAGTAATATTATGCAGTTAGCATTATATCTCTGTTTCTCAAAAGAGAAAACAAACAGGTATTCGTTTAATAAGTTATTCATTTCAGTTGAATGAAAGGTATTTGTTCAATAAGTATCCTCTGACCTACAACTGAAACTTGGGATTCACATCTAGCAAGGAGTACAGAAGATGTTGAGGCTGTCTATTGGATAGGATGAAGTTTAAAAACTGCTTCAAAATGTAGGAAAGGTTTGAATTACGCATAATATGGGGTTTTGTGTTCAGGGAAGGAGTCAAGATACAAAATATCCAAAAGCACAAAATCACTGCTGCTGCAGAAAGGTAGAAGGATGAGGACAAGGAGGAGGACGGGAGAGACACAGCAGGGAACTGGAGATGGAGCAGGAGGCTCATCAGGGGGGAGGTCTTCCCAAGACTGTGCTTACCCAGAGTGGGGATGGTGTTGGATGGCACACAGGAAGACATTTTTTAATATTAATAACTATACATTTAATCTAATATGTGTTAGAATAAATATATAGCAATCTATGATTTTATGGATACTACTGCTTAAGATTAGGTCAAGGTTTTTAAGGAGCAGCTTAGAGAAACATTGCTCACAACATAGGACAAGAGTCCACTGGTTAGAGTCCATATAGAGAACAGATATGATGTAGGGAGCTACTTGGTCTCTCCTTGTACCCTGGGGAGGAACAGCAGTGGGTATGAGAAAAATAAATCAAGAGACAAAATCTGGGGTCAGGTGGAGTAACCTCTTTACTTTGGAAGGCTAGAGGACTGAACAACAATACTAGGGGCATTTATACCCTTGAAAAGTTAGTACCATGAGCGGGAATGTTGCCTAGTGCCTAATGACCAAAACTGTCCAGGCAGATGTTTATCTCAAGACTATGGTAATTTGACTGCATAAGAAACTCTGGCTCTGTCCTGCCCTCACACATATGACCAATTGCCAACTCCAGCCATGTCCAACAGCTCTCTCTTTTCTGTTTTGTTGTGTAAATGATGGGTGTTTAGTTGAAGCTGGAAAAAGCTGTGTTCAAGAATACAGTCCAAAAATCCATAATAGTGGTCAGTTATCAGTGTAGCTGGCAATTGTCAGAAGTTATTGGTGATTTGAACCTTTTACAGCTAGCATATTTTATGGCAATGTTTTTTCACATCTTGTGGTTATACCTTTCTGCCAAATCTTTAACACCAAGTAAGAGTGAGACGTGTACAAATAAAATATTAACTTCTTGCTATCTATTAAGGTCAGTTAAGTTTCCTCGTCAGGATTCACCTTGGAGCCATGTAGAGCACCTCTTAGAACAGTTAGCATCAGCCATCTAGATGAGCCATGGCTATTGCTTGACCAAGTTGCTTTCTGTGAAAGCTTGAGAGACTTTTTCTCTCCAGGTGACCTTCTTTAGGCACACTCTACGTCGTGAATCACTTTCCTCTGTGGTCCCATAATCTGCTTGGTGAGAAAATCAGGGATTCAACTGAGTTACAGGATGTGACAGCAGAGGTTCTCTTATGTCCTGAGTCCTCATTGACCTCGGAGGACTAGGGTCAAATTATTGGCTATAGTCTTAGCCCAATCTATCTCTAATGTTTGGTCTCCAAACCTCAGTTGTGAAACATCCAGAAGAGAAGATTAATGACATTACATTGTAATGGAGGCAGTAAGCTTAACATTACTATCTTATCTGAATATCAAACACCTTAGAATATAAAATAGAATCATTAATTTTCTTAACAAACATGAGTATCCTAATATTTGAAGCCCTATAGAATGTTTAGAGATAATACTTACATATTTTTCCATTGCAATTAGAGATCACAACCATACATAACATTGCGACATGACAGGAATGATAACGTTTGTAGCATATCTAATTTTTCATTCAGACGTAACATAACCCTTTTAACCAGTCATCTCTATCTCATACATAAGAAGTTTTTTAGCTAATTAGTTGTATTTTGATAACTGTACATCACAAGTTTTTGTTAAAGGCAGAAATTTGAATCTGAAAGAGAAGTCTTACCGTAATAAACACTTTCTTACATTTTGGAGGACCTATACATCTGAAATTATGAATACATTTAATACACCATGAGATTAACCTTAATGAATTACCATACACATGTGAAAACCTTTGTTTCTTAATTGAGTTTTGTATCAAGAGCACCTTTCATGAAAACCTTATTGTTTTCTGGAAAACTTTATCTTTTGATCATGACTAAATCATTGAGAGTGTCTCCCAAGAGACTCTGGAGATCACTGGGGGCTTCTCATTAATGAACAAAGGTTGGCCACCTTTCTGCTCCCCAGCTGGAGTCCTGTTCAATAGTCCCTCCTCACTGTAAGGAATTTTTGTTTAATTATCTTAATTTTTTTGATAAGCTGTGAGTAAACCAATTTTGATATCACTTAGACCAGCTGGTAATTCAGGTGAAAGCATACTTTTAAGGTTATAATCCAAATTATATTATAAACAAATGATAAAAGAAAAATTGTTGAGCTCAAAAGAAAGGGAAACAGCTCTTTGCAGAATGGCAGACAAACACATAAACAAGTACACAGAACAAATGAACATCTTTAAAATATCAGAGTGCACTTAAATGTATTTTTAACCAAATTTAACTAGTAGCTCTATTACAATTTTAGAAATTTATAATTTCTATAAATAGACTAGTCAGATTTTGTTGTCAATTAGCAGAGATCTCATCAGAAAAAATTTGGAAGGAATAGAATCTTTTCTCTATAATAAATATGCATATTTTGTATTTTATTCTATCTGAAGAATACTGGTAACTTTCAGCTCAGTTATCTCTATATACTCTATCACCTATGTAGACCTTAGATTTCCTGTTTGTCAGTTTCTTCAATAGGCCCCAGGTCAAATCTAGCCTCATCCTTATCTATTGGCTGTAGAGCAGTCTCTGAGGCATCACTGCCACGGGATTGCACACCAGCTCCCTGAAAGGTAGAAGCAACTTCCTCTCCAGTTCTGAGTTCATGATACTGCTGGACAGCATGCTTTAGAAAAACACAAACGTATTCTGGACACCAAGTTAGCTTTTTTTTTTTTTTTCTTTTTTTGCTTTACCTGATTGAGTTGTCTTTCTGCTGTTATACTTCCATATTTTGAAAATTTTAAAAATTTAACAGTATATCTTGCCAACTACACTGGAAAGGAATGATTCTCCCCTTTGTCTTCATAGTTTAGTTTTAATCATATGATGAGAAACCTGTACCCTATATTTTGGAAGAGGAAGCAGTCATATAGCCTCCCCACCCATCTGTGAAAACAGAAACAAACTGCATTAACTTCTCTGAAGAATAATGACAACTAATAACACCAGAGAAATTAGCCCAAAAACTGCATGCAGCCAATTAATATTACCAAATAAAATTTGAAAATCATTCAAGACTGATCTGAACAGTTTGAGGTAATTGCCACATCTATTTAAAGCATCTGGAAGTTTCAGGTTGATAATTTTTTCAGAATCTTGAAATTTTAAGAAACCATTTTTACCATACCCTGTCATAAAAATAAGAATATTGCTGTTTTTATCAGAAAAAAATGATGTTTCAACCTAGGAGTACTAGTTGGAATTCTCTCAATTAATACCTGTTTAAAAAAATTTTTATGGGCACTTCACAGCATCTATAATCCACTTCTATGCCATCCCTGTTTACATTTAATTCTACATGGTAGCTGTTTTGCAATTTCTAGGATTGCAGGTCGTATCATCTGCAAGCTCAGGACAATGTGGCTGCTTTCTGTGATTTCCTAATCCTGTCGCAATATAATCTCTGTCATAATTTCCATTTTCCGTACACTTTCAAAGAAATTAATTATCAGGACAATTTTAGGATCTCTCTCAAAAGGATCAGTGGGATGTCTAGGAGTAGAAGTAGACACACAAAGATTCTTGGGATGTACTTGAAAAAGGTCATTCAACTTAGTATGGCTAGGCAAATTAATTATTTCTGAAAATTTGAAGACATAAAATGTGCATCTATCCATAAGACAGACTCTAATTGCAGGATCAGGTTGATTCGAGAGGGAATCTTCTCCCACTTAGCTACTGGCTAGAGCAGTTATGTTAGAAAAAAACCACTCACAGCTGGACACTCCTTGGCAAGTGTCAACCCTAAGCAGTAGCTTATTGCTTTATTGTCTGGTGCAGCACATGGGGCACGAAGTCCTGCAGGAAGCGGTACAGCTCAGGGAACAGGCCCTGCACATCCCATAGTGGGGAGACTGTGAGTATCCCTCTGCCCCAGACGCACTTGCCACAAAGGTCACGAGGGGCTCAGCCCTTGCTCCCTACTCCCTGTCCCTGCTGCCAGGTCCCACCAGCTTCTGGGTCACCCTGGCCTTGGTTACCAATCACTCAGCCCCTGTGATGCCCATCTGGCCCTGCCGCCACCTTTGGCATGTGCAGTGCCACATGGGGCAGTGCCACATGATGCAGCATCAGCTAGCTCAGCCCTGGCATGGCCGGGCCAGCATTGGATGGCCTTGTTCTTCCATCCAGGGGCTGGGGCACTGGCTAGCCACCACCATCAGGTCCTCTGGCTCCATGGAGCTCCTCATGCCCCAGTCCTGTAACAACACCTTGCCAGCCTCCACAACCATCTCCTCCTTTGCCTCTTGATCAAGGTTCCCTGTGTGTCCCCACAGCTCTCCTCCCTGTCCTTGCTACCTTCCCCATGTGCATCTAGCGTTAGTCTTTTGCCAGCTTCTGCGTGGGTGATTCCCTCCATCCTTGCCCTGGACCTTGGCCTCTTTATCCCCCATTCTATCTGACACCACAGTGTGTCCCGTAGCACCCGGACCAGAGCAGGAGTGAGCAGTGGGAAGGGCACAGCGGGCAGGGGAATGGGAGTGGCCACAAGCAGACAGGTGGGAGGTCATGGCTGCTCATACAGTAGCAGCCACCAGTCACAGCCTCGGGCAGAGCAGCGCTGATGCTTCAGGCTCTGGCGGTGACTGGCTGAAGCTTTTATCACCTTGGGGTTGGCCAACTTGCTGGCAGGGCCTCAATACTCCTGCTTTATTCTCAGGAATGGGCTCCACTGCCTGTGCCCACCCCCAGCAAGGATCATGGCTGTTACTGCCTCTGTAGCCACAGCTGCTAGCTGGGAGGAGGAGAAAGGGGATGTGTCCAGCCACTGTGTATGTTCGCTGTCACTTTTGCTCTGGCCACTGGATATTTTGTTTCTGCCAAGATTCCAAGTTCCAGCACTGTCACAAGATAGGCACCTATCCCTGCATCTCTCTCACACAGGTCTTAATGATGGGGGTGTTTGGGGTCCACGTAGTGAAGTCTTACTGGGCAGGAACATTTAATTCTTTGACAACCTTAACAGGTGATATGCTTCACTGGGTAGAGGTTGTAAGAATTCTGACACGTTCTGCAACACTGTTTGATGTAAACCTTGTTTGTGACCTGGACACCCCACACATTTACACTCTCCCAGAGAATGCTGCAATCCTTGCAGTGACAACAGCCATATTTCTGAGAAGCACGGGCACTTCTTGCTTGGCTCTGGGCCCCGTAGCAACCTCTCCCACATGGTGGCGGCTGGAGTTCCTGGGTCGCAGGCCCTGTGTGGCAGCATCTGCCACCCGGGCACTCACTACACTGATGTGTCACACTGTGGGTTCACCTGTACCCCCACATCATGGCAGCTGGGCCTGAGGGGAATGAGGGGAATGAGGCTGATGTGGAACAGGAGTGTGATGGAGGAGAATGAGGCAGGAGCGTGTTACCCACCACGGAGCCCCCAGCCATTGGTGCCCTTGGTGTCTGGTGGGTACAGGCAGAGATAGGAGGGAGCGCACACTGGGTACCTGAATGCGCCCAGCACCTCATCCCCTCCCGCAGCAATCTGGACAGCCCCCATTATTTGATGGGGCTGAGGCAAGGTCCAATGGGGGTTTCCCAGAAAGGGCTGACTTTTCCCAGCAGTTCAGGATCTACACTCATTATTCCAGTGATACCCTCACTGACACTTAGTACAAGGACTGCAAGGCTTAGCTGAAGAGACCAGCAATGGCTGAGCTGCCTTTATGTGTGCAGCTCTGCAGTTCTTGACAAAATGTCCTTCATCCCTACAATGAAAACAAACAGCTTTGTTTTTTTTTTCCTCCTCCAGGATGCAGCTGAATAGCCTGAGTGCCACCAAGGCAGCCCCCTGTACATATGAGGGACCAATTTTTGCACAAATCCAAATCACCTCCAGCAATGTACCCGTTGTTTGGTGGGCTCTGAAGGCCTCTTTACACCATTTATTTGCATTTTCAAAGGCTAGTTGTTCAACTATTAGTTTGCTAGCTTCTGTGTTACTTATGATCCTCTCACTAGCCTGAAATATGCAAGAGGCAAAATCTTTTTTGTGCATGAGCTTTAAACAATTTATGTAGGGCTGGGGATTTAGCTCAGTGGCACAGTGCCTGTCTGGCAAGTGCAAGGTCGTGA
>NW_004955424.1:712478-713993 GCF_000276665.1 Chinchilla lanigera
GCTCCTCTTTCCCTTTGTGTTCATCATTTTGACAAATTACTGGAAGATGGCGGTTCCAGGCAAAAGTGGCAGAATCTTTAAAAGGTTCATCAGTGCCCTGATAAATGGAAGCCAAAGTGAGGGATGCCTCCCCCTTAGAAGGAAGTTCCATCCAAGCCCTCCTGGCAGCCATCTTGGTCTCCTCATATGCTGGCAATTCAAAGGTCAGTTGACTGTCTGTGACAGCAAAGGCACCTTCTCCAGTGAGCATGTTCTTTGTAATAGCTATGTTGTGAACAGCATTATGAGCTGCCTGGTCTGTGCAATATTCAAAGAAATTTCCTTTCTAAGCAAATAATCACCTGGACTTAGACATGCTTTAGCTATTCCTCTTCAATCACTTGGGCTCATAATCTATTGTCCGAGAATTTCTACTGAAGTCTAGCTAAAGGGAGCAGTAGGGCCATAAGTAACAACAGCTTGTTTTAATATTTTTAGGATTTTAAAAGGTATAGCTTCATAATGTTGTATAACTTGTTCTAGATTTTCAGGGACTTGAACTTCCGTTTCAGAGTAGATATGTTGAAAACTCTCCAAGGACTCCCCTGCCTGCCTGGCTTCTTTAAATGCCATTTGCAAGAGAGATAGAGAAAACGGCTCTGCTCTCTGAGAGGTGGAAATTCCAATCTGTGATGCAGTAAAATTTCTCTGAGCTGAAAAGGCTGGGAGAGCTGCCTGTGACTCAGTCAATTCCACGGAGTGTTGTGAGATAGAGTTCAAGGGGAACCACCTCTCTGGTGGGGAAAAGTCCCTTTTGTTCCCCGCCACTCCTTCCTTCTTAAATTGAACCAGCCTAGAGGGCTCAGGCTTTATTGTTGGCTCAAAACTTGATTTTAGCATAACACTCTCAGCCAAATCCTTTATAAAACCCCTCCAAACCAACGTCCAGAAAATTATGGCAAACACTTCTACAGATACATACCCCTGGGAGTCTTGAGCCCCTACCTGCACTTCCATATCCCTTCCTCTTTTGGCTTCTAGGAAGCCTGAGTATTTTCTAGCCCTAGAGAACACATATCCCCACGCTTTGCACCTGATATGCCACTACCATGCACTCCAGTGCTGAATACTAGCTCTCATAAATGTGCTTCTCCTTCTGTTGCATGCTCTTGGGAAGTGTACGCACTGCCCACTTATTCTCTCTGACTGGGTGTCCTGTTCAGGTGCCAAGTGTAGGAAATTTGTTGGTTTCTTGATGTACCCCAGAGAAGAATGGCGGTGGGTATGATGAAGATAAGAACAAGAGACAAAAGTGGGTCAGGTGGAGTAAGCTCTTTACCTTGGAGGGTTAGGGGACTGAACAACAGTAGTAGGGGTGTTAATTTACACCCCTGCTAAGTTAGTATCATGAGAGGCAATGTTGCCTAATGGCAAACAACTGAAATTGTCTAGGCAGGATGTGTTTCTCAAGACTGAGGTAGCTTGACTGCTGGAGTGTTATGGTTTGTGTCTGTGTGTCCCACCAAAGCCTCATGC
>NW_004955424.1:727858-729608 GCF_000276665.1 Chinchilla lanigera
ATAAGAGTGTAATCAGAGCACTGGAATGAGCTGTTTAAATTAATTCCTTGTGATTAGGCAATTTGAGAAACCGTTTAGTTCCTTTATTTATGTTCCTATTCTATTTTCAGGCATACTTTTTAAAGTTTATTTAATGTAAAATAAATAACATAATAATGTTAAAAATAAAAATGATTTAATTTTATTTTAGGTAGATAAAATATTAATATGTTTCCAAAGTCAAAACAAATGAAAAGAATACGCGGTATGTTTCACCGCACGCGATCCCTTCTACTCTGTCCCCACTCTGCACGGGTAACCATTTCATCATTTCTAATTTGTGCTTCCTGCTTCCTTTGGCAAAAATAAGCAAGCATATTCATAAAGTCTCAGTTTTTCCATAATTTGCCCTAAGGTACTCCTAATCTAGATGAGGAGGTGAGGAATTCCCACATAAAAAATTAAAGAATACCAGGGAGAGTGCTGTTCTGACGCCGAAAGGAGGAGAGAGAATCCGTACACTCCTGAGCATTGTGGTGCTCTGTGCCTCCGTGAGAAGCACGCGGAGGCAGATTCTGATAGTCACGCTGGCCGTGCGCTGAATTTAAACACTGGCTGACAGCATCCAGTGCTCTGCCTCGCCAAACATAAGGCGGTGAGAGATTTCCTAAGGGAATGGAAGCTCCCGTACTGAGGCAAGCTGTGCTTACTACGCTGCTATCACC
The DNA here is from genome assembly GCF_000276665.1 of Chinchilla lanigera. NCBI lineage: Eukaryota > Metazoa > Chordata > Mammalia > Rodentia > Chinchillidae > Chinchilla > Chinchilla lanigera. The sequence goes on from NW_004955424.1 coordinate 728,563, forward strand.
ATCAGTGAACACCAGCGCTGCGCTACGCCCCCGACAAAAACGAGCGGTTATCACCGTGCACAGGAGACGCGGAGACGGTGAAAAGTCACCTTAGAATTGCACTGTAGAAATACTTGCAATGTAAGCAGATGTACATTAAAGGCAAGTTACAATACTGTGCTATACACACTGATAGTCCAGCTTAAAAGGGAAAGCTTAAAATGAAGAGTTTTAGTAAATAACTCTAACTAGCCTTAAAAGTAAAATTATTTTTGGTAGTATGACCTTTAATTGAGCCTTTATTAAATATCCAGACAAAATCACTACTATTATAAAGGTGGTAAAGGTAAAATGCTATTCAGATGTCATTTGACTTCCCTTAGCCTAACAAAACTGTACTGGATTAAAGAGTCAAACATTAGCCAGGAGTGCTGGAACATGCCTATAATCTCAGCACTCAAGAGGCTGAGGTAGGAGGCTTGCAGCCAGCTTGAGGCCAGTCTTGATTTCAAAGTGAGTTCAGGGCCAGCCTGAACTACCTAGCAAAACTCTGTCTCAAAAAAGATTAAAAAAAAAACAAAAACAAAAACAGAGTCAAATACTTTTGTCACAAAATACTAAAATAATATTAATAATCCCAATACCAATGATATGGACCAGATTCTGTAGTAGGTGGCTTGGTGTGCAGTCATTCCTATTGGCAAACGTTCTACACAGGTTGGACTTTGGAATCAAAGTCTCCTTTGCTGAACAGTGCCGTATAACAAGTGTTTACGTTGCATTTATGCTGTAGTAGGTATGATCAGTAATCTAGAGTTCACTCTAAGGACATGGAAGGATCCGCACAGATTGTATGCAAACACTTGGCATTTGTAGAAGGGACTGGAGCACCCATGCATTCTGCTGTCCATGGGGGCCCTGGAGCCAGTCCCCACGGACCTCAGGGCTGACTGCACTTAGTGTCACCAGTGCTCCCATCCCAGGGGTTAGGGTGAGAGTGATGGACACAGAAGTGCGCCTGCTATTGCCAGTGCTGCTGTTTAGAATAGAGAGGGAGAGAGACGGCC
>NW_004955424.1:730153-743232 GCF_000276665.1 Chinchilla lanigera
CTCAGGGCCAGAGAGGCTTAGAAGTGAGTTCTAGTAGTGAGGAGAATGTTAAGGCTTCAGTCCCTGGGGTGCTGAGGGCGCCCTGCCTCCCTGTGAGTGGACTGTGTGGTGGGCAGTAGAAGCATGGTGGGGTGATCGCGGTGAGGGGGAGTCAGTGGGAAGCAGGTCATACATTTCGTGCATAGAGCCCAGGGTCTTGCTGGTGAATGGAAGGGAAGTGCAGGGAGTGGCCACCAAGGCCCTAGAAGGTGTCTGGGGCTCCACCTACTTCACATGCTGGTGGGCAAGGTGCAGGGGAAGCTCACCAGTGTTCCTGGAGATGTCTGGGGTTCACCCCGGCTCCTGGGGGGATGCGGGGGGTCCAGGAGTGACCACCAAGACACCAGATGGCATTGGGTTCTGCCTGTCTCACACGTTAGTGGATGAGACACTATAACTTTTTAAAAAAAAATCAGTGTGCTCTGAACAGTCACAACAAAACGATTACAAGTGGCACATAAGATGAAGTCTATGTGTCACCTCTGGTCATTCCTACATCCTCATTTATCACTTGGATGGCATCTTCTGCTTTTGATAATCTTAAGGCTCAATGCAGCTTGATCTAAGTGCTTGGAAAGATTCTTTCTTCCTTAACATCAACACAAGTCTTCCTATAGTTTTCTTCCTATTATTTGTTTATTAGGGGAAAGAGGAAAAGAGACCAGTCATCCTTGCTTGTAATTATGAATGCAATTTCCTTGCCTTCTCTCTGCCAATATCCTCTCTCGTATAATCACTTTATCCACGTGGGCAGGTGAATTTCTATTTCTGGCTAATGAATACATTGACATAAGAAGTTGCATATCTTTGAAAGGATGTTGTTTATACAAAAAATGCAGGTAAATGCTACAGCATCTAAAAGGGAGCTCTGAAAACAGAGGTAAAAAGGAATGTTATGTTGTTCTTCACCTTAAATTTCATTTCACTTTCTTGGCAGAATGCTGAGGGGCTGAGGAGGGCTGCAGGCTTCCTGACCTCAACATCAGAGTACCATCCTGGCCCCCTTCTCTATGTGGACAAGGCTTGGTGACCCCGGTCAGAGTCCCAGCTCTCACAGCCTCCCTTTGCCAACACTCTAGCCTCAGTCTTCCCTTCCTCCAGCAGGCAGATGCCTCCTAGGAGCTGGGCTCCAAGAGATGGACTTGATCAGTGATCAGTGAGAACACTTTAGAAGTTGTTAAATGATGCGCAGGTATAAGGATGGCCGTGATGACTCGCTGTGCCCCTACAGGAAGCTCTACCACCCCAACAATACCCAACTAGGCATGGTTGTGATGCGGGCAGGGCTAACCAACTGGCACGCTGGTAACATCGAGGTGGGGCATGGGATGATCTGCAAAGCCTACGCCATTCTCCTGGTGACACACGGACCCTCCCATCCCATCACCAAGGACTTAGAGGCAAGTGTCAGCTTAGGGCCGGGAACTCCCTGCCTGCTCTGAGCGCTCTGAGGATGCGAGTCCTAGTTTGTCTGCACTTTGCTTAGGGGAGTCCATAGATCGCCAGCTAGACCAGCAGGGAATGTAGAGCTGCCTTAACCCACCCCTTCTTGTTGTACACATGAGGAAACCGAGGCCTGGGCAATGGGAACAATCTGTCTATAGTCACCTAGCAAGAAGATGGCAAAGCTGAGACTCACATTCTGAGTCTGTTGTATCAGACATCCTGAGCCTGGCCTGAGAAAGCCTGGAAGGCAGTGTGCATGTGTGTTTACGTAAGTGTGTGTGCAGTCATTCCTATTGGCAAACGTTCTACACAGGTTGGACTTTGGAATCAAAGTCTCTAGACTCAGACTACTAGGATTGACTTTCAGCTTTTTAACCTTGGTGATTTTGTAAATGCTTTTTTTTTATTTTAAAGATAAAAGGAGGGAAACATTAACAGACATACAACATTTTACAACATATCACAAGCACAATACAGACAATACAGAGTTACAAACAAAGTAGTAGGGAATTAACAATGGTGGTTGTATTACATATCGATATCTTCAAAGTGGCTTCTCATGAAAACAGATATAGACATGCAATACTGGTCAACCAAAGACTCATTGACAGTTTCTTTCAGCATAGAAATAGAAGACAGAAGAACAACCATGTTAACCATCCTGTATATACATACATACAAAATTTCTCCTTCTTTCCCTTCTCTTTTCCCACATCCCAGAAGCCCTTTACTCTTGGTTTCCTATCATTTCACAGTGTCTATCATACCTCCGAGTTTAAATTAACTCTTTCAAGTTTTACACTAGTGACACAATGCGGTGCTTGCACATGTATGTTTGATTTATTTCACTTATGAATATGGTCTCTAGTTGTGACCATTTAAATATAAAGGCCTCGAGTTTATCTTTCTTTACAGCTGAGTAATATTCCATTATATAAAAGTACCACAATTTTCTTATCCAATTCTCGGTGGATGGACATTTGGGATTCTTCCACATTTTAGCAATTACAAATTGTGCTGCTATGAGCATAGGTGCACATATATCACTGTGATATGATGTTTTTAGATCTTCTGGGAAAATACCCAGCAGGGGGATAGCTGGGTTGAATGGGACCTCTAGACCTAGTTTTCTGAGGAATCTCCAAACTGATTTCCACAGTGGTTTCACCAGTCTGCATTCCCACCAGCAGTGGAGAAGGGTTCCTATTTCTCCACAACCTCGCCAGCATTTGTTATTGGTTGATTTCTTAATGCTAGCCATTCTTACTGGGGTAAGGTGGAATCTTAGTGTTGTTTTAATTTGCATGTAAATGCTGAACTAATGGACCTCAGCCTCTGCATCAGTAAAATTGGGGAAGAGGATAGGGTTGTGCCAAAATTCAGTGAGCTTATGTGTAAAACTCTTTCAAACAGTGCTTGGCAAGGGCTGGACTTCTTTGTGCTTTGAAGTAACAGGTCTGTCCTCAGATGGTAGAGGCCAGGGAAATCAGACAGATGTTTGTGCTTTGACCTGCATTGGGGAATTACTGCAGTTAGGAACAATGTGACCCCAGTTGTGGATGTTCCTTTCTTTCCTAGATCCCCAGTTTCCTCATCTAGAAAATGTAAACAATGTACTTGACCTTCAAAACTGGTGTGAGGACTAAAGGGGCAGGAAGATGGAACGAGCTAACTTTACATCTAGTATAGTAGGTGTCAAAGGCTGTACAATTACCAATCTTGTTCACTGTGGTATCTTCAGACCATGAACAACACTTGGTCCTTGACCAATATTCTTTGAACAGACATTTGGGAGGACAAGGGCTTTCCTGTGTATCACACAGTACCACTGAAAATCACAAAGGAATCTCATCCACTCCATGAGTGAGAAAACTGAGGGCATAAACGGTTATGCCACTTGCCTGAGGTCCCACAACCTGTAAATGCAGTAGGTAGTGCTTAAATCTGGGTCCCTACCTCATACTTCTGGAGAGAAAGAAATTCTGTACTAAGAATAGTCCCTTCAGCTACTGTCTCCTGGCTGGAAGACAGGAAGAAGAAGGAAGAGGAAGCCTGACTTCCTCTCTCTGCTAAACTGAGGGCACTGCCAAGACAATGTGTGTGCACATGTGCATGTGCGTTTGTGTGTGTGTGTGTGTGTGTGTGTGTGTGTGTTTACATTCTGAGGGGCAAATTGAATGTCACCTACTGGGAGTCAGTTGCTTTGACGTCAGCCAGGAACCAACATGCCCTTGGGGCCTCTCCTCACACTCTATGGTTCATCCGTGTCCCACAGGCCACACGGGTACAGACAGAGATGGAGCTGCACATGTTCCTCCAGAACAAGTTCGTGTACCACAAGATGCACAAGGCTGCCCCTCCCTCTCACCCCCTATGTGACCCACTCCCTCCCTTGAGCGCTGTCCAGTGGCTGAAACTCTGCAAATATGTCACTTCTTGGCAGAATATTAGTGCCTGACGGGGCTCTTTGTTGAGGACACTCTCTTCCCCAGAGGTTTTATAGAAAGGGTGATAGTTCCTTCAAGGCCCATCCCACACACTAAGGCTGCTCTCACATCTCCCCGGGAGCCCACTGGCAAGTTCAGTTGCCGCTCTTTCCCTCATATATCAACTTTTCTAGCCCCCTTCCCTTCGTCATTATTGCCTGTTTATTCACTGGCCTTTCTCCCATGTCCATGATCCTCTTTCCCCACCTCATCATTGTAAATTTGTTGTCTTCAGTGAATCATGCTCTGTGCCTGTGCTCCTCCTTCCTCCCTTCCCTCTCAGACCCTAAACAGGAGCCCTCCTCTCCCACCAAAGCTAAACTCTGCCCCTGTGCCCTGGACCCCTTGTCTTCCTGCGTCCTCAAAACTCTGCTCATTATTATTCCTTCTGCATCCCTGAACCTTGGCATTTCCCCACCACCAACCTGCTTCAGTGCAGTCTACAAACATGCAGAGGACTCCTGGACCATAATCTTCATGGATGAGTATTCTTTCGGGTGTACAGTCATCATCCACTTGTCCTCAATTTTCGTTTTTTTTTTTTTTTTTTTTTTTTTTTTTCTCCAGTACCGGGAACCGAACTCACGACCTTGTGCTTGCCAGGCAAGCGCTTTGCCTCTGAGCTAAATCCCCAGCCCTGTCCTCAATTTTCATTTCCTGCTGAACTCATGTCAGACTGGCCTCCATTCCTGCTCTTCCCATTAAAAGACTCTTGCAAAGATCAGCTCTCCAGGGTACTTCTTAGTCCTTGCATTACTCGGGCTCTCTCCATGAATAACACTCCCTGATCTTTATTTCTGCGACCCCGCACCCTTGGGATATCATCTGATGTGGTTTCTCAAGCTCCTCCACTTGGCCAGTCTTTCCACCTGCTCCTGATGGGTTGGCATGTCCTGGGCTGGCTCTGTCCATGATAGGCTGGCATTTCCTGAGTTGGCTCTGGTGTTACTCCATTCTCTTTTGCATGTATTCCCTGCATGAGCTGAGGCAGGCTCTTTGTTTAATTGCCACCTTGAGGTTAATAACTTCTGCATTCTGTTTCATATCTGCATTCTCTGACCTTGCACGTCCTCTTGGATCTCCTCCAAGAACATCAAACTCAGCATGTCCAAATGGGACTTTAAACACCGCCTCTTCTACCAGACTGTGAGCTCCTGAGGACAGGCTCTTTGTCTCTTTATTCATCTGCCTATTTCCAGAATCTAACATAGGTCCTGGAACACAGTAGATGCTTAATAAAGGTGTTAAATGAATAAATGAATGAATGAATTTGTTTATCTCAGAGCAAAGGAGATGGGAAATTCTACTCAAGATTTTTAATGTTAAAGCAGTCAGCAAAGGCCATTAATCCCTTTATGTTTCCAAGCAAACAGAGGCAGTTTCTTTCTTTCCTACAATCCTTTTAGAACAGTGCTGTCTCAAAGAACTTTCTGTGATAATGGAAGTGAATGTGACTTTGCCTTTCAGTACAGTTGTCACTAGCTTGGTGTAATTACTAAGCACTTGAATATGGCTGATAAATTGAAATTTTAAATTTAATTTAATTTCAGTTAACATATGCTTAAATACCAAAGCAAGAAGTATCTATTGCTTTAGATTTTAGTGAGATGTGTCAGTGTAGTTTTAAAGAGCATAGACACTAAGCTAGACTAAGTTTACCTTTATCCCAGCACTCCTAATATTAGCTGTACGACTTTGGGCTGATTATTTCATCCATATATTGGTCAGCTTTCCTTCACTGACACAAAATACCTGACATGAGTCAATTTAAAATAGGAAACATGTATTTTGGCTCATGGTTGCAGAGGTTTCACTCCATGATTGTCTGGCTCCAAGGCTAAAATAGCATGGCTGAAGGGCATGGCAGGGGAAATCTGCTCTAATCACGTCCTCTGGACAGGAGAGATCAGGGGAAGAGCTAGGGAGGAAGGGGCTGGGGACCAGGCATAGCCTCCACATGGGCCCCAACCTCCTAACAGCCCATTCAGCTGGGAACTAACTCATCAGCGGATGAACGCATTGATGTGATGAGCACACTTATGATCCGGATGCCTCTCTAGACCCTGTTTCTAAACACTCCTGCACTCTCGATCAAGCCCGCAATACATGACATCACTCTTTAGGGATACTTCCTATTTAAACTGTGACAATCCATTCTCACTAATCAAGTCCAAGCTCATCGCCAGAGGTAAGGGAAATTCACGGTGGAGACTCAGTCCCTTCTCTCCCTCCTGTCTTTCCAAACCCCATCTTCCTCTCACTCCTTGGAGAGTAATTATCCCTGGATGTTTTCAAACTTCTCCTGAAGTTTTCCTGGTAAGAAATGCCACAAAACTATGGGATGCTCACCATGCATTAAAGGAGGGGGGTTCTGACTATCAAGTGTAACCAAGGTAGACTCCCTCCTCCACCTCTGATCCCCATCACCTCCGGTTTTTAAAAAAATATATATGAGAACATATTTCGCTGTGATTATAGACACCAGAATCCTCCATTACCAATCAGTGCTCTTTTACTGGAAAGAGCGCTCCCTGTTGGTGAGATGCCCACAGGACAGGCTCAGAGGAGGGGGAGAGATCAAGAGAAAAATATCTGATCCCACCCACAGCTGTTTTCAGTTTATGTAAAGCAGGCTTCCTGCCCAAAGTTCTCTGGGCACCTACACAAATCCAAATGCCCCGTCTAAAATAAATCCCCTTCTCAGGCAAAAGCTACAACACTCCCTCCCAGAGCTGTTCCCAGGGGAAGAACTGGTTAGTGGGGGTCTGGGGATCTAGGCAGATAGCTCCCTGGAGGCTTCATTGAGACTTTGCTCTCTTTGCTCCTCCTGCGGCTTGAGTCACACAGCCTCAGTCCCACGGTTTATTAGCTCAGTGGACAAGCAACCCTCATCTCCTGTTCCTCTGCCTCTGCGCTCTGAGGTTAATTTCTTTGGGGGCGACAGAGTTTCTGTGAAGACTCCGAATATCACCGCCAACGACCTTCTCTGAGGAATGTGAGAACGTCAGCAGTGACAGGTTTTATCTGGATGGCATTTGGCTTGAGTCACTTCATGGGATCCTCCCAAAAACCACACATGAAGCTATTGTACTGCTTTTCTAACAGCTTAGCTTAGAGGTACTTCTACGTCAGCACGTTTAGATCTACTTACAGTGTACATTTAGTGTATTGCAGATTCCTTCAGAGCATGGCTATACCAACATTTTACCAATGAATATTTGGTTCCAGCTCCAGATTACCACACCCTTTACTTTTCTCTTTGTGCATGCGCACAAACACTTCTCAGGGGAGCTATGCAGTGGCAGCACTGCTAGGTGTTAGGGACTTCACATAGATAATGTTAAGGAAAGCCGCCAGGTGGCGCTGCATCCCTCTGGGCTTCACCAGTTTACATCTCCACCCCTGAAGGTGGAGCTAGTCACCATGTCCTTGTAAACTTTGGACGTGATTAACATATTACTGTTTACTAGTAGAATTTTACTTCGGACATCTCGTGTTACTGGCTTCATTTTTTACTACTATATAAATAAACATACCTCATATTGTGAGTTGCTTAGCAGTGCCCTTAACCCATCTTTCACTAAATTCTTGGGGTTCTTACTGACTTAGGAGTGATTTTTATATTCTATTAACCTTTTTATATAAGTCACAAGTATTTTCTCCCCTATGGTGCCTTTCTGTAAAAAAACAAAAAATTCATTTACAGTGTCTTCTGTTTCTATTTCTCTTTTGGTGTTAGGGATAGAACAAGGGCTTTCCACACACTAGGCAAGGACTCTACCCATGAGCTACACCTTCTGCCTTTACATTATATTTTTCTTTTTTTTTTCTTTTTTTTTTTTTTTTGTACCAGAAATGAAACTCAGGATCTTGTGCTATATCTGTGGCCCCTACATTATATTTTTCATAAAAAATTTTTTTGAACTATTCAAACTTATTCATCTTTTTCTTCATGGAATTTGCATCTTATATAAGAAAGTCTTCTATTTTTTTTCTTCTTCTTCTTTTTTTTTTTTTGTTTTGGTTTTTCTCCGGTACCGGGAACCGAACTCACAACCTTGCACTTGCCAGGCAGGCGCTTTTGCCGCTGAGCTAAATCCCCAGCCCCAAGAAAGTCTTCTATATTTGATGTTCTTTCCCTACTGTGGTATCTAACATTTCATATTTATCAGTTTACTTCATCTGGAATGGTTTTTGTGAATGGTATATTGTCGTGTGCCATTGATTTTTGCCCCAGCTCTAAGTTTTCCTTTCAGTCTACATTAGTTCCCCAAGTAATTGATCTCTTTTTCCCCAACAATTCCACTGTAGCTGGGAGACAGAGAGCTGGGAGACAGAAAACTCCTGGAGAGTTTTCTCCAGGAACGCAGAAAACTATGTAAAAAGTAGAAGGAGCTCTATTCCTGAGAACTGGCAAAGATGAACTTCCGGAGAGGAGAGAGACATTTATGCTCGCCTAACTGAGAAGAATTCTTAGAAGAGGGCATTCGAACAGCAAGGAGACTCAGATATTGTTTAGCTTTACTAGAAAGTGTGTTACAGACTAAAGCAAGACAGGCTAGGATTGCAGGGGTTTGCATACTAGAACCTATGATCCAGACTGCGCCACTTTCCAGGGTTTGTAATATATCAGCTAAGAAAATAACCAGAACAACGGTACTATCTCATGACATAGAAACATTCTATGAAAAAAATTTCAGTGTCTCTAATAGTCAGTTTCTTCATCCTGGGGCACAAAACCTGATACTTGCAACTTAAGTGGGGAGAAGTTTATTTTGGTTCACAGTCTGCAGAGGTTTCGGTGCAGAGTCAGCTGGTTCTAAGGCAGGCGAGCATGGCAGAGGGGCGAGGGAGAGGAAAAGTTGCTCTAGGCTTGCTGCTGGGAAGGGAGATAAAACCTTCTGGATCATGCCCGCAGTGACTCACCTTTCTGACCAGGCCCTACCTACTAAATCAAGTCAGCTATAATATCCTATAATCCAGTCACCTTCCAAAGGTCACACCTAGGATCCCAGGAGCTTACGGAGGCGTCTAGGTGTAAGCCATAACAATGCCCATACATAAACATGTACCAGAACACAACCACACCCATTTGTACACTGTCCTTGACTACTTTGAGCTACAGTGGCAGAACTGAGTGCTGGGACAGAGTCCAAATGGGCCAGAAAGCTGGATTATATTTCCTCTCTGGAAACTTACAGAAAAGTTTCCCAACTCCTGATGTGGGTACATATGTGGGTGAGAGGATTAGCAGTGTGATTCAATTGTAGACAAGGAGCTAGGAAGGTCAGGAAAGGTGTGTGACCAAGGTGAGTCCACTGGGAGGGGAGCGGGTTTGCAGGTGAGGGGGCCAGGGAGGCGGCCCATGATGCAATCAAGCTGCAAGTAATGAGGTTTCAAGTTTCCACTCCAATGTGAAGGATCCAGCCCATTATTGAGGATGGCTGTGGACCAGGTACAGTTGTGGCCACTGAAAGACCTTCTGTAGGTGGGATGGCAGAGAGGGCAGGACTCTGAACAAGGGGTCGGTCAATGTACCGGATTAGATTTCAGGGCTGCGTGTCCCATGGACTGTGTGGCCCAAACATGAGAAATGTCTTATTTCACAATTCTGGAGGCTCAGGCCTGGAGCAAGGAGTGAGCAGGGCTCAGCATTCTCTGAAGGAACTGGAGAAGAACCTGTCCCAGCCTCTCTCCTACTTTTGAGGAATTGCTCAGTCTGTGGCAGCCTGACTCCAGTCTTCACAGGACAGTCACCACGTGCAGTCTCTGTGCCCGGGTTTCCCCTTTCTATAAGGAGAACAGCAGATTGAATTAGGGGCCGACCCTGCTCCACTGTGACTTCCTGTTAACTTCACCAGTCACAGTGGCCATCTGACCTTATTTCTGAATCAGGTCATGTTCTGAGCTACTAGGGTGTAGGGCTTCGAGGCTGGCATTGTTGAAGGGTACAGTTCAGCACCTACCAGTGTGACATGAAGTAGTGTCGAGGGACTTTCTCTCCTCCCACACCTGTGTCTGCCCTTAGGGTTGAGGGAGCTTCCAGCCAAGCTGCTTCTGTCCAGACCCGGCTGCCTCTCTCAGCCCCTCACTCAGCCCTCCCACAGCAGGAGGAGCTGTTCCCGTGGTTGTGCTCATGGGCACAGCCCTCCCTTGCCTGCCCAGGTTTGCTGCCCCAGTCCTTGTGGGGAACCACTGCCAACCCAGCCCACTGCACACCCTGTGTTGCAGCTCCTGATCCACGCAGCTGCCTGGGAAGGGCAGGCCAGGCCGCCCTCCAGACCCAGCCATACTCGGCCTTCTATTCCCGGGGGCAGCAAGGGTTCTGTGATCAGGGTGAAATTGCCCTCAGATCTGATATGGTAGAGGAGCATGTGCAAGTTACCAAAGTCTGTTAACTGGGAAGTGTCATAGAGAGTGTCATACAGGATCAGAGTTCACTGATACCAACAGCATCATCAGTGACAATTCATCACAAAAGAACTTTTTTAAAATGAACTTTATTATATTAATTTTCCACAATAGGAAAATATGAAATGCACACTTCTCTAAATTCTTTTGCTGATTCTCTTGAAGACGATGTCACCCACTGTCATGGTCTAAAAGTCAGAAAATAAATTATGAAATGTTCACCTGATGTGAAATAGTAAAAATAAATAATTAATTTGTTATTAATACTTAATAATAAATTTAATTAATTAATAATAATAGATTAAATTAATAATTAGTTTCTTATTAATATTAATTAATAATAATACCCCCAAAATAACTGTAGATATGGAAAAACATGAAACAACTCAGCAATTTCTTTATTTTCCATAGGACCAGAGAAAGGTTAGAAACTTTCCACGAAATCCTATATCAATTCTACGTCACTTCAGTTTGGCCAGGGCACAGCTGTGCTGCCGTTTGCTGACTTCTTTTTACACAAATGGATAAGAAGATCACCCAGACTTGCCCAATGCAATCCAGCTTTGCAAAGTTTTATAGTACATCTACTATGTGTCAATACCATGTTGGGCACCAAGGACACACGGGCATGGAATAGCAGGCAAGAAGCCTGCGACGTCATGGGCACTGCCCGATTTTCCTCCTATTGCTGTGAATGAAGTAGGTGAAAACACTGGCACATCAGCTTTGGGGTCCCCAGGGGATGCTCCCTCCACCATGTTGGTTCTCTTGAACCAGACAGCCGCACTGATATAGCCTGTGGTCAGCGTGACAAAGGCGCCCCTTAGCTCCAGCAGCAATGGAGTGGCTGCTCAGAGTAGACGGGAGCCCTGGTTCTATCACTTGTCAGCTGGATGACCTTGGATAGGTCAACCTGACTGTTGACACCTATGACCTGCCTCCCTCGCAGGAGACTGGAGGATGAGGCAAGATGGAGCTACCAAAGGATGTTGGCCAAGTCTCATCCTGGACAACTCATCTCCTGCCCCCTGTCCTGCTGTGAAGGTGCCGGTGTGGGTGCAGGACTGTGCACTCATGGTTGATGCTCACACTGTCCCTGGCTGAGGGATGTTCCCACTTGAACCTGGTGACTACAGTGTTCTGGGGTTCCCCAAACCTTCTGCCACTCTCTAAGCCACACTGAGGGAAGGAGGAGCCAGAGGGGCAGAGCTGCTGGAGACACACTGCAGGTTCGCTCCGAACCTGGGATAGGGTGTGTCCAACAGCTAAGCATGGAGGTCTGTCTGAAGGGAGGTGGCGTATTCAAGGGAGCACTATGGCAACGTGTCCTACTGTACTACATTCTTCAAAAATGTAAACATTCATTGAGTTTAGACCACATCTAAGCACACAAACCCACAAGTTCTGTGGTGTGAGTCAGAGTCGCGGCCCCTGGGAAGAGCTGTGGATGGCAGCCCTGAGAGACCCATTGTCAGAGGAACCTGGCTCTGCCATTCCATGGCTCTTTGTTGCCTCAGTTTCCCCTTTAGGAAGCTGCTGTTGGGAAGCTTAGAGATGCTGTGTAAACCACCTGCTCCATAAGGACCCTCAGTGAAGTGGTAGAAGATACAGAAAGGCGGAGAATTTGGAGCTCAGGGGGGAAAGCGAGGCATCGGGTGAGGAGCGCAGCTGCTCCTCACCCTTCACCTCCTCCTCCTCCCTCAGCACCCAGAGTCATAAACTCAGAGTGCCAACTTACGCTGGTCAGTGTGTCCCCGTTGAGTTCAGTCACAGACTTGACATTCTTAAATGTTGTCACCAGCTTGTTGTCACCTTCCATGTTAACCAGTGCCTGCAAGGAACAGAGAGGGCTGTGAGGAACAGTCTGTGGACAGCGAGGCCCTTGCTAGTGAGTTTGTTCCTCTGCACAGGTGTTGCTGGTGACGACCAAAATGCTCTGGTCCCTGTGCTGCCAGCACTCGATGCTAACAGAGGAGAGGAGCACAGAAGACAGAAGGAAAACGTCAGAACACCTTCTGTCAGACTTCAGTTTACGCTGTGTGATCTAGAAAAGAGTATGGAATGCCAGAGTGGTGCCCAGGACAAATGCTGAAACAAAAGCAGTGAAACCTCAATTCTCCAAGCCAACGGTGGGTGGCAGAGGTGTCAGAATTCAGAACACTGCACAAGCATTGCTTTGGTCTGAAGGGTCCTCCCAGAACACCCATTATTCCTGTTGTGGTCTCCTCTCCAAGCCTGAGCCATCCAGGAAGAGCAAGCACAGAAAACAGGCAGGACCAGAAGATACTGCCAAGGGTGAAAAGTCCCCTCCATGGACACTTGGAGAAGGCCTGTGGTAGAAGCCAAGATGGCTGCCCATTCCCATGGGCATAGCAAGGAGGCCTGAAATTTGTCCCAGTCCCTAGCACTATATCTGCAGAGGCAGAAATAAAGAGCATTCGGAAGAGGTGAAGAGAGTTTGCTGAGCCCAGTGCCCAGTCATGTGGGGAGAAGGGAAGATGGCTGCTTGGTGCTGCTGGCGACACTGGACTGTGCGGTGTGTCATGGGAGGAGCAGAGGTCAGGCCCTAGGTGTCACTGTGCCCTGGAGCCCAAGGCCTGGGGGATGGAGCTGCCCCGCCCACTGCCTTCAGCATGGCTGGCTGACCTCTCCTTTGCCCCGATGAGGTAGCCAAGGCCATCGGCTGAGTGAGCACCC